>NC_064413.1:19401666-19714444 GCF_023375975.1 Astyanax mexicanus
GTCCCAAAATTTTTCGAACTTTTTTTTGGGTCAAAATTTTTTTGGTCCCAAATTTTTTCGAACTTTTTTTTGGGTCAAAATTTTTTTAGTCCCAAAATTTTTCTAAGTTTTTTTTGGGTCAAAATTTTTTTGGTCCCAAAATTTTTCGAAGTTTTTTTTGGGTCAAAATTTTTTTGGTCCCAAAATTTTTCGAACTTTTTTTTGGGTCAAAATTTTTTTGGTCCCAAAATTTTTCGAACTTTTTTTTTGGTCCAAATTTTTTTGGTCCCAAAATTTTTCGAACTTTTTTTTGGTCCCAAAATTTTTTCGAACTTTTTTTTGGCTCAAAATTTTTTTGGTCCCAAAATTTTTCGAACTTTTTTTTTGGCTCAAAATTTTTTTGGGTCAAAATTTTTTCGAACTTTTTTTTGGGTCAAAATTTTTTTAGTCCCAAAATTTTTCGAACTTTTTTTTGGGTCAAAATTTTTTCGAACTTTTTTTTGGGTCAAAATTTTTTTGGTCCCAAAATTTTTCGAACTTTTTTTTGGGTCAAAATTTTTTTAGTCCCAAAATTTTTCGAAGTTTTTTTTGGGTCAAAATTTTTTTGGTCCCAAAATTTTTCGAACTTTTTTTTGGGTCAAAATTTTTTTGGTCCCAAAATTTTTCGAAGTTTTTTTTGGGTCCAAATTTTTTTGGTCCCAAAAATTTTCGAACTTTTTTTTGGTGCCAAAATTTTTTCGAACTTTTTTTTGGCTCAAAATTTTTTTGGTCCCAAAATTTTTCGAACTTTTTTTTTGGCTCAAAATTTTTTTGGGTCAAAATTTTTTCGAACTTTTTTTTGGGTCAAAATGTTTTTGGTCCCAAAATTTTTCGAACTTTTTTTTGGGTCAAAATTTTTTTGGTCCCAAAATTATTCGAACTTTTTTTTTGGTCCAAATTTTTTTGGTCCCAAATTTTTTCGAACTTTTTTTTGGGTCAAAATTTTTTTAGTCCCAAACTTTTTCGAAGTTTTTTTTGGGTCAAAATTTTTTTGGTCCCAAAATTTTTCGAACTTTTTTTTGGGTCAAAATTTTTTTGGTCCCAAAATTTTTCGAACTTTTTTTTGGGTCAAAATTTTTTTGGTCCCAAAATTTTTCGAACTTTTTTTTGGGTCAAAATGTTTTTGGTCCCAAAATTTTTCGAACTTTTTTTTGGGTCAAAATTTTTTTGGTCCCAAAATTTTTCGAACTTTTTTTTTGGTCCAAATTTTTTTGGTCCCAAAATTTTTCGAACTTTTTTTTGGTCCCAAAATTTTTTCGAACTTTTTTTTGGCTCAAAATTTTTTTGGTCCCAAAATTTTTCGAACTTTTTTTTGGGTCAAAATTTTTTTGGTCCCAAATTTTTTCGAACTTTTTTTTGGGTCAAAATTTTTTTAGTCCCAAAATTTTTCGAAGTTTTTTTTGGGTCAAAATTTTTTTGGTCCCAAAATTTTTCGAAGTTTTTTTTGGGTCAAAATTTTTTTGGTCCCAAAATTTTTCGAACTTTTTTTTTGGTCCAAATTTTTTTGGTCCCAAAATTTTTCGAACTTTTTTTTGGTCCCAAAATTTTTTCGAACTTTTTTTTGGCTCAAAATTTTTTTGGTCCCAAAATTTTTCGAACTTTTTTTTTGGCTCAAAATTTTTTTGGGTCAAAATTTTTTCGAACTTTTTTTTGGGTCAAAATTTTTTTAGTCCCAAAAATTTTCGAACTTTTTTTTGGTCCCAAAATTTTTTCGAACTTTTTTTTGGCTCAAAATTTTTTTGGTCCCAAAATTTTTCGAACTTTTTTTTTGGCTCAAAATTTTTTTGGGTCAAAATTTTTTCGAACTTTTTTTTGGGTCAAAATGTTTTTGGTCCCAAAATTTTTCGAACTTTTTTTTGGGTCAAAATTTTTTTGGTCCCAAAATTATTCGAACTTTTTTTTTGGTCCAAATTTTTTTGGTCCCAAAATTTTTCGAACTTTTTTTTGGTCCCAAAATTTTTTCGAACTTTTTTTGGCTCAAAATTTTTTTGGTCCCAAAATTTTTCGAACTTTTTTTTGGGTCAAAATTTTTTTGGTCCCAAATTTTTTCGAACTTTTTTTTGGGTCAAAATTTTTTTAGTCCCAAACTTTTTCGAAGTTTTTTTTGGGTCAAAATTTTTTTGGTCCCAAAATTTTTCGAACTTTTTTTTGGGTCAAAATTTTTTTGGTCCCAAAATTTTTCGAACTTTTTTTTGGGTCAAAATTTTTTTGGTCCCAAAATTTTTCGAACTTTTTTTTGGGTCAAAATGTTTTTGGTCCCAAAATTTTTCGAACTTTTTTTTGGGTCAAAATTTTTTTGGTCCCAAAATTTTTCGAACTTTTTTTTTGGTCCAAATTTTTTTGGTCCCAAAATTTTTCGAACTTTTTTTTGGTCCCAAAATTTTTTCGAACTTTTTTTTGGCTCAAAATTTTTTTGGTCCCAAAATTTTTCGAACTTTTTTTTGGGTCAAAATTTTTTTGGTCCCAAATTTTTTCGAACTTTTTTTTGGGTCAAAATTTTTTTAGTCCCAAAATTTTTCTAAGTTTTTTTTGGGTCAAAATTTTTTTGGTCCCAAAATTTTTCGAAGTTTTTTTTGGGTCAAAATTTTTTTGGTCCCAAAATTTTTCGAACTTTTTTTTGGGTCAAAATTTTTTTGGTCCAAAAATTTTTCGAACTTTTTTTTTGGTCCAAATTTTTTTGGTCCCAAAATTTTTCGAACTTTTTTTTGGTCCCAAAATTTTTTCGAACTTTTTTTTGGCTCAAAATTTTTTTGGTCCCAAAATTTTTCGAACTTTTTTTTTGGCTCAAAATTTTTTTGGGTCAAAATTTTTTCGAACTTTTTTTTGGGTCAAAATTTTTTTAGTCCCAAAATTTTTCGAACTTTTTTTTGGGTCAAAATTTTTTCGAACTTTTTTTTGGGTCAAAATTTTTTTAGTCCCAAACTTTTTCGAAGTTTTTTTTGGGTCAAAATTTTTTTGGTCCCAAAATTTTTCGAACTTTTTTTTGGGTCAAAATTTTTTTGGTCCCAAAATTTTTCGAACTTTTTTTTGGGTCAAAATTTTTTTGGTCCCAAAATTTTTCGAACTTTTTTTTGGGTCAAAATGTTTTTGGTCCCAAAATTTTTCGAACTTTTTTTTGGGTCAAAATTTTTTTGGTCCCAAAATTTTTCGAACTTTTTTTTTGGTCCAAATTTTTTTGGTCCCAAAATTTTTCGAACTTTTTTTTGGTCCCAAAATTTTTTCGAACTTTTTTTTGGCTCAAAATTTTTTTGGTCCCAAAATTTTTCGAACTTTTTTTTGGGTCAAAATTTTTTTGGTCCCAAATTTTTTCGAACTTTTTTTTGGGTCAAAATTTTTTTAGTCCCAAAATTTTTCTAAGTTTTTTTTGGGTCAAAATTTTTTTGGTCCCAAAATTTTTCGAAGTTTTTTTTGGGTCAAAATTTTTTTGGTCCCAAAATTTTTCGAACTTTTTTTTGGGTCAAAATTTTTTTGGTCCAAAAATTTTTTGAACTTTTTTTTTGGTCCAAATTTTTTTGGTCCCAAAATTTTTCGAACTTTTTTTTGGTCCCAAAATTTTTTCGAACTTTTTTTTGGCTCAAAATTTTTTTGGTCCCAAAATTTTTCGAACTTTTTTTTTGGCTCAAAATTTTTTTGGGTCAAAATTTTTTCGAACTTTTTTTTGGGTCAAAATTTTTTTAGTCCCAAAATTTTTCGAACTTTTTTTTGGGTCAAAATTTTTTCGAACTTTTTTTTGGGTCAAAATTTTTTTGGTCCCAAATTTTTTCGAACTTTTTTTTGGGTCAAAATTTTTTTGGTCCCAAAATTTTTCGAACTTTTTTTTGGGTCAAAATGTTTTTGGTCCCAAAATTTTTCGAACTTTTTTTTGGGTCAAAATTTTTTTGGTCCCAAAATTTTTCGAACTTTTTTTTTGGTCCAAATTTTTTTGGTCCCAAAATTTTTCGAACTTTTTTTTGGTCCCAAAATTTTTTCGAACTTTTTTTTGGCTCAAAATTTTTTTGGTCCCAAAATTTTTCGAACTTTTTTTTTGGCTCAAAATTTTTTTGGGTCAAAATTTTTTCGAACTTTTTTTTGGGTCAAAATTTTTTTAGTCCCAAAATTTTTCGAACTTTTTTTTGGGTCAAAATTTTTTCGAACTTTTTTTTGGGTCAAAATTTTTTCGAACTTTTTTTTGGGTCAAAATTTTTTTGGTCCCAAATTTTTTCGAACTTTTTTTTGGGTCAAAATTTTTTTGGTCCCAAAATTTTTCGAACTTTTTTTTGGGTCAAAATTTTTTTGGTCCCAAAATTTTTCGAACTTTTTTTTTGGTCCAAATTTTTTTGGTCCCAAAATTTTTCGAACTTTTTTTTGGTCCCAAAATTTTTTCGAACTTTTTTTTGGCTCAAAATTTTTTTGGTCCCAAAATTTTTCGAACTTTTTTTTTGGCTCAAAATTTTTTTGGGTCAAAATTTTTTCGAACTTTTTTTTGGGTCAAAATTTTTTTAGTCCCAAAATTTTTCGAACTTTTTTTTGGGTCAAAATTTTTTCGAACTTTTTTTTGGGTTAAAATTTTTTTGGTCCCAAATTTTTTCGAACTTTTTTTTGGGTCAAAATTTTTTTAGTCCCAAAATTTTTCGAAGTTTTTTTTGGGTCAAAATTTTTTTGGTCCCAAAATTTTTCAAACTTTTTTTTGGGTCAAAATTTTTTTGGTCCCAAAATTTTTCGAACTTTTTTTTGGGTCAAAATTTTTTTGGTCCCAAAATTTTTCGAACTTTTTTTTGGGTCCAAATTTTTTTGGTCCCAAAATTTTTCGAACTTTTTTTTGGTCCCAAAATTTTTTCGAACTTTTTTTTGGCTCAAAATTTTTTTGGTCCCAAAATTTTTCGAACTTTTTTTTTGGCTCAAATTTTTTTTGGGTCAAAATTTTTTCGAACTTTTTTTTGGGTCAAAATTTTTTTGGTCCCAAAATTTTTCGAAGTTTTTTTTGGGTCAAAATTTTTTTGGTCCCAAAATTTTTCGAACTTTTTTTTGGGTCAAAATTTTTTTGGTCCCAAAATTTTTCGAACTTTTTTTTTGGTCCAAATTTTTTTGGTCCCAAAATTTTTCGAACTTTTTTTTGGTCCCAAAATTTTTTCAAACTTTTTTTTGGCTCAAAATTTTTTTGGTCCCAAAATTTTTCGAACTTTTTTTTTGGCTCAAAATTTTTTTGGGTCAAAATTTTTTCGAACTTTTTTTTGGGTCAAAATTTTTTTAGTCCCAAAATTTTTCGAACTTTTTTTTGGGTCAAAATTTTTTCGAACTTTTTTTTGGGTCAAAATTTTTTTGGTCCCAAATTTTTTCGAACTTTTTTTTGGGTCAAAATTTTTTTAGTCCCAAACTTTTTCGAAGTTTTTTTTGGGTCAAAATTTTTTTGGTCCCAAAATTTTTCGAACTTTTTTTTGGGTCAAAATTTTTTTGGTCCCAAAATTTTTCGAACTTTTTTTTGGGTCAAAATTTTTTTGGTCCCAAAATTTTTCGAACTTTTTTTTGGGTCAAAATGTTTTTGGTCCCAAAATTTTTCGAACTTTTTTTGGGTCAAAATTTTTTTAGTCCCAAAATTTTTCGAAGTTTTTTTTGGGTCAAAATTTTTTCGAACTTTTTTTTGGGTCAAAATTTTTTTGGTCCCAAAATTTTTCGAACTTTTTTTTTGGTCCAAATTTTTTTGGTCCCAAAATTTTTCGAACTGTTTTTTGGTCCCAAAATTTTTTCGAACTTTTTTTTGGCTCAAAATTTTTTTGGTCCCAAAATTTTTCGAACTTTTTTTTGGGTCAAAATTTTTTTGGTCCCAAATTTTTTCGAACTTTTTTTTGGGTCAAAATTTTTTTAGTCCCAAAATTTTTCTAAGTTTTTTTTGGGTCAAAATTTTTTTGGTCCAAAAATTTTTCGAACTTTTTTTTTGGCTCAAAATTTTTTTGGGTCAAAATTTTTTCGAACTTTTTTTTGGGTCAAAATTTTTTTAGTCCCAAAATTTTTCGAACTTTTTTTTGGGTCAAAATTTTTTCGAACTTTTTTTTGGGTCAAAATTTTTTTGGTCCCAAATTTTTTCGAACTTTTTTTTGGGTCAAAATTTTTTTGGTCCCAAAATTTTTCGAACTTTTTTTTGGGTCAAAATGTTTTTGGTCCCAAAATTTTTCGAACTTTTTTTTGGGTCAAAATTTTTTTGGTCCCAAAATTTTTCGAACTTTTTTTTGGGTCCAAATTTTTTTGGTCCCAAAATTTTTGAACTTTTTTTTTGGTCCAAATTTTTTTGGTCCCAAAATTTTTCGAACTTTTTTTTGGTCCCAAAATTTTTTCGAACTTTTTTTTGGCTCAAAATTTTTTTGGTCCCAAAATTTTTCGAACTTTTTTTTTGGCTCAAATTTTTTTTGGGTCAAAATTTTTTCGAACTTTTTTTTGGGTCAAAATTTTTTTGGTCCCAAAATTTTTCGAAGTTTTTTTTGGGTCAAAATTTTTTTGGTCCCAAAATTTTTCGAACTTTTTTTTTGGTCAAAATTTTTTTGGTCCCAAAATTTTTCGAACTTTTTTTTGGTCCCAAAATTTTTTCGAACTTTTTTTTGGGCAAAATTTTTTTGGTCCCAAAATTTTTCGAACTTTTTTTTTGGCTCAAAATTTTTTTGGGTCAAAATTTTTTCGAACTTTTTTTTGGGTCAAAATTTTTTTAGTCCCAAAATTTTTCGAACTTTTTTTTGGGTCAAAATTTTTTCGAACTTTTTTTTTGGGTCAAAATTTTTTTGGTCCCAAATTTTTTCGAACTTTTTTTTGGGTCAAAATTTTTTTAGTCCCAAACTTTTTCGAAGTTTTTTTTGGGTCAAAATTTTTTTGGTCCCAAAATTTTTCGAACTTTTTTTTGGGTCAAAATTTTTTTGGTCCCAAAATTTTTCGAACTTTTTTTTGGGTCAAAATTTTTTTGGTCCCAAAATTTTTCGAACTTTTTTTTGGGTCAAAATGTTTTTGGTCCCAAAATTTTTCGAACTTTTTTTTGGGTCAAAATGTTTTTGGTCCCAAAATTTTTCGAACTTTTTTTTGGGTCAAAATTTTTTTAGTCCCAAAATTTTTCGAACTTTTTTTTGGGTCAAAATTTTTTCGAACTTTTTTTTGGGTCAAAATTTTTTTGGTCCCAAATTTTTTCGAACTTTCTTTTGGGTCAAAATTTTTTTAGTCCCAAACTTTTTCGAAGTTTTTTTTGGGTCAAAATTTTTTTGGTCCCAAAATTTTTCGAACTTTTTTTTGGGTCAAAATTTTTTTGGTCCCAAAATTTTTCGAACTTTTTTTTGGGTCAAAATTTTTTTGGTCCCAAAATTTTTCGAACTTTTTTTTGGGTCAAAATGTTTTTGGTCCCAAAATTTTTCGAACTTTTTTTTTGGTCCAAATTTTTTTGGTCCCAAAATTTTTCGAACTTTTTTTTGGTCCCAAAATTTTTTCGAACTTTTTTTTGGCTCAAAATTTTTTTGGTCCCAAAATTTTTCGAACTTTTTTTTGGGTCAAAATTTTTTTGGTCCCAAATTTTTTCGAACTTTTTTTTGGGTCAAAATTTTTTTAGTCCCAAACTTTTTCGAAGTTTTTTTTGGTCCCAAAATTTTTCGAACTTTTTTTTGGGTCAAAATTTTTTTGGTCCCAAAATTTTTCGAACTTTTTTTTGGGTCAAAATGTTTTTGGTCCCAAAATTTTTCGAACTTTTTTTTGGGTCAAAATTTTTTTGGTCCCAAAATTTTTCGAACTTTTTTTTTGGTCAAAATTTTTTTGGTCCCAAAATTTTTCGAACTTTTTTTTGGTCCCAAAATTTTTTCGAACTTTTTTTTGGCTCAAAATTTTTTTGGTCCCAAAATTTTTCGAACTTTTTTTTGGGTCAAAATTTTTTTGGTCCCAAATTTTTTCGAACTTTTTTTTGGGTCAAAATTTTTTTAGTCCCAAAATTTTTCTAAGTTTTTTTTGGGTCAAAATTTTTTTGGTCCCAAAATTTTTCGAAGTTTTTTTTGGGTCAAAATTTTTTTGGTCCCAAAATTTTTCGAACTTTTTTTTGGGTCAAAATTTTTTTGGTCCAAAAATTTTTCGAACTTTTTTTTTGGTCCAAATTTTTTTGGTCCCAAAATTTTTCGAACTTTTTTTTGGTCCCAAAATTTTTTCGAACTTTTTTTTGGCTCAAAATTTTTTTGGTCCCAAAATTTTTCGAACTTTTTTTTTGGCTCAAAATTTTTTTGGGTCAAAATTTTTTCGAACTTTTTTTTGGGTCAAAATTTTTTTAGTCCCAAAATTTTTCGAACTTTTTTTTGGGTCAAAATTTTTTCGAACTTTTTTTTGGGTCAAAATTTTTTTGGTCCCAAATTTTTTCGAACTTTTTTTTGGGTCAAAATTTTTTTAGTCCCAAAATTTTTCGAAGTTTTTTTTGGGTCAAAATTTTTTTGGTCCCAAAATTTTTCGAACTTTTTTTTGGGTCAAAATTTTTTTGGTCCCAAAATTTTTCGAAGTTTTTTTTGGGTCCAAATTTTTTTGGTCCCAAAAATTTTCGAACTTTTTTTTGGTCCCAAAATTTTTTCGAACTTTTTTTTGGCTCAAAATTTTTTTGGTCCCAAAATTTTTCGAACTTTTTTTTTGGCTCAAAATTTTTTTGGGTCAAAATTTTTTCGAACTTTTTTTTGGGTCAAAATGTTTTTGGTCCCAAAATTTTTCGAACTTTTTTTTGGGTCAAAATTTTTTTGGTCCCAAAATTTTTCGAACTTTTTTTTTGGTCCAAATTTTTTTGGTCCCAAAATTTTTTCGAACTTTTTTTTGGCTCAAAATTTTTTTGGTCCCAAAATTTTTCGAACTTTTTTTTGGGTCAAAATTTTTTTGGTCCCAAATTTTTTCGAACTTTTTTTTGGGTCAAAATTTTTTTAGTCCCAAACTTTTTCGAAGTTTTTTTTGGGTCAAAATTTTTTTGGTCCCAAAATTTTTCGAACTTTTTTTTGGGTCAAAATTTTTTTGGTCCCAAAATTTTTCGAACTTTTTTTTGGGTCAAAATGTTTTTGGTCCCAAAATTTTTCGAACTTTTTTTTGGGTCAAAATTTTTTTGGTCCCAAAATTTTTCGAACTTTTTTTTTGGTCCAAATTTTTTTGGTCCCAAAATTTTTCGAACTTTTTTTTGGTCCCAAAATTTTTTCGAACTTTTTTTTGGCTCAAAATTTTTTTGGTCCCAAAATTTTTCGAACTTTTTTTTGGGTCAAAATTTTTTTGGTCCCAAATTTTTTCGAACTTTTTTTTGGGTCAAAATTTTTTTAGTCCCAAAATTTTTCTAAGTTTTTTTTGGGTCAAAATTTTTTTGGTCCCAAAATTTTTCGAAGTTTTTTTTGGGTCAAAATTTTTTTGGTCCCAAAATTTTTCGAACTTTTTTTTGGGTCAAAATTTTTTTGGTCCAAAAATTTTTCGAACTTTTTTTTTGGTCCAAATTTTTTTGGTCCCAAAATTTTTCGAACTTTTTTTTGGTCCCAAAATTTTTTCGAACTTTTTTTTGGCTCAAAATTTTTTTGGTCCCAAAATTTTTCGAACTTTTTTTTTGGCTCAAAATTTTTTTGGGTCAAAATTTTTTCGAACTTTTTTTTGGGTCAAAATTTTTTTAGTCCCAAAATTTTTCGAACTTTTTTTTGAGTCAAAATTTTTTCGAACTTTTTTTTGGGTCAAAATTTTTTTGGTCCCAAATTTTTTCGAACTTTTTTTTGGGTCAAAATTTTTTTGGTCCCAAAATTTTTCGAACTTTTTTTTGGGTCAAAATGTTTTTGGTCCCAAAATTTTTCGAACTTTTTTTTGGGTCAAAATTTTTTTGGTCCCAAAATTTTTCGAACTTTTTTTTTGGTCCAAATTTTTTTGGTCCCAAAATTTTTCGAACTTTTTTTTGGTCCCAAAATTTTTTCGAACTTTTTTTTGGCTCAAAATTTTTTTGGTCCCAAAATTTTTCGAACTTTTTTTTTGGCTCAAAATTTTTTTGGGTCAAAATTTTTTCGAACTTTTTTTTGGGTCAAAATTTTTTTAGTCCCAAAATTTTTCGAACTTTTTTTTGGGTCAAAATTTTTTCGAACTTTTTTTTGGGTTAAAATTTTTTTGGTCCCAAATTTTTTCGAACTTTTTTTTGGGTCAAAATTTTTTTAGTCCCAAAATTTTTCGAAGTTTTTTTTGGGTCAAAATTTTTTTGGTCCCAAAATTTTTCAAACTTTTTTTTGGGTCAAAATTTTTTTGGTCCCAAAATTTTTCGAACTTTTTTTTGGGTCAAAATTTTTTTGGTCCCAAAATTTTTCGAACTTTTTTTTGGGTCCAAATTTTTTTGGTCCCAAAATTTTTGAACTTTTTTTTTGGTCCAAATTTTTTTGGTCCCAAAATTTTTCGAACTTTTTTTTTGGTCCCAAAATTTTTTCGAACTTTTTTTTGGCTCAAAATTTTTTTGGTCCCAAAATTTTTCGAACTTTTTTTTTGGCTCAAATTTTTTTTGGGTCAAAATTTTTTCGAACTTTTTTTTGGGTCAAAATTTTTTTGGTCCCAAAATTTTTCGAAGTTTTTTTTGGGTCAAAATTTTTTTGGTCCCAAAATTTTTCGAACTTTTTTTTGGGTCAAAATTTTTTTGGTCCCAAAATTTTTCGAACTTTTTTTTTGGTCCAAATTTTTTTGGTCCCAAAATTTTTCGAACTTTTTTTTGGTCCCAAAATTTTTTCGAACTTTTTTTTGGCTCAAAATTTTTTTGGTCCCAAAATTTTTCGAACTTTTTTTTTGGCTCAAAATTTTTTTCGGTCAAAATTTTTTCGAACTTTTTTTTGGGTCAAAATTTTTTCGAACTTTTTTTTGGGTCAAAATTTTTTTGGTCCCAAATTTTTTCGAACTTTTTTTTGGGTCAAAATTTTTTTAGTCCCAAACTTTTTCGAAGTTTTTTTTGGGTCAAAATTTTTTTGGTCCCAAAATTTTTCGAACTTTTTTTTGGGTCAAAATTTTTTTGGTCCCAAAATTTTTCGAACTTTTTTTTGGGTCAAAATTTTTTTGGTCCCAAAATTTTTCGAACTTTTTTTTGGGTCAAAATGTTTTTGGTCCCAAAATTTTTCGAACTTTTTTTTGGGTCAAAATTTTTTTGGTCCCAAAATTTTTCGAACTTTTTTTTTGGTCCAAATTTTTTTGGTCCCAAAATTTTTCGAACTTTTTTTTGGACCCAAAATTTTTTCGAACTTTTTTTTGGCTCAAAATTTTTTTGGTCCCAAAATTTTTCGAACTTTTTTTTGGGTCAAAATTTTTTTGGTCCCAAATTTTTTCGAACTTTTTTTTGGGTCAAAATTTTTTTAGTCCCAAACTTTTTCGAAGTTTTTTTTGGGTCAAAATTTTTTTGGTCCCAAAATTTTTCGAACTTTTTTTTGGGTCAAAATTTTTTTGGTCCCAAAATTTTTCGAACTTTTTTTTGGGTCAAAATTTTTTTGGTCCCAAAATTTTTCGAACTTTTTTTTGGGTCAAAATGTTTTTGGTCCCAAAATTTTTCGAACTTTTTTTTGGGTCAAAATTTTTTTGGTCCCAAAATTTTTCGAACTTTTTTTTTGGTCCAAATTTTTTTGGTCCCAAAATTTTTCGAACTGTTTTTTGGTCCCAAAATTTTTTCGAACTTTTTTTTGGCTCAAAATTTTTTTGGTCCCAAAATTTTTCGAACTTTTTTTTGGGTCAAAATTTTTTTGGTCCCAAATTTTTTCGAACTTTTTTTTGGGTCAAAATTTTTTTAGTCCCAAAATTTTTCTAAGTTTTTTTTGGGTCAAAATTTTTTTGGTCCAAAAATTTTTCGAACTTTTTTTTTGGTCCAAATTTTTTTGGTCCCAAAATTTTTCGAACTTTTTTTTGGTCCCAAAATTTTTTCGAACTTTTTTTTGGCTCAAAATTTTTTTGGTCCCAAAATTTTTCGAACTTTTTTTTTGGCTCAAAATTTTTTTGGGTCAAAATTTTTTCGAACTTTTTTTTGGGTCAAAATTTTTTTAGTCCCAAAATTTTTCGAACTTTTTTTTGGGTCAAAATTTTTTCGAACTTTTTTTTGGGTCAAAATTTTTTTGGTCCCAAATTTTTTCGAACTTTTTTTTGGGTCAAAATTTTTTTAGTCCCAAAATTTTTCGAAGTTTTTTTTGGGTCAAAATTTTTTTGGTCCCAAAATTTTTCGAACTTTTTTTTGGGTCAAAATTTTTTTGGTCCCAAAATTTTTCGAAGTTTTTTTTGGGTCAAAATTTTTTTGGTCCCAAAATTTTTCGAACTTTTTTTTGGGTCAAAATTTTTTTGGTCCCAAAATTTTAGAACTTTTTTTTTGGTCCAAATTTTTTTGGTCCCAAAAATTTTCGAACTTTTTTTTGGTCCCAAAATTTTTTCGAACTTTTTTTTGGCTCAAAATTTTTTTGGTCCCAAAATTTTTCGAACTTTTTTTTTGGCTCAAAATTTTTTTGGGTCAAAATTTTTTCGAACTTTTTTTTGGGTCAAAATGTTTTTGGTCCCAAAATTTTTCGAACTTTTTTTTGGGTCAAAATTTTTTTGGTCCCAAAATTTTTCGAACTTTTTTTTTGGTCCAAATTTTTTTGGTCCCAAAATTTTTCGAACTTTTTTTTGGTCCCAAAATTTTTTCGAACTTTTTTTTGGCTCAAAATTTTTTTGGTCCCAAAATTTTTCGAACTTTTTTTTGGGTCAAAATTTTTTTGGTCCCAAATTTTTTCGAACTTTTTTTTGGGTCAAAATTTTTTTAGTCCCAAACTTTTTCGAAGTTTTTTTTGGGTCAAAATTTTTTTGGTCCCAAAATTTTTCGAACTTTTTTTTGGGTCAAAATTTTTTTGGTCCCAAAATTTTTCGAACTTTTTTTTGGTCCCAAAATTTTTTCGAACTTTTTTTTGGCTCAAAATTTTTTTGGTCCCAAAATTTTTCGAACTTTTTTTTGGGTCAAAATTTTTTTGGTCCCAAATTTTTTCGAACTTTTTTTTGGGTCAAAATTTTTTTGGTCCAAAAATTTTTCGAACTTTTTTTTTGGTCCAAATTTTTTTGGTCCCAAAATTTTTCGAACTTTTTTTTGGTCCCAAAATTTTTTCGAACTTTTTTTTGGCTCAAAATTTTTTTGGTCCCAAAATTTTTCGAAATTTTTTTTTGGCTCAAAATTTTTTTGGGTCAAAATTTTTTCGAACTTTTTTTTGGGTCAAAATTTTTTTAGTCCCAAAATTTTTCGAACTTTTTTTTGGGTCAAAATTTTTTCGAACTTTTTTTTGGGTCAAAATTTTTTTGGTCCCAAATTTTTTCGAACTTTTTTTTGGGTCAAAATTTTTTTGGTCCCAAAATTTTTCGAACTTTTTTTTGGGTCAAAATGTTTTTGGTCCCAAAATTTTTCGAACTTTTTTTTGGGTCAAAATTTTTTTGGTCCCAAAATTTTTCGAACTTTTTTTTTGGTCCAAATTTTTTTGGTCCCAAAATTTTTCGAACTTTTTTTTGGTCCCAAAATTTTTTCGAACTTTTTTTTGGCTCAAAATTTTTTTGGTCCCAAAATTTTTCGAACTTTTTTTTGGGTCAAAATTTTTTTGGTCCCAAATTTTTTCGAACTTTTTTTTGGGTCAAAATTTTTTTAGTCCCAAAATTTTTCTAAGTTTTTTTTGGGTCAAAATTTTTTTGGTCCCAAAATTTTTCGAAGTTTTTTTTGGGTCAAAATTTTTTTGGTCCCAAAATTTTTCGAACTTTTTTTTGGGTCAAAATTTTTTTGGTCCAAAAATTTTTCGAACTTTTTTTTTGGTCCAAATTTTTTTGGTCCCAAAATTTTTCGAACTTTTTTTTGGTCCCAAAATTTTTTCGAACTTTTTTTTGGCTCAAAATTTTTTTGGTCCCAAAATTTTTCGAACTTTTTTTTTGGCTCAAAATTTTTTTGGGTCAAAATTTTTTCGAACTTTTTTTTGGGTCAAAATTTTTTTAGTCCCAAAATTTTTCGAACTTTTTTTTGGGTCAAAATTTTTTCGAACTTTTTTTTGGGTCAAAATTTTTTTGGTCCCAAATTTTTTCGAACTTTTTTTTGGGTCAAAATTTTTTTAGTCCCAAAATTTTTCGAAGTTTTTTTTGGGTCAAAATTTTTTTGGTCCCAAAATTTTTCGAACTTTTTTTTGGGTCAAAATTTTTTTGGTCCCAAAATTTTTCGAAGTTTTTTTTGGGTCAAAATTTTTTTGGTCCCAAAATTTTTCGAACTTTTTTTTGGGTCAAAATTTTTTTGGTCCCAAAATTTTTGAACTTTTTTTTTGGTCCAAATTTTTTTGGTCCCAAAAATTTTCGAACTTTTTTTTGGTCCCAAAATTTTTTCGAACTTTTTTTTGGCTCAAAATTTTTTTGGTCCCAAAATTTTTCGAACTTTTTTTTTGGCTCAAAATGTTTTTGGGGCAAAATTTTTTCGAACTTTTTTTTGGGTCAAAATTTTTTTGGTCCCAAAATTTTTCGAACTTTTTTTTGGGTCAAAATTTTTTTAGTCCCAAAATTTTTCGAAGTTTTTTTTGGGTCAAAATTTTTTTGGTCCCAAAATTTTTCGAACTTTTTTTTGGGTCAAAATTTTTTTGGTCCCAAAATTTTTCGAACTTTTTTTTGGGTCCAAATTTTTTTGGTCCCAAAATTTTTTAACTTTTTTTTTGGTCCAAATTTTTTTGGTCCCAAAATTTTTCGAACTTTTTTTTTGGTCCCAAAATTTTTTCGAACTTTTTTTTGGCTCAAAATTTTTTTGGTCCCAAAATTTTTCGAACTTTTTTTTTGGCTCAAAATTTTTTTGGGTCAAAATTTTTTCGAACTTTTTTTTGGGTCAAAATTTTTTTGGTCCCAAAATTTTTCGAAGTTTTTTTTGGGTCAAAATTTTTTCGAACTTTTTTTTGGGTCAAAATTTTTTTGGTCCCAAATTTTTTCGAACTTTTTTTTGGGTCAAAATTTTTTTGGTCCCAAATTTTTTCGAACTTTTTTTTGGGTCAAAATTTTTTTAGTCCCAAAATTTTTCGAAGTTTTTTTTGGGTCAAATTTTTTTTGGTCCCAAAATTTTTCGAAGTTTTTTTTTGGTCAAAATTTTTTTGGTTCCAAAATTTTTCGAAGTTTTTTTTGGGTCAAATTTTTTTGGTCCCAAAATTTTTCGAACTTTTTTTTGGGTCAAATTTTTTTTGATCCCAAAATTTTTCGAACTTTTTTTTTGGGTCAAAATTTTTTTGGGTCAAAATTGTTTTGAACTTTTTTTTGGGTCAAAATTTTTTTGGTCCCAAAATTTTTCGAACTTTTTTTTGGGTCAAAATTTTTTTAGTCCCAAAATTTAACGAAGTTTTTTTTGGGTCAAAATTTTTTTGGTCCCAAAATTTTTCGAACTTTTTTTTGGGTCAAAATTTTTTTGGTCCCAAAATTTTTCGAACTTTTTTTTCGGTCCAAATTTTTTTGGTCCCAAAATTTTTCGAACTTTTTTTTGGTCCCAAAATGTTTTCGAACTTTTTTTTGGCTCAAAATATTTTTGGTCCCAAAATTTTTCAAACTTTTTTTTTTGCTCAAAATTTTTTTGGTCCCAAAATTTTTCGAACTTTTTTTTGGGTCAAAATTTTTTTGGTCCCAAAATTTTTCGAACTTTTTTTTTGGTCCAAATTTTTTTGGTCCCCAAAATTTTTCGAACTTTTTTTTGGTCCCAAAATTTTTTCGAACTTTTTTTTGGCTCAAAATTTTTTTGGGTCAAAATTTTTTCGAACTTTTTTTTGGGTCAAAATTTTTTTGGTCCCAAAATTTTTCGAAGTTTTTTTTGGGTCACAATTTTTTTGGTCCCAAAATTTTTCGAACTTTTTTTTGGGTCAAAATTTTTTTGGTCCCAAAATTTTTCGAACTTTTTTTTGGGTCAAAATTTTTTTGGTCCCAAAATTTTTCGAACTTTTTTTTGGGTCAAAATGTTTTTGGTCCCAAAATTTTTCTAACTTTTTTTTGGGTCAAAATTTTTTTGGTCCCAAAATTTTTCGAAGTTTTTTTTGGGTCACAATTTTTTTGGTCCCAAAATTTTTCGAACTTTTTTTTGGGTCAAAATTTTTTTGGTCCCAAAATGTTTCGAACTTTTTTTTGGCTCAAAATTTTTTTGGGTCAAAATTTTTTCGAACTTTTTTTTGGGTCAAAATTTTTTTGGTCCCAAAATTTTTCGAAGTTTTTTTTGGGTCACAATTTTTTTGGTCCCAAAATTTTTCGAACTTTTTTTTGGGTCAAAATTTTTTTGGTCCCAAAATTTTTCGAACTTTTTTTTTGGTCCAAATTTTTTTGGTCCCAAAATTTTTCGAACTTTTTTTTGGGTCAAAATGTTTTTGGTCCCAAAATTTTTCTAACTTTTTTTTGGGTCAAAATTTTTTTGGTCCCAAAATTTTTCGAAGTTTTTTTTGGGTCACAATTTTTTTGGTCCCAAAATTTTTCGAACTTTTTTTTGGGTCAAAATTTTTTTGGTCCCAAAATGTTTCGAACTTTTTTTTGGCTCAAAATTTTTTTGGGTCAAAATTTTTTCGAACTTTTTTTTGGGTCAAAATTTTTTTGGTCCCAAAATTTTTCGAAGTTTTTTTTGGGTCACAATTTTTTTGGTCCCAAAATTTTTCGAACTTTTTTTTGGGTCAAAATTTTTTTGGTCCCAAAATTTTTCGAACTTTTTTTTTGGTCCAAATTTTTTTGGTCCCAAAATTTTTCGAACTTTTTTTTGGTCCCAAAATTTTTTCGAACTTTTTTTTGGCTCAAAATTTTTTTGGTCCCAAAATTTTTCGAACTTTTTTTTTGGCTCAAAATTTTTTTGGGTCAAAATTTTTTCGAACTTTTTTTTGGGTCAAAATTTTTTTAGTCCCAAAATTTTTCGAACTTTTTTTTGGGTCAAAATTTTTTAGAACTTTTTTTTGGGTCAAAATTTTTTTGGTCCCAATACTTTTCGAAGTTTTTTTTGGGTCAAAATTTTTTTAGTCCCAAAATTTTTCGAAGTTTTTTTTGGGTCAAAATTTTTTTGGTCCCAAAATTTTTCGAACTTTTTTTTGGGTCAAAATTTTTTTGGTCCCAAAATTTTTCGAACTTTTTTTTGGGTCAAAATTTTTTTGGTCCCAAAATTTTTCGAACTTTTTTTTGGGTCAAAATTTTTTTGGTCCCAAAATTTTTGAACTTTTTTTTGGTCCAAATTTTTTTGGTCCCAAAAATTTTCGAACTTTTTTTTGGTCCCAAAATTTTTTCGAACTTTTTTTTGGCTCAAAATTTTTTTGGGTCAAAATTTTTTCGAACTTTTTTTTGGGTCAAAATTTTTTTGGTCCCAAAATTTTTCGAACTTTTTTTTGGGTCAAAATTTTTTTAGTCCCAAAATTTTTCGAAGTTTTTTTTGGGTCAAAATTTTTTTGGTCCCAAAATTTTTGAACTTTTTTTTTGGTCCAAATTTTTTTGGTCCCAAAATTTTTCGAACTTTTTTTTGGTCCCAAAATTTTTTCGAACTTTTTTTTGGCTCAAAATTTTTTTGGTCCCAAAATTTTTCGAACTTTTTTTTTGGCTCAAAATTTTTTTGGGTCAAAATTTTTTCGAACTTTTTTTTGGGTCAAAATTTTTTTGGTCCCAAAATTTTTCGAAGTTTTTTTTGGGTCAAAATTTTTTTGGTCCCAAAATTTTTCGAACTTTTTTTTGGGTCAAAATTTTTTTGGTCCCAAAATTTTTGAACTTTTTTTTTGGTCCAAATTTTTTTGGTCCCAAAATTTTTCGAACTTTTTTTTGGTCCCAAAATTTTTTCGAACTTTTTTTTTGGCTCAAAATTTTTTTGGGTCAAAATTTTTTCGAACTTTTTTTTGGGTCAAAATTTTTTTGGTCCCAAAATTTTTCGAACTTTTTTTTGGGTCAAATTTTTTTTGGTCCCAAAATTTTTCGAAGTTTTTTTTGGGTCAAAATTTTTTTGGTCCCAAAATTTTTCGAACTTTTTTTTGGGTCAAAATTTTTTCAAACTTTTTTTTTGGGTCAAAATTTTTTTGGTCCCAAATTTTTTCGAACTTTTTTTTGGGTCAAAATTTTTTAAGGCCCAAAATTTTTCGAAGTTTTTTTTGGGTCAAAATTTTTTTGGTCCCAAAATTTTTCGAACTTTTTTTTGGGTCAACATTTTTTCGAACTTTTTTTTGGGTCAAAATTTTTTTGGTCCCAAAATTTTTCGAACTTTTTTTTGGGTCAAAATTTTTTTGGTCCCAAAATTTTTCGAAGTTTTTTTTGGGTCAAAATTTTTTTTGTTTCCAAAATTTTTCGAACTTTTTTTTTGCTCAAAATTTTTTTGGTCCCAAAATTTTTCGAACTTTTTTTTGGGTCAAAATTTTTTCGAACTTTTTTTTGGGTCAAAATTTTTTCGAACTTTTTTTTGGGTCAAAATTTTTTTGGTCCCAAAATTTTTCGAACTTTTTTTTGGTCAAAATTTTTTTGGTCCCAAAATTTTTCGAACTTTTTTTTGGGTCAAAATATTTTTGGGCCCAAAATTTTTCGAACTTTTTTTTGGTCAAAATTATTTTGGTCCCAAAATTTTTCGAACTTTTTTTTGGGTCAAATTTTTTTTGGTACCAAAATTTTTCGAAGTTTTTTTTGGGTCAAAATTTTTTCGAACTTTTTTTTGGGTCAAAATTTTTTTGGTCCCAAAATTTTTCGAACTTTTTTTTGGTCAAAATTTTTTTGGTCCCAAAATTTTTCGAACTTTTTTTTGGGTCAAAATATTTTTGGGCCCAAAATTTTTCGAACTTTTTTTTGGTCAAAATTATTTTGGTCCCAAAATTTTTCGAACTTTTTTTTGGGTCAAATTTTTTTTGGTACCAAAATTTTTCGAAGTTTTTTTTGGGTCAAAATTTTTTCGAAGTTTTTTTTGCTCAAAATTTTTTTGTGTCAAAATGTTTTCGAACTTTTTTTTGGGTCAAAATTTTTTTGGTCCCAAAATTTTTCGAACTTTTTTTTGGGTCAAAATTTTTTTGGTCCCAAAATTTTTCGAAGTTTTTTTTGGGTCAAAATTTTTTTGGTTCCAAAATTTTTCGAACTTTTTTTTTGCTCAAAATTTTTTTGGTCCCAAAATTTTTCGAACTTTTTTTTGGGTCAAAATTTTTTCGAACTTTTTTTTGGGTCAAAATTTTTTCGAACTTTTTTTTGGGTCAAAATTTTTTGGTCCCAAAATTTTTCGAACTTTTTTTTGGTCAAAATTTTTTTGGTCCCAAAATTTTTCGAACTTTTTTTTGGGTCAAAATATTTTTGGGCCCAAAATTTTTCGAACTTTTTTTTGGTCAAAATTATTTTGGTCCCAAAATTTTTCGAACTTTTTTTTGGGTCAAATTTTTTTTGGTACCAAAATTTTTCGAAGTTTTTTTTGGGTCAAAATTTTTTCGAAGTTTTTTTTGCTCAAAATTTTTTTGTGTCAAAATGTTTTCGAACTTTTTTTTGGGTCAAAATTTTCTTGGTCCCAAAATTTTTCGAACTTTTTTTTGGGTCAAAATTTTTTTGGTCCCAAAATTTTTCGAACTTTTTTTTGGGTCCAAATTTTTTTGGTCCCAAAATTTTTGAACTTTTTTTTTGGTCCAAATTTTTTTGGTCCCAAAATTTTTCGAACTTTTTTTTGGTCCCAAAATTTTTTCGAACTTTTTTTTGGCTCAAAATTTTTTTGGTCCTAAAATTTTTCGAACTTTTTTTTTGCCTCAAAATTTTTTTGGGTCAAAATTTTTTCGAACTTTTTTTTGGGTCAAAATTTTTTTGGTCCCAAAATTTTTCGAAGTTTTTTTTGGGTCAAAATTTTTTTGGTCCCAAAATTTTTCGAACTTTTTTTTGGGTCAAATTTTTTTTGGTCCCAAAATTTTTCGAAATTTTTTTTGGGTCAAAATTTTTTTGGTTCCAAAATTTTTCGAACTTTTTTTTGGGTCAAAATTTTTTTGGTCCCAAAATTTTTCGAACTTTTTTTTTGGTCCCAAAATTTTTCGAACTTTTTTTTGGTCCCAAAATTTTTTCGAACTTTTTTTTGGCTCAAAATTTTTTTGGTCCCAAAATTTTCCGAACTTTTTTTTTGGCTCAAAATTTTTTTGGGTCAAAATTTTTTCGAACTTTTTTTTGGGTCAAAATTTTTTTAGTCCCAAAATTTTTCGAACTTTTTTTTGGGTCAAAATTTTTTCGAACTTTTTTTTGGGTCAAAATTTTTTTGGTCCCAAATTTTTTCGAACTTTTTTTTGGGTCAAAATTTTTTTAGTCCCAAACTTTTTCGAAGTTTTTTTTGGGTCAAAATTTTTTTGGTCCCAAAATTTTTCGAAGTTTTTTTTGGGTCAAAATTTTTTTGGTCCCAAAATTTTTCAAAGTTTTTTTTGGGTCAAAATTTTTTTGGTCCCAAAATTTTTCAAAGTTTTTTTTGGGTCAAAATTTTTTTGGTCCCAAAATTTTTCGAACTTTTTTTTGGGTCAAAATTATTTTGGTCCCAAAATTTTTCGAACTTTTTTTTGGGTCCAAATTTTTTTGGTCCCAAAATGTTTGAACTTTTTTTTTGGTCAAAATTTTTTTGATCCCAAAATTTTTCGAACTTTTTTTTGGTCCCAAAATTTTTTCGAACTTTTTTTTGGCTCAAAATTTTTTTGGTCCCAAAATTTTTCGAACTTTTTTTTTGGCTCAAAATTTTTTTGGGTCAAAATTTTTTCGAACTTTTTTTTGGGTCAAAATTTTTTTGGTCCCAAAATTTTTCGAACTTTTTTTTGGGTCAAAATTTTTTTGGTCCCAAAATTTTTCGAACTTTTTTTTGGGTCAAAATTTTTTTGGTCCCAAATTTTTTCGAACTTTTTTTTGGGTCAAAATTTTTTTAGTCCCAAACTTTTTCGAAGTTTTTTTTGGGTCAAAATTTTTTTGGTCCCAAAATTTTTCGAAGTTTTTTTTGGGTCAAAATTTTTTTGGTCCCAAAATTTTTCAAAGTTTTTTTTGGGTCAAAATTTTTTTGGTCCCAAAATTTTTCAAAGTTTTTTTTGGGTCAAAATTTTTTTGGTCCCAAAATTTTTCGAACTTTTTTTTGGGTCAAAATTATTTTGGTCCCAAAATTTTTCGAACTTTTTTTTGGGTCAAAATTTTTTTGGTCCCAAAATTTTTCGAACTTTTTTTTGGGTCAAAATTTTTTTGGTTCCAAAATTTTTCGAACTTTTTTTTTGCTCAAAATTTTTTTTGTCCCAAAATTTTTCGAACTTTTTTTTGGGTCAAAATTTTTTCGAACTTTTTTTTTGGGTCAAAATTTTTCGAAGTTTTTTTTGGGTCAAAATTTTTTTGGTCCCAAAATTTTTCGAAGTTTTTTTTGGGTCAAAATTTTTTTGGTCCCAAAATTTTTCGAACTT
The DNA here is from genome assembly GCF_023375975.1 of Astyanax mexicanus. Lineage (NCBI taxonomy): Eukaryota > Metazoa > Chordata > Actinopteri > Characiformes > Acestrorhamphidae > Astyanax > Astyanax mexicanus. The sequence goes on from NC_064413.1 coordinate 19,422,999, forward strand.
TTTTTTGGGTCAAAATTTTTTTGGTCCCAAAATTTTTCGAACTTTTTTTTGGGTCAAAATTTTTTTGGTCCCAAAATTTTTCGAACTTTTTTTTGGGTCAAAATTTTTTTGGTTCCAAAATTTTTCGAACTTTTTTTTTGCTCAAAATTTTTTTGGTCCCAAAATTTTTCGAACTTTTTTTTGGGTCAAAATTTTTTCGAACTTTTTTTTTGGGTCAAAATTTTTCGAAGTTTTTTTTGGGTCAAAATTTTTTTGGTCCCAAAATTTTTCGAAGTTTTTTTTGGGTCAAAATTTTTTTGGTCCCAAAATTTTTCGAACTTTTTTTTGGTCAAAATTATTTTGGTCCCAAAATTTTTCGAACTTTTTTTTGGGTCCAAATTTTTTTGGTCCCAAAATGTTTGAACTTTTTTTTTGATCAAAATTTTTTTGGTCCCAAAATTTTTCGAACTTTTTTTTGGTCCCAAAATTTTTTCGAACTTTTTTTTGGCTCAAAATTTTTTTGGTCCCAAAATTTTTCGAACTTTTTTTTTGGCTCAAAATTTTTTTGGGTCAAAATTTTTTCGAACTTTTTTTTGGGTCAAATTTTTTTTGGTCCCAAAATTTTTCGAACTTTTTTTTGGGTCAAAATTTTTTTGGTCCCAAAATTTTTCGAACTTTTTTTTGGGTCAAAATTTTTTTGGTCCCAAAATTTTTCGAACTTTTTTTTGGGTCAAAATTTTTTTGGTTCCAAAATTTTTCGAACTTTTTTTTTGCTCAAAATTTTTTTGGTCCCAAAATTTTTCGAACTTTTTTTTGGGTCAAAATTTTTTCGAACTTTTTTTTTGGGTCAAAATTTTTCGAAGTTTTTTTTGGGTCAAAATTTTTTTGGTCCCAAAATGTTTCGAAGTTTTTTTTGGGTCAAAATTTTTTTGGTCCCAAAATTTTTCGAACTTTTTTTTGGGTCAAAATTTTTTTGGTCCCAAAATTTTTCGAACTTTTTTTTGGGTCAAAATTTTTTTGGTCCCAAAATTTTTCGAACTTTTTTTTGGGTCAAAATTTTTTTGGTCCCAAAATTTTTCGAACTTTTTTTTGGGTCAAAATTTTTTTGGTCCCAAAATTTTTGAACTTTTTTTTTGGTCCAAATTTTTTTGGTCCCAAAATTTTTCGAACTTTTTTTTGGTCCCAAAATTTTTTCGAACTTTTTTTTGGCTCAAAATTTTTTTGGTCCCAAAATTTTTCGAACTTTTTTTTTGGCTCAAAATTTTTTTGGGTCAAAATTTTTTCGAACTTTTTTTTGGGTCATAATTTTTTTGGTCCCAAAATTTTTCGAACTTTTTTTTGGGTCAAAATTTTTTTAGTCCCAAAATTTTTTGAAGTTTTTTTTGGGTCAAAATTTTTTTGGTCCCAAAATTTTTCGAAGTTTTTTTTGGGTCAAAATTTTTTTGGTCCCAAAATTTTTCGAACTTTTTTTTGGGTCAAAATTTTTTTGGTCCCAAAATTTTTAGAACTTTTTTTTGGGTCCAAATTTTTTTGGTCCCAAAATTTTTGAACTTTTTTTTTGGTCCAAATTTTTTTGGTCCCAAAATTTTTCGAACTTTTTTTTGGTCCCAAAATTTTTTCGAACTTTTTTTTGGCTCAAAATTTTTTTGGTCCTAAAATTTTTCGAACTTTTTTTTTGGCTCAAAATTTTTTTGGGTCAAAATTTTTTCGAACTTTTTTTTGGGTCAAAATTTTTTTGGTCCCAAAATTTTTCGAAGTTTTTTTTGGGTCAAAATTTTTTTGGTCCCAAAATTTTTCGAACTTTTTTTTGGGTCAAATTTTTTTTGGTCCCAAAATTTTTCGAAGTTTTTTTTGGGTCAAAATTTTTTTGGTCCCCAAATTTTTCGAAGTTTTTTTTGGGCCAAAATTTTTTCGAACTTTTTTTTGGGTCAAAATTTTTTTGGTCCCAAATTTTTTCGAACTTTTTTTTGGGTCAAAATTTTTTTAGTCCCAAAATTTTTCGAAATTTTTTTTGGGTCAAAATTTTTTTGGTCCCAAAATTTTTCGAACTTTTTTTTGGGTTAATATTTTTTCGAACTTTTTTTTTGGGTCAAAATTTTTTTGGGTCAAAATTTTTTCGAACTTTTTTTTGGGTCAAAATTTTTTTGGTCCCAAAATTTTTCGAACTTTTTTTTGGGTCAAAATTTTTTTGGTCCCAAAATTTTTCGAACTTTTTTTTGGGTCAAAATTTTTTTGGTCCCAAAATTTTTCGAACTTTTTTTTGGGTCAAAATTTTTTTGGTTCCAAAATTTTTCGAACTTTTTTTTTGCTCAAAATTTTTTTGGTCCCAAAATTTTTCGAACTTTTTTTTGGGTCAAAATTTTTTCGAACTTTTTTTTTGGGTCAAAATTTTTCGAAGTTTTTTTTGGGTCAAAATTTTTTTGGTCCCAAAATTTTTCGAAGTTTTTTTTGGGTCAAAATTTTTTTGGTCCCAAAATTTTTCGAACTTTTTTTTGGGTCAAAATTATTTTGGTCCCAAAATTTTTCGAACTTTTTTTTGGGTCAAAATTTTTTTGGTCCCAAAATTTTTCGAACTTTTTTTTGGGTCAAAATTTTTTTGGTCCCAAAATTTTTCGAACTTTTTTTTGGGTCAAAATTTTTTTGGTCCCAAAATTTTTGAACTTTTTTTTTGGTCCAAATTTTTTTGGTCCCAAAATTTTTTCGAACTTTTTTTTGGCTCAAAATTTTTTTGGTCCCAAAATTTTTCGAACTTTTTTTTTGGCTCAAAATTTTTTCGAACTTTTTTTTGGGTCAAAATTTTTTTGGTCCCAAAATTTTTCGAACTTTTTTTTGGGTCAAAATTTTTTTAGTCCCAAAATTTTTTGAAGTTTTTTTTGGGTCAAAATTTTTTTGGTCCCAAAATTTTTCGAAGTTTTTTTTGGGTCAAAATTTTTTTGGTCCCAAAATTTTTCGAACTTTTTTTTGGGTCAAAATTTTTTTGGTCCCAAAATTTTTCGAACTTTTTTTTTGGGTCCAAATTTTTTTGGTCCCAAAATTTTTGAACTTTTTTTTTTGGTCCAAATTTTTTTGGTCCCAAAATTTTTCGAACTTTTTTTTTGGCTCAAAATTTTTTTGGGTCAAAATTTTTTCAAACTTTTTTTTGGGTCAAAATTTTTTTGGTCCCAAAATTTTTCGAACTTTTTTTTGGGTCAAAATTTTTTTAATCCCAAAATTTTTTGAAGTTTTTTTTGGGTCAAAATTTTTTTGGTCCCAAAATTTTTCGAACTTTTTTTTGGGTCCAAATTTTTTTGGTCCCAAAATTTTTCGAACTTTTTTTTGGGTCCAAATTTTTTTGGTCCCAAAATTTTTGAACTTTTTTTTTGGTCCAAATTTTTTTGGTCCCAAAATTTTTCGAACTTTTTTTTGGTCCCAAAATTTTTTCGAACTTTTTTTTGGCTCAAAATTTTTTTGGTAATAAAAATTTTTCGAACTTTTTTTTTGGCTCAAAATTTTTTTGGGTCAAAATTTTTTCGAACTTTTTTTTGGGTCAAAATTTTTTTGGTCCCAAAATTTTTCGAAGTTTTTTTTGGGTCAAAATTTTTTTGGTCCCAAAATTTTTCGAACTTTTTTTTGGGTCAAATTTTTTTTGGTCCCAAAATTTTTCGAAGTTTTTTTTGGGTCAAAATTTTTTTGGTCCCCAAATTTTTCGAAGTTTTTTTTGGGCCAAAATTTTTTCGAACTTTTTTTTGGGTCAAATTTTTTTTGGTCCCAAATTTTTTCGAACTTTTTTTTGGGTCAAAATTTTTTTAGTCCCAAAATTTTTCGAAATTTTTTTTGGGTCAAAATTTTTTTGGTCCCAAAATTTTTCGAACTTTTTTTTGGGTTAATATTTTTTCGAACTTTTTTTTGGGTCAAAATTTTTTTGGTCCCAAAATTTTTCGAACTTTTTTTTTGGCTCAAAATTTTTTTGGGTCAAAATTTTTTCGAACTTTTTTTTGGGTCAAAATTTTTTTGGTCCCAAAATTTTTCGAACTTTTTTTGGGTCAAAATTTTTTTGGTCCCAAAATTTTTCGAACTTTTTTTTTGGTCCAAATTTTTTTGGTCCCAAAATTTTTCGAACTTTTTTTTGGGTCAAAATTTTTTTGGTCCCAAAATTTTTCGAACTTTTTTTTGGGTCAAAATTTTTTTGGTCCCAAAATTTTTGAACTTTTTTTTTGGTCCAAATTTTTTTGGTCCCAAAATTTTTCGAACTTTTTTTTGGTCCCAAAATTTTTTCGAACTTTTTTTTGGCTCAAAATTTTTTTGGGTCAAAATTTTTTCGAACTTTTTTTTGGGTCAAAATTTTTTTGGTCCCAAAATTTTTCGAAGTTTTTTTTTGGTCAAAATTTTTTTGGTCCCAAAATTTTTCGAACTTTTTTTTGGTCCCAAAATTTTTTCGAACTTTTTTTTTGGCTCAAAATTTTTTTGGGTCAAAATTTTTTCGAACTTTTTTTTGGGTCAAAATTTTTTTGGTCCCAAAATTTTTCGAAGTTTTTTTTGGGTCAAAATTTTTTTGGTCCCAAAATTTTTCGAACTTTTTTTTGGGTCAAATTTTTTTTGGTCCCAAAATTTTTCGAAGTTTTTTTTGGGTCAAAATTTTTTTGGTCCCCAAATTTTTCGAAGTTTTTTTTGGGCCAAAATTTTTTCGAACTTTTTTTTGGGTCAAAATTTTTTTGGTCCCAAATTTTTTCGAACTTTTTTTTGGGTCAAAATTTTTTTAGTCCCAAAATTTTTCGAAATTTTTTTTGTGTCAAAATTTTTTTGGTCCCAAAATTTTTGAACTTTTTTTTGGTCCAAATTTTTTTGGTCCCAAAATTTTTCGAACTTTTTTTTGGGTCAAAATTTTTTTGGTCCCAAAATTTTTCGAACTTTTTTTTGGGTCAAAATTTTTTTGGTCCCAAAATTTTTCGAACTTTTTTTTGGGTCAAAATTTTTTTGGTCCCAAAATTTTTGAACTTTTTTTTTGGTCCAAATTTTTTTGGTCCCAAAATTTTTCGAACTTTTTTTTGGTCCCAAAATTTTTCGAACTTTTTTTTGGCTCAAAATTTTTTTGGTCCCAAAATTTTTCGAACTTTTTTTTTTGGCTCAAAATTTTTTTGGGTCAAAATTTTTTCGAACTTTTTTTGGGTCAAAATTTTTTTGGTCCCAAAATTTTTCGAACTTTTTTTTGGGTCAAAATTTTTTTGGTCCCAAAATTTTTCGAACTTTTTTTTGGGTCAAAATTTTTTTGGTCCCAAAATTTTTCGAACTTTTTTTTGGGTCCAAATTTTTTTGGTCCCAAAATTTTTGAACTTTTTTTTTTGGTCCAAATTTTTTTGGTCCCAAAATTTTTCGAACTTTTTTTTGGTCCCAAAATTTTTTCGAACTTTTTTTTGGCTCAAAATTTTTTTGGTCCTAAAATTTTTCGAACTTTTTTTTTGGCTCAAAATTTTTTTGGGTCAAAATTTTTTCGAACTTTTTTTTGGGTCAAAATTTTTTTGGTCCCAAAATTTTTCGAAGTTTTTTTTGGGTCAAAATTTTTTTGGTCCCAAAATTTTTCGAACTTTTTTTTGGGTCAAAATTTTTTTGGTCCCCAAATTTTTCGAAGTGTTTTTTGGGTCAAAATTTTTTCGAACTTTTTTTTGGGACAAAATTTTTTTGGTCCCAAATTTTTTCGAACTTTTTTTTTGGTCAAAATTTTTTTAGTCCCAAAATTTTTCGAAGTTTTTTTTGGGTCAAAATTTTTTTGGTCCCAAAATTTTTCGAACTTTTTTTTGGGTCAATATTTTTTCGAACTTTTTTTTGGGTCAAAATTTTTTTGGTCCCAAAATTTTTCGAACTTTTTTTTTGGCTCAAAATTTTTTTGGGTCAAAATTTTTTCGAACTTTTTTTTGGGTCAAAATTTTTTTGGTCCCAAAATTTTTCGAACTTTTTTTTGGGTCAAAATTTTTTTGGTCCCAAAATTTTTCGAACTTTTTTTTGGGTCAAAATTTTTTTGGTTCCAAAATTTTTCGAACTTTTTTTTTGCTCAAAATTTTTTTGGTCCCAAAATTTTTCGAACTTTTTTTTGGGTCAAAATTTTTTCGAACTTTTTTTTGGGTCAAAATTTTTCGAAGTTTTTTTTGGGTCAAAATTTTTTTGGTCCCAAAATTTTTCGAACTTTTTTTTTGGTCAAAATTTTTTTGGTACCAAAATTTTTCGAACTTTTTTTTGGGTCAAAATTTTTTTAGTCCCAAAATTTTTCGAAGTTTTTTTTGGGTCAAAATTTTTTTGGTCCCAAAATTTTTCGAACTTTTTTTTTGCTCAAAATTTTTTTGGGTCAAAATTTTTTCGAACTTTTTTTGGGGTCAAAATTTTTTTGGGTCAAAATTTTTTCGAACTTTTTTTTGGGTCAAAATTTTTTTGGTCCCAAAATTTTTCGAAGTTTTTTTTGGGTCAAAATTTTTTTGGTCCCAAAATTTTTCGAACTTTTTTTTGGGTCAAATTTTTTTTGGTCCCAAAATTTTTCGAAGTTTTTTTTGGGTCAAAATTTTTTTGGTCCCCAAATTTTTCGAAGTTTTTTTTGGGCCAAAATTTTTTCGAACTTTTTTTTGGGTCAAAATTTTTTTGGTCCCAAATTTTTTCGAACTTTTTTTTGGGTCAAAATTTTTTTAGTCCCAAAATTTTTCGAATTTTTTTTTGGGTCAAAATTTTTTTGGTCCCAAAATTTTTGAACTTTTTTTTGGTCCAAATTTTTTTGGTCCCAAAATTTTTCGAACTTTTTTTTGGGTCAAAATTTTTTTGGTCCCAAAATTTTTCGAACTTTTTTTTGGGTCAAAATTTTTTTGGTCCCAAAATTTTTCGAACTTTTTTTTGGGTCAAAATTTTTTTGGTCCCAAAATTTTTGAACTTTTTTTTTGGTCCAAATTTTTTTGGTCCCAAAATTTTTCGAACTTTTTTTTGGTCCCAAAATTTTTTCGAACTTTTTTTTGGCTCAAAATTTTTTTGGTCCCAAAATTTTTCGAACTTTTTTTTTTGGCTCAAAATTTTTTTGGGTCAAAATTTTTTCGAACTTTTTTTGGGTCAAAATTTTTTTGGTCCCAAAATTTTTCGAACTTTTTTTTGGGTCAAAATTTTTTTGGTCCCAAAATTTTTCGAACTTTTTTTTGGGTCAAAATTTTTTTGGTCCCAAAATTTTTCGAACTTTTTTTTGGGTCCAAATTTTTTTGGTCCCAAAATTTTTGAACTTTTTTTTTTGGTCCAAATTTTTTTGGTCCCAAAATTTTTCGAACTTTTTTTTGGTCCCAAAATTTTTTCGAACTTTTTTTTGGCTCAAAATTTTTTTGGTCCTAAAATTTTTCGAACTTTTTTTTTGGCTCAAAATTTTTTTGGGTCAAAATTTTTTCGAACTTTTTTTTGGGTCAAAATTTTTTTGGTCCCAAAATTTTTCGAAGTTTTTTTTGGGTCAAAATTTTTTTGGTCCCAAAATTTTTCGAACTTTTTTTTGGGTCAAATTTTTTTTGGTCCCAAAATTTTTCGAAGTTTTTTTTGGGTCAAAATTTTTTTGGTCCCCAAATTTTTCGAAGTGTTTTTTGGGTCAAAATTTTTTCGAACTTTTTTTTGGGACAAAATTTTTTTGGTCCCAAATTTTTTCGAACTTTTTTTTTGGTCAAAATTTTTTTAGTCCCAAAATTTTTCGAAGTTTTTTTTGGGTCAAAATTTTTTTGGTCCCAAAATTTTTCGAACTTTTTTTTGGGTCAATATTTTTTCGAACTTTTTTTTGGGTCAAAATTTTTTTGGTCCCAAAATTTTTCGAACTTTTTTTTTGGCTCAAAATTTTTTTGGGTCAAAATTTTTTCGAACTTTTTTTTGGGTCAAAATTTTTTTGGTCCCAAAATTTTTCGAACTTTTTTTTGGGTCAAAATTTTTTTGGTCCCAAAATTTTTCGAACTTTTTTTTGGGTCAAAATTTTTTTGGTTCCAAAATTTTTCGAACTTTTTTTTTGCTCAAAATTTTTTTGGTCCCAAAATTTTTCGAACTTTTTTTTGGGTCAAAATTTTTTCGAACTTTTTTTTGGGTCAAAATTTTTCGAAGTTTTTTTTGGGTCAAATTTTTTTTGGTCCCAAAATTTTTCGAACTTTTTTTTTGGTCAAAATTTTTTTGGTACCAAAATTTTTCGAACTTTTTTTTTGGGTCAAAATTTTTTTGGTCCCAAAATTTTTCGAACTTTTTTTTTGCTCAAAATTTTTTTGGGTCAAAATTTTTTCGAACTTTTTTTGGGGTCAAAATTTTTTTGGTCCCAAAATTTTTCGGAGTTTTTTTTGGGTCAAAAGATTTTTGGTCCCAAAATTTTTCGAACTTTTTTTTTTTGGGGTAAAAATTTTTTCGAACTTTTTTTTGTGTCAAAACTTTTTTTGGTCCCAAAATTTTTCAAACTTTTTTTTGGGTCAAAATTTTTTTGGTCCCAAAATTTTTCGAAGTTTTTTTTGGGTCAAAATTTTTTTGGTCCCAAAATTTTTCGAACTTTTTTTTGGGTCAAATTTTTTTTGGTCCCAAAATTTTTTGAACTTTTTTTTTGGGTTAAAAGATTTTTGGTCCCAAAATTTTTCGAACTTTTTTTTTAATCAAAATTTTTTTGGTCCCAAAATTTTTCGAAGTTTTTTTTGGGTCAAAACTTTTTTGGTCCCAAAATTTTTCGAACTTTTTTTTTGTCAAAATTTTTTTGGTCTCAAAATTTTTCTAACTTTTTTTTGGGTCAAAATTTTTTTGGTCCCAAAATTTTTCGAACTTTTTTTTGGGTCAAAATTTTTTTGGTCCCAAAATTTTTCGAAGTTTTTTTTGGGTCAAAAGATTTTTGGTCCCAAAATGTTTCGAACTTTTTTTTGACTCAATTTTTTTGGTCCCAAAATTTTTCGAACTTTTTTTTGGGTCAAAATTTTTTTGGTCCCAAAATTTTTCAAAGTTTTTTTTGGGTCAAAAGATTTTTGGTCCCAAAATGTTTCGAACTTTTTTTTGACTCAATTTTTTTAGTCCCAAAATTTTTCGAAGTTTTTTTTGGGTCAAAATTTTTTTGGTCCCAAAATTTTTCGAACTTTTTTTTTGGTCCAAATTTTTTTGGTCCCAAAATGTTTCGAACTTTTTTTTTGGTCCAAATTTTTTTGGTCCCAAAATTTTTTGAACTTTTTTTTGGGTCAAATTTTTTTTGGTCCCAAAATTTTTTGAACTTTTTTTTTGGGTTAAAAGATTTTTGGTCCCAAAATTTTTCGAACTTTTTTTTTAATCAAAATTTTTTTGGTCCCAAAATTTTTCGAAGTTTTTTTTGGGTCAAAACTTTTTTGGTCCCAAAATTTTTCGAACTTTTTTTTTGTCAAAATTTTTTTGGTCTCAAAATTTTTCTAACTTTTTTTTGGGTCAAAATTTTTTTGGTCCCAAAATTTTTCGAACTTTTTTTTGGGTCAAAATTTTTTTGGTCCCAAAATTTTTCGAAGTTTTTTTTGGGTCAAAAGATTTTTGGTCCCAAAATGTTTCGAACTTTTTTTTGACTCAATTTTTTTGGTCCCAAAATTTTTCGAACTTTTTTTTGGGTCAAAATTTTTTTGGTCCCAAAATTTTTCAAAGTTTTTTTTGGGTCAAAAGATTTTTGGTCCCAAAATGTTTCGAACTTTTTTTTGACTCAATTTTTTTAGTCCCAAAATTTTTCGAAGTTTTTTTTGGGTCAAAATTTTTTTGGTCCCAAAATTTTTCGAACTTTTTTTTTGGTCCAAATTTTTTTGGTCCCAAAATGTTTCGAACTTTTTTTTTGGTCCAAATTTTTTTGGTCCCAAAATTTTTTGAACTTTTTTTTGGGTCAAAATTTTTTTGGTCCCAAAATTTTTCGAACTTTTTTTTGGGTCTAAATTTTTTTGGTCCCAAAATTTTTCGAACTTTTTTTTGGGTCAAAATTTTTTCGAACTTTTTTTTGGGTCAAAATTTTTTTGGTCCCAAAATTTTTCGAACTTTTTTTTGGGTCAACATTTTTTTGGTCCCAAAATATTTCGAACTTTTTTTTGGGTCAAAATTTTTTCGAACTTTTTTTTGGGTCAACATTTTTTTGGTCCCAAAATTTTTCGAACTTTTTTGTGGGTCAAATTTTTTTTGGTCCCAAAATTTTTCAAACTTTTTTTGGGTCAAATTTTTTTTGGTCCCAAAATTTTTCGGAGTTTTTTTTGGGTCAAAAGATTTTTGGTCCCAAAATGTTTTCGAACTTTTTTTTGGGTCAAAATTTTTTTGGTCCCAAAATTTTTAGAACTTTTTTTTTGGCTCAAAATTTTTTTGGGTCAAAATTTTTTCGAACTTTTTTTTGGGTCAACATTTTTTTGGTCCCAAAATTTTTCGACCTTTTTTTTTGGTCAAAATTTTTTTGGTCCCAAACTTTTTCAAAAATTTTTTTTGGGTCAAAATTTTTTCGAACTTTTTTTTGGGTCAAAATTTTTTTGGTCCCAAAATTTTTCGAACTTTTTTTTGGGTCAACATTTTTTTGGTCCCAAAATTTTTCGAACTTTTTTTTGGGTCAAATTTTTTTTGGTCCCAAAATTTTTCGAACTTTTTTTTGGGTCAAATTTTTTTGGTCCCAAAATTTTTCGAACTTTTTTTTTGGTCCAAATTTTTTTGGTCCCAAAATTTTTCGAACTTTTTTTTGGTCCCAAAATTTTTTCGAACTTTTTTTTGGCTCAAAATTTTTTTGATCCCAAAATTTTTCGAACTTTTTTTTTGGCTCAAAATTTTTTTTGGGTCAAAATTTTTTCGAACTTTTTTTTGGGTCAAAATTTTTTTGGTCCCAAAATTTTTCGACCTTTTTTTTGGGAAAACATTTTTTTGGTCCCAAAATTTTTCGAACTTTTTTTTTGGCTCAAAATATTTTTGGGTCAAAATTTTTTCGAACTTTTTTTTGGGTCAAAATTTTTTTGGTCCCAAAATTTTTCGAACTTTTTTTTTGGCTCAAAATATTTTTGGGTCAAAATTTTTTCGAACTTTTTTTTGGGTCAAAATTTTTTTGGTCCCAAAATTTTTCGAACTTTTTTTTGGGTCAAATTTTTTTTGGTCCCAAAATTTTTTGAACTTTTTTTTGGGTTAAAAGATTTTTGGTCCCAAAATTTTTCGAACTTTTTTTTTAATCAAAATTTTTTTGGTCCCAAAATTTTTCGAACTTTTTTTTGGGTCAAAACTTTTTTGGTCCCAAAATTTTTCGAACTTTTTTTTTGTCAAAATTTTTTTGGTCTCAAAATTTTTCGAACTTTTTTTTGGGTCAAAATTTTTTTGGTCCCAAAATTTTTGGAACTTTTTTTTGGGTCAAATTTTTTTTGGTCCCAAAATTTTTCGAAGTTTTTTTTGGGTCAAAAGATTTTTGGTCCCAAAATGTTTCGAACTTTTTTTTGACTCAATTTTTTTGGTCCCAAAATTTTTCGAACTTTTTTTTGGGTCAAAATTTTTTTGGTCCCAAAATTTTTCGAACTTTTTTTTGGGTCTAAATTTTTTTGGTCCCAAAATTTTTCGAACTTTTTTTTGGGTCAAAATATTTTCGAACTTTTTTTTGGGTCAAAATTTTTTTGGTCCCAAAATTTTTCGAACTTTTTTTTGGGTCAACATTTTTTTGGTCCCAAAATATTTCGAACTTTTTTGTGGGTCAAATTTTTTTTGGTCCCAAAAAAGTTTTTTTTTGGTCAAAACTTTTTTGGTCCCAAAAATTTTCGAACTTTTTTTTTGTCAAAATTTTTTTGGTCTCAAAATTTTTCGAACTTTTTTTTGGGTCAAAATTTTTTTGGTCCCAAAATTTTTCGAACTTTTTTTTGGGTCAAATTTTTTTTGGTCCCAAAATTTTTCGAAGTTTTTTTTGGGTCAAAAGATTTTTGGTCCCAAAATGTTTCGAACTTTTTTTTGACTCAATTTTTTTGGTCCCAAAATTTTTCGAACTTTTTTTTGGGTCAAAATTTTTTTGGTCCCAAAATTTTTCGAACTTTTTTTTGGGTCTAAATTTTTTTGGTCCCAAAATTTTTCGAACTTTTTTTTGGGTCAAAATTTTTCGAACTTTTTTTTGGGTCAAAATTTTTTTGGTCCCAAAATTTTTCGAATTTTTTTTGGGTCAACATTTTTTTGGTCCCAAAATATTTCGAACTTTTTTTTGGGTCAAAATTTTTTCGAACTTTTTTTTGGGTCAACATTTTTTTGGTCCCAAAATTTTTTGAACTTTTTTGTGGGTCAATTTTTTTTTGGTCCCAAAATTTTTCAAACTTTTTTTTGGGTCAAATTTTTTTTGGTCCCAAAATTTTTCGGAGTTTTTTTTGGGTCAAAATTTTTTTGGTCCCAAAATTTTTCGAACTTTTTTTTTGGTCCAAATTTTTTTGGTCCCAAAATGTTTCGAACTTTTTTTTGGTCCAAATTTTTTTGGTCCCAAAATTTTTTGAACTTTTTTTTGGGTCAAAATTTTTTTGGTACCAAAATTTTTCGAACTTTTTTTTGGGTCTAAATTTTTTTGGTCCCAAAATTTTTCGAACTTTTTTTTGGGTCAAAATTTTTTCGAACTTTTTTTTGGGTCAAAATTTTTTTGGTCCCAAAATTTTTCGAACTTTTTTTTGGGTCAACATTTTTTTGGTCCCAAAATATTTCGAACTTTTTTTTGGGTCAAAATTTTTTCGAACTTTTTTTTGGGTCAACATTTTTTTGGTCCCAAAATTTTTCGAACTTTTTTGTGGGTCAAATTTTTTTTGGTCCCAAAATTTTTCAAACTTTTTTTTGGGTCAAATTTTTTTGGTCCCAAAATTTTTCGGAGTTTTTTTTGGGTCAAAAGATTTTTGGTCCCAAAATGTTTTTGAACTTTTTTTTGGGTCAAAATTTTTTTGGTCCCAAAATTTTTAGAACTTTTTTTTTGGTCAAAATTTTTTTGGTCCCAAAATTTTTCAAAAATTTTTTTTGGGTCAAAATTTTTTCGAACTTTTTTTTGGGTCAAAATTTTTTTGGTCCCAAAATTTTTCGAACTTTTTTTTGGGTCAACATTTTTTTGGTCCCAAAATTTTTCGAACTTTTTTTTGGGTCAAATTTTTTTTGGTCCCAAAATTTTTCGAACTTTTTTTTGGGTCAAATTTTTTTGGTCCCAAAATTTTTCGAACTTTTTTTTTGGTCCAAATTTTTTTGGTCCCAAAATTTTTCGAACTTTTTTTTGGTCCCAAAATTTTTTCGAACTTTTTTTTGGCTCAAAATTTTTTTGGTCCCAAAATTTTTCGAACTTTTTTTTTGGCTCAAAATTTTTTTGGGTCAAAATTTTTTCGAACTTTTTTTTGGGTCAAAATTTTTTTGGTCCCAAAATTTTTCGACCTTTTTTTTGGGAAAACATTTTTTTGGTCCCAAAATTTTTCAAACTTTTTTTTTGGCTCAAAATTTTTTTGGTCCCAAAATTTTTCGACCTTTTTTTTGGGAAAACATTTTTTTGGTCCCAAAATTTTTCGAACTTTTTTTTTGGCTCAAAATATTTTTGGGTCAAAATTTTTTCGAACTTTTTTTTGGGTCAAAATTTTTTTGGTCCCAAAATTTTTCGAACTTTTTTTTTGGCTCAAAATATTTTTGGGTCAAAATTTTTTCGAACTTTTTTTTGGGTCAAAATTTTTTTGGTCTCAAAATTTTTCGAACTTTTTTTTGGGTCAAAATTTTTTTGGTCCCAAAATTTTTCGACCTTTTTTTTGGGAAAACATTTTTTTGGTCCCAAAATTTTTCGAACTTTTTTTTTGGCTCAAAATTTTTTTGGTCCCAAAATTTTTCGACCTTTTTTTTGGGAAAACATTTTTTTGGTCCCAAAATTTTTCGAACTTTTTTTTTGGCTCAAAATATTTTTGGGTCAAAATTTTTTCGAACTTTTTTTTGGGTCAAAATTTTTTTGGTCCCAAAATTTTTCGAACTTTTTTTTTGGCTCAAAATATTTTTGGGTCAAAATTTTTTCGAACTTTTTTTTGGGTCAAAATTTTTTTGGTCTCAAAATTTTTCGAACTTTTTTTTGGGTCAAAATTTTTTTGGTCCCAAAATTTTTCGAACTTTTTTTTGGGTCAAAATTTTTTTGGTCCCAAAATTTTTCGAACTTTTTTTTTGGCTCAAAATTTTTCGAAGTTTTTTTTGGGTCAAAACTTTTTTGGTCCCAAAATTTTTCAAACTTTTTTTTTGTCAAAATTTTTTTGGTCCCAAAATTTTTCGAACTTTTTTTTGGGTCTAAATTTTTTTGGTCCCAAAATTTTTCGAACTTTTTTTGGGTCAAAATTTTTTCGAACTTTTTTTTGGGTCAAAATTTTTTTGGTCCCAAAATTTTTCGAACTTTTTTTTGGGTCAACATTTTTTTGGTCCCAAAATATTTCGAACTTTTTTTTGGGTCAAAATTTTTTCGAACTTTTTTTTGGGTCAACATTTTTTAGGTCCCAAAATTTTTCGAACTTTTTTGTGGGTCAAATTTTTTTTGGTCCCAAAATTTTTCAAACTTTTTTTTGGGTCAAATTTTTTTTGGTCCCAAAATTTTTCGGAGTTTTTTTTGGGTCAAAAGATTTTTGGTCCCAAAATGTTTTCGAACTTTTTTTTGGGTCAAAATTTTTTTGGTCCCAAAATTTTTAGAACTTTTTTTTTTGACTCAAAATTTTTTTGGGTCAAAATTTTTTCGAACTTTTTTTCGGGTCAACATTTTTTTGGTCCCAAAATTTTTCGACCTTTTTTTTTGGTCAAAATTTTTTTGGTCCCAAAATTTTTCAAAAAAATTTTTTGGGTTAAAATTTTTTCGAACTTTTTTTTGGGTCAAAATTTTTTTGGTCCCAAAATTTTTCGAACTTTTTTTTTGGTCAAAATTTTTTTGGTCCCGAAATTTTTCGAACTTTTTTTTGGGTCAAAATTTTTTTGGTCCCAAAATTTTTCGAACTTTTTTTTGGGTCAAAATTTTTTCGAACTTTTTTTTGGGTCAACATTTTTTTGGTCCCAAAATTTTTCGAACTTTTTTTTGGGTCAAATTTTTTTTGGTCCCAAAATTTTTCGAACTTTTTTTTGGGTCAAATTTTTTTGGTCCCAAAATTTTTTGAACTTTTTTTTTGGTCCAAATTTTTTTGGTCCCAAAATTTTTCGAACTTTTTTTTGGTCCCAAAATTTTTTCGAACTTTTTTTTGGCTCAAAATTTTTTTGGTCCCAAAATTTTTCGAACTTTTTTTTTGGCTCAAAATTTTTTTGGGTCAAAATTTTTTCGAACTTTTTTTTGGGTCAAAATTTTTTTGGTCCCAAAATTTTTCGACCTTTTTTTTGGGAAAACATTTTTTTGGTCCCAAAATTTTTCGAACTTTTTTTTTGGCTCAAAATATTTTTGGGTCAAAATTTTTTCGAACTTTTTTTTGTGTCAAAATTTTTTTGGTCCCAAAATTTTTCGAACTTTTTTTTTGGCTCAAAATATTTTTGGGTCAAAATTTTTTCGAACTTTTTTTTGGGTCAAAATTTTTTTGGTCCCAAAATTTTTCGAACTTTTTTTTGGGTCAAAATTTTTTTGGTCCCAAAATTTTTCGAAGTTTTTTTTTGGGTCAAAAGATTTTTCGAACTTTTTTTTGGGTCAAAATTTTTTTGGTCCCAATATTTTTCGAACTTTTTTTTGGGTCAACATTTTTTTGGTCCCAAAATTTTTCGAACTTTTTTTTGGGTCAAAATTTTTTCGAACTTTTTTTTGGGTCAAAATTTTTTTGGTCTCAAAATTTTTCGAACTTTTTTTTGGGTCAAAATTTTTTTGGTCCCAAAATTTTTCGACCTTTTTTTTGGGAAAACATTTTTTTGGTCCCAAAATTTTTCGAACTTTTTTTTTGGCTCAAAATTTTTTTGGTCCCAAAATTTTTCGACCTTTTT
Organism: Astyanax mexicanus; assembly: GCF_023375975.1. Taxonomy (NCBI): domain Eukaryota; kingdom Metazoa; phylum Chordata; class Actinopteri; order Characiformes; family Acestrorhamphidae; genus Astyanax; species Astyanax mexicanus. Next base: position 19,438,833 of record NC_064413.1, read on the forward strand.
TTTGGGAAAACATTTTTTTGGTCCCAAAATTTTTCGAACTTTTTTTTTGGCTCAAAATATTTTTGGGTCAAAATTTTTTCGAACTTTTTTTTGGGTCAAAATTTTTTTGGTCCCAAAATTTTTCGAACTTTTTTTTTGGCTCAAAATATTTTTGGGTCAAAATTTTTTCGAACTTTTTTTTGGGTCAAAATTTTTTTGGTCTCAAAATTTTTCGAACTTTTTTTTGGGTCAAAATTTTTTTGGTCCCAAAATTTTTCGAACTTTTTTTTGGGTCAAAATTTTTTTGGTCCCAAAATTTTTCGAACTTTTTTTTTGGCTCAAAATTTTTCGAAGTTTTTTTTGGGTCAAAACTTTTTTGGTCCCAAAATTTTTCAAACTTTTTTTTTGTCAAAATTTTTTTGGTCCCAAAATTTTTCGAACTTTTTTTTGGGTCTAAATTTTTTTGGTCCCAAAATTTTTCGAACTTTTTTTGGGTCAAAATTTTTTCGAACTTTTTTTTGGGTCAAAATTTTTTTGGTCCCAAAATTTTTCGAACTTTTTTTTGGGTCAACATTTTTTTGGTCCCAAAATATTTCGAACTTTTTTTTGGGTCAAAATTTTTTCGAACTTTTTTTTGGGTCAACATTTTTTAGGTCCCAAAATTTTTCGAACTTTTTTGTGGGTCAAATTTTTTTTGGTCCCAAAATTTTTCAAACTTTTTTTTGGGTCAAATTTTTTTTGGTCCCAAAATTTTTCGGAGTTTTTTTTGGGTCAAAAGATTTTTGGTCCCAAAATGTTTTCGAACTTTTTTTTGGGTCAAAATTTTTTTGGTCCCAAAATTTTTAGAACTTTTTTTTTTGACTCAAAATTTTTTTGGGTCAAAATTTTTTCGAACTTTTTTTCGGGTCAACATTTTTTTGGTCCCAAAATTTTTCGACCTTTTTTTTTGGTCAAAATTTTTTTGGTCCCAAAATTTTTCAAAAAAATTTTTTGGGTTAAAATTTTTTCGAACTTTTTTTTGGGTCAAAATTTTTTTGGTCCCAAAATTTTTCGAACTTTTTTTTTGGTCAAAATTTTTTTGGTCCCGAAATTTTTCGAACTTTTTTTTGGGTCAAAATTTTTTTGGTCCCAAAATTTTTCGAACTTTTTTTTGGGTCAAAATTTTTTCGAACTTTTTTTTGGGTCAACATTTTTTTGGTCCCAAAATTTTTCGAACTTTTTTTTGGGTCAAATTTTTTTTGGTCCCAAAATTTTTCGAACTTTTTTTTGGGTCAAATTTTTTTGGTCCCAAAATTTTTTGAACTTTTTTTTTGGTCCAAATTTTTTTGGTCCCAAAATTTTTCGAACTTTTTTTTGGTCCCAAAATTTTTTCGAACTTTTTTTTGGCTCAAAATTTTTTTGGTCCCAAAATTTTTCGAACTTTTTTTTTGGCTCAAAATTTTTTTGGGTCAAAATTTTTTCGAACTTTTTTTTGGGTCAAAATTTTTTTGGTCCCAAAATTTTTCGACCTTTTTTTTGGGAAAACATTTTTTTGGTCCCAAAATTTTTCGAACTTTTTTTTTGGCTCAAAATATTTTTGGGTCAAAATTTTTTCGAACTTTTTTTTGTGTCAAAATTTTTTTGGTCCCAAAATTTTTCGAACTTTTTTTTTGGCTCAAAATATTTTTGGGTCAAAATTTTTTCGAACTTTTTTTTGGGTCAAAATTTTTTTGGTCCCAAAATTTTTCGAACTTTTTTTTGGGTCAAAATTTTTTTGGTCCCAAAATTTTTCGAAGTTTTTTTTTGGGTCAAAAGATTTTTCGAACTTTTTTTTGGGTCAAAATTTTTTTGGTCCCAATATTTTTCGAACTTTTTTTTGGGTCAACATTTTTTTGGTCCCAAAATTTTTCGAACTTTTTTTTGGGTCAAAATTTTTTCGAACTTTTTTTTGGGTCAACATTTTTTTGGTCCCAAAATTTTTCGAAGTTTTTTTTTGGTCAAAATTTTTTTGGTCCCAAAATTTTTCGAACTTTTTTTTGGGTCAAAATTTTTTTGGTCCCAAAATTTTTCGAACTTTTTTTTGGGTCAACATTTTTTTGGTCCCAAAATTTTTCGAACTTTTTTTTGGGTAAAAATTTTTTCGAACTTTTTTTTGGGTCAACATTTTTTTGGTCCCAAAATTTTTCGAACTTTTTTGTGGGTCAAATTTTTTTTGGTCCCAAAATTTTTCAAACTTTTTTTTGGGTCAAAATTTTTTTTGGTCCCAAAATTTTTCGGAGATTTTTTTGGGTCAAAAGATTTTTGGTCCCAAAATTTTTCGAACTTTTTTTTGACTCAAAATTTTTTTGGTCCCAAAATTTTTCGAACTTTTTTTTGACTCAAAATTTTTTTGGTCCCAAAATTTTTCGAACTTTTTTTTTGGCTCAAAATTTTTCGAAGTTTTTTTTGGGTCAAAACTTTTTTGGTCCCAAAATTTTTCGAACTTTTTTTTTGTCAAAATTTTTTTGGTCTCAAAATTTTTCGAACTTTTTTTTGGGTCAAAATTTTTTTGGTCCCAAAATTTTTCAAACTTTTTTTTGGGTCAAAATTTTTTTGGTCCCAAAATTTTTCGAAGTTTTTTTTGGGTCAAAAGATTTTTGGTCCCAAAATGTTTCGAACTTTTTTTTGACTCAATTTTTTTGGTCCCAAAATTTTTCGAAGTTTTTTTTGGGTCAAAATTTTTTTGGTCCCAAAATTTTTCGAACTTTTTTTTTGGTCCAAATTTTTTTGGTCCCAAAATGTTTCGAACTTTTTTTTTGTTCCAAATTTTTTTGGTCCCAAAATTTTTTGAACTTTTTTTTGGGTCAAAATTTTTTTGGTCCCAAAATTTTTCGAACTTTTTTTTGGGTCTAAATTTTTTTGGTCCCAAAATTTTTCGAACTTTTTTTTGGGTCAAAATTTTTTCGAACTTTTTTTTGGGTCAAAATTTTTTTGGTCCCAAAATTTTTCGAACTTTTTTTTGGGTCAACATTTTTTTGGTCCCAAAATATTTCGAACTTTTTTTTGGGTCAAAATTTTTTCGAACTTTTTTTTGGGTCAACATTTTTTTGGTCCCAAAATTTTTCGAACTTTTTTGTGGGTCAAATTTTTTTTGGTCCCAAAATTTTTCAACCTTTTTTTTGGGTCAAATTTTTTTTGGTCCCAAAATTTTTCGGAGTTTTTTTTGGGTCAAAAGATTTTTGGTCCCAAAATGTTTTCGAACTTTTTTTTGGGTCAAAATTTTTTTGGTCCCAAAATTTTTAGAACTTTTTTTTTGACTCAAAATTTTTTTGGTCCCAAAATTTTTCGACCTTTTTTTTTGGTCAAAATTTTTTTGGTCCCAAAATTTTTCAAAAATTTTTTTTGGGTCAAAATTTTTTCGAACTTTTTTTTGGGTCAAAATTTTTTTGGTCCCAAAATTTTTCGAACTTTTTTTTTGGTCAAAATTTTTTTGGTCCCGAAATTTTTCGAACTTTTTTTTGGGTCAAAATTTTTTTGGTCCCAAAATTTTTCGAACTTTTTTTTGGGTCAAAATTTTTTTGGTCCCAAAATTTTTCGAACTTTTTTTTGGGTCAACATTTTTTTGGTCCCAAAATTTTTAGAACTTTTTTTTGGGTCAAAATTTTTTCGAACTTTTTTTTGGGTCAACATTTTTTTGGTCCCAAAATTTTTCGAACTTTTTTTTGGGTCAAATTTTTTTGGTCCCAAAATTTTTCGAACTTTTTTTTTGGTCCAAATTTTTTTGGTCCCAAAATTTTTCGAACTTTTTTTTGGTCCCAAAATTTTTTCGAACTTTTTTTTGGCTCAAAATTTTTTTGGTCCCAAAATTTTTCGAACTTTTTTTTTGGCTCAAAATTTTTTTGGGTCAAAATTTTTTCGAACTTTTTTTTGGGTCAAAATTTTTTTGGTCCCAAAATTTTTCCAACTTTTTTTGGGAAAACATTTTTTTGGTCCCAAAATTTTTCGAACTTTTTTTTTGGCTCAAAATTTTTTTGGGTCAAAATTTTTTCGAACTTTTTTTTGGGTCAAAATTTTTTTGGTCTCAACATTTTTCAAACTTTTTTTTGGTCAAAATTTTTTTGGTCCCAAAATTTTTCAAAATTTTTTTTTGGGTCAAAATTTTTTCGAACTTTTTTTTGGGTCAAAATTTTTTTGGTCCCAAAATTTTTCGAACTTTTTTTTGGGTCAAAATTTTTTTGGTCCCAAAATTTTTCGAACTTTTTTTTGGGTCAAAATTTTTTTGGTCTCAACATTTTTCAAACTTTTTTTTGGTCAAAATTTTTTTGGTCCCAAAATTTTTCAAAATTTTTTTTTGGGTCAAAATTTTTTCGAACTTTTTTTTGGGTCAAAATTTTTTTGGTCCCAAAATTTTTCGAACTTTTTTTTGGGTCAAAATTTTTTTGGTCCCAAAATTTTTCGAACTTTTTTTTGGCTCAAAATTTTTTTGGGTCAAAATTTTTTCGAACTTTTTTTTGGGTCAAAATTTTTTTGGTCCCAAAATTTTTTCGAACTTTTTTTTGGCTCAAAATTTTTTGGTCCCAAAATTTTTCGAACTTTTTTTTTGGCTCAAAATTTTTTTGGGTCAAAATTTTTTCGAACTTTTTTTTGGGTCAAAATTTTTTTTGTCCCAAAATTTTTCGAACTTTTTTTTGGGTCCAAATTTTTTTGGTCCCAAAATTTTTCGAACTTTTTTTTGGCTCAAAATTTTTTTGGGTCAAAATTTTTTCGAACTTTTTTTTGGGTCAAAATTTTTTTTGTCCCAAAATTTTTCGAACTTTTTTTTGGGTCAAAATTTTTTTGGTCCCAAAATTTTTCGAACTTTTTTTTTGGTCAAAATTTTTTTGGTCCCAAAATTTTTCAAAATTTTTTTTTGGGTCAAAATTTTTTCGAACTTTTTTTTGGGTCAAAATTTTTTTGGTCCCAAAATTTTTTCGAACTTTTTTTTGGCTCAAAATTTTTTTGGTCCCAAAATTTTTCGAACTTTTTTTTTGGCTCAAAATTTTTTTGGGTCAAAATTTTTTCGAACTTTTTTTTGGGTCAAAATTTTTTTGGTCCCAAAATTTTTTCGAACTTTTTTTTGGCTCAAAATTTTTTTGGTCCCAAAATTTTTCGAACGTTTTTTTTGGCTCAAAATTTTTTTGGGTCAAAATTTTTTCGAACTTTTTTTTGGGTCAAAATTTTTTCGAAGTTTTTTTTGGGTTCAATATTTTTTTGGTCCCAAAATTTTTCGAACTTTTTTTTGGCTCAAAATTTTTTTGGTCCCAAAATTTTTCGAACTTTGTTTTGGCTCAAAATTTTTTCGAAGTTTTTTTTGGGTTCAATATTTTTTTGGTCCCAAAATTTTTCGAACTTTTTTTTGGGTCAACATTTTTTTGGTCCCAAAATTTTTCGAACTTTTTTTTGGGTGAGAATTTTTTCGAACTTTTTTTTGGGTCAACATTTTTTTGGTCCCAAAATTTTTCGAACTTTTTTTTGGGTCAAATTTTTTTTGGTCCCAAAATTTTTCGAACTTTTTTTTGGGTCAAATTTTTTTTGGTCCCAAAATTTTTCGAACTTTTTTTTTGGTCCAAATTTTTTTTGTCCCAAAATTTTTCGAACTTTTTTTTGGTCCCAAAATTTTTTCGAACTTTTTTTTGGCTCAAAATTTTTTTGGTCCCAAAATTTTTTGAACTTTTTTTGGGTCAAAATTTTTTTGGTCCCAAAATTTTTCGAAGTTTTTTTTTGGGTCAAAAGATTTTTCGAACTTTTTTTTGGGTCAAAATGTTTTTGGTCCCAAAATTTTTCAAACTCTTTTTTGGCTCAAAAGTTTTTTTGGGTAAAAATTTTTTCGAACTTTTTTTTTGGTCAAAATTTTTTTGATCCCAAAATTTTTCGAACTTTTTTTTTGGCTCAAAATTTTTTTGGGTCAAAATTTTTTCGAACTTTTTTTTGGGTCAAAATTTTTTTTGTCCCAAAATTTTTCGAACTTTTTTTTGGGTCAAAATTTTTTTGGTCCCAACATTTTTCGAACTTTTTTTTGGTCAAAATTTTTTTGGTCCCAAAATTTTTCAAACTCTTTTTTGGCTCAAAAGTTTTTTTGGTTAAAAATTTTTTCGAACTTTTTTTTTTGGTCAAAATTTTTTTGGTCCCAAAATTTTTCGAACTTTTTTTTTGGCTCAAAATTTTTTTGGGTCAAAATTTTTTCGAATTTTTTTTTGGGTCAATATTTTTTTGGTCCCAAAATTTTTCGAACTTTTTTTTTGGCTCAAAATTTTTTTGGGTCAAAATTTTTTCGAATTTTTTTTTGGGTCAATATTTTTTTGGTCCCAAAATTTTTCGAACTTTTTTTTGGCTCAAAATTTTTTTGGTCCCAAAATTTTTAGAACTTTTTTTTGGCTCAAAATTTTTTCGAAGTTTTTTTTGGGTTCAATATTTTTTTGGTCCCAAAATTTTTCGAACTTTTTTTTGGCTCAAAATTTTTTTGGTCCCAAAATTTTTCGAACTTTGTTTTGGCTCAAAATTTTTTCGAAGTTTTTTTTGGGTTCAATATTTTTTTGGTCCCAAAATTTATCGAACTTTTTTTTGGGTCAACATTTTTTTGGTCCCAAAATTTTTCGAACTTTTTTTTGGGTGAGAATTTTTTCGAACTTTTTTTTGGGTCAACATTTTTTTGGTCCCAAAATTTTTCGAACTTTTTTTTGGGTCAAATTTTTTTTGGTCCCAAAATTTTTCGAAGTTTTTTTTGGGTCCAAATTTTTTTTGTCCCAAAATTTTTCGAACTTTTTTTTGGTCCCAAAATTTTTTCGAACTTTTTTTTGGGTCAACATTTTTTTGGTCCCAAAATTTTTCGAACTTTTTTTTGGGTCAAAATTTTTTTGGTCCCAAAATTTTTAGAACTTTGTTTTGGGTCAACATTTTTTTGGTCCCAAAATTTTTCGAACTTTTTTTTGGGTGAGAATTTTTTCGAACTTTTTTTTGGGTCAACATTTTTTTGGTCCCAAAATTTTTCGAACTTTTTTTTGGGTCAAATTTTTTTTGGTCCCAAAATTTTTCGAACTTTTTTTTGGGTCAAATTTTTTTTGGTCCCAAAATTTTTCGAACTTTTTTTTTGGTCCAAATTTTTTTTGTCCCAAAATTTTTCGAACTTTTTTTTGGTCCCAAAATTTTTTCGAACTTTTTTTTGGCTCAAAATTTTTTTGGTCCCAAAATTTTTCGAACTTTTTTTTGGGTCAAAATTTTTTTGGTCCCAAAATTTTTCGAAGTTTTTTTTGGGTCAAAAGATTTTTCGAACTTTTTTTTGGGTCAAAATTTTTTTGGTCCCAAAATTTTTCAAACTCTTTTTTGGCTCAAAAGTTTTTTTGGGTAAAAATTTTTTCGAACTTTTTTTTTGGTCAAAATTTTTTTGGTCCCAAAATTTTTCGAACTTTTTTTTTGGCTCAAAATTTTTTTGGGTCAAAATTTTTTCGAACTTTTTTTTGGGTCAAAATTTTTTTTGTCCCAAAATTTTTCGAACTTTTTTTTGGGTCAAAATTTTTTTGGTCCCAACATTTTTCGAACTTTTTTTTGGTCAAAATTTTTTTGGTCCCAAAATTTTTCAAACTCTTTTTTGGCTCAAAAGTTTTTTTGGGTAAAAATTTTTTCGAACTTTTTTTTTGGTCAAAATTTTTTTGGTCCCAAAATTTTTCGAACTTTTTTTTTGGCTCAAAATTTTTTTGGGTCAAAATTTTTTCGAACTTTTTTTTGGGTCAAAATTTTTTTTGTCCCAAAATTTTTCGAACTTTTTTTTGGGTCAAAATTTTTTTGGTCCCAACATTTTTCGAACTTTTTTTTGGTCAAAATTTTTTTGGTCCCAAAATTTTTCAAAATTTTTTTTTGGGTCAAAATTTTTCGAACTTTTTTTTGGGTCAAAATTTTTTTGGTCCCAAAATTTTTCGAACTTTTTTTTGGGTCAAAATTTTGTTGGTCCCAAAATTTTTCGAACTTTTTTTTTGGCTCAAAATTTTTTTGGTCCCAAAATTTTTCGAACTTTTTTTTTGGCTCAAAATTTTTTTGGGTCAAAATTTTTTCGAACTTTTTTTTGGGTCAAAATTTTTTTGGTCCCAAAATTTTTTCGAACTTTTTTTTGGCTCAAAATTTTTTTGGTCCCAAAATTTTTCGAACTTTTTTTTTGGCTCAAAATTTTTTTGGGTCAAAATTTTTTCGAACTTTTTTTTGGGTCAAAATTTTTTTTGTCCCAAAATTTTTCGAACTTTTTTTTGAGTCAAAATTTTTTTGGTCCCAAAATTTTTCGAACTTTTTTTTTGGCTCAAAATTTTTTTGGGTCAAAATTTTTTCGAACTTTTTTTTGGGTCAAAATTTTTTTGGTCCCAAAATTTTTCGAACTTTTTTTTGGGTCAAAATTTTTTTGGTCCCAAAATTTTTTCGAACTTTTTTTTGGCTCAAAATTTTTTTGGTCCCAAAATTTTTCGAACTTTTTTTTTGGCTCAAAATTTTTTTGGGTCAAAATTTTTTCGAACTTTTTTTTGGGTCAAAATTTTTTTGGTCCCAAAATTTTTTCGAACTTTTTTTTGGCTCAAAATTTTTTTGGTCCCAAAATTTTTCGAACTTTTTTTTTGGCTCAAAATTTTATTGGGTCAAAATTTTTTCGAACTTTTTTTTCGGTCAAAATTTTTTTGGTCCCAAAATTTTTCGAACTTTTTTTTGGGTCAAAATTTTTTCGAAGTTTTTTTTTCGTTCAATATTTTTTTGGTCCCAAAATTTTTCGAACTTTTTTTTGGCTCAAAATTTTTTTGGTCCCAAAATTTTTAGAACTTTGTTTTGGCTCAAAATTTTTTCGAAGTTTTTTTTGGGTTCAATATTTTTTTGGTCCCAAAATTTTTCGAACTTTTTTTTGGCTCAAAATTTTTTTGGTCCCAAAATTTTTCGAACTTTGTTTTGGCTCAAAATTTTTTCGAAGTTTTTTTTGGGTTCAATATTTTTTTGGTCCCAAAATTTTTCGAACTTTTTTTTGGGTCAACATTTTTTTGTTCCCAAAATTTTTCGAACTTTTTTTTGGGTGAGAATTTTTTCGAACTTTTTTTTGGGTCAACATTTTTTTGGTCCCAAAATTTTTCGAACTTTTTTTTGGGTCAAATTTTTTTTGGTCCCAAAATTTTTCGAACTTTTTTTTGGGTCAAATTTTTTTTGGTCCCAAAATTTTTCGAACTTTTTTTTTGGTCCAAAGTTTTTTTGTCCCAAAATTTTTCGAACTTTTTTTTGGTCCCAAAATTTTTTCGAACTTTTTTTTGGCTCAAAATTTTTTTGGTCCCAAAATTTTTCGAACTTTTTTTTTGGCTCAAAATTTTTTTGGGTCAAAATTTTTTCGAACTTTTTTTTAGGGTCAAAATTTTTTTGGTCCCAAAATTTTTCGACCTTTTTTTTGGGTCAAAATTTTTTTGGTCCCAAAATTTTTCGAACTTTTTTTTTGGCTCAAAATATTTTTGGGTCAAAATTTGTTCGAACTTTTTTTTGGGTCAAAATTTTTTTGGTCCCAAAATTTTTCGAACTTTTTTTTGGGTCAAAATTTTTTTGGTCCCAAAATTTTTCGAAGTTTTTTTTGGGTCAAAAGATTTTTCGAACTTTTTTTTGGGTCAAAATTTTTTTGGTCCCAAAATTTTTCAAACTCTTTTTTGGCTCAAAAGTTTTTTTGGGTAAAAATTTTTTCGAACTTTTTTTTTGGTCAAAATTTTTTTGGTCCCAAAAATTTTCGAACTTTGTTTTGGTTCAAAATTTTTTCGAAGTTTTTTTTGGGTTCAATATTTTTCGAACCTTTTTTTGGGTCAAAATTTTTTTGGACCCAAAAATTTTCGAACTATTTTTTGGATCTAAAAATTTTTTTTGGTCCCAAAATCTTTCAAACTTTTTTTTGGGTCAAAATTTTTTTGGTCCCAAAATTTTTCGAATTTTTTTTTGGTCAAAATTTTTTTGGTCCCAAAATTTTTCAAACTTTGTTTTGGCTCAAAATTTTTTCGAAGTTTTTTTTGGGTTCAATATTTTTCGAACCTTTTTTTGGGTCAAAATTTTTTTGGTCTCAAAAATTTTCGAACTTTTTTTTGGCTCAAAATTTTTTTGGTCCCAAAATTTTTCGAACTTTGTTTTGGCTCAAAATTTTTTCGAAGTTTTTTTTGGGTTCAATATTTTTCGAACTTTTTTTTGGTACCAAAATTTTTTTGGTCCCAAAATTTTCGAACTTTTTTTTGGGTCAAATTTTTTTCGAAGTTTTTTTTGGGACAAAATTTTTTTGGTCCCAAAATTTTTCGAACTTTTTTTTGGCTCAAAATTTTTTTGGCTCAAAATTTTTTCGAAGTTTTTTTTGGCTCAAATTTTTTTGGGCTCAAAATTTTTTTGGTCCCAAAATTTTTCGAACTTTTATTTGGGTCAAAATTTTTTCGAAGTTTTTTTTGGGTTCAATATTTTTTTGGTCCCAAAATTTTTCGAACTTTTTTTTGACTCAAAATTTTTTTGGTCCCAAAATTTTTCGAAGTTTTTTTTGGGTCAAAACTTTTTAATCCCAAAATGTTTTCGAACTTTTTTTTGGGTCAAAATTTTTTTGGTCCCAAAATTTTTCAAACTTTTTTTTGGCTCAAAATTTTTTTGGGTCAAAATTTTTCTAACTTTTTTTCGGGTTCAACATTTTTCGAACTTTTTTTGGGTCAAAATTTTTTCGAAGATTTTTTTAGGTCAAAATTTTTCTAACTTTTTTTCGGGTTCAACATTTTTCGAACTTTTTTTGGGTCAAAATTTTTTTGGTCCCAAAATTTTTCGAACTTTTTTTTGGCTCCAAATTTTTTTGGGTCAAAATTTTTTCGAAGTTTTTTTTGGGTCAAAATTATTTTGGACCCAAAATTTTTCAAACTTTTTTTTGGCTCAAAATTTTTTTTGGGTCAAAATTTTTTAGAACATTTTCTTTGGGTCAAATTTGTTTTCGTCTCAAAATTTTTGAACTTTTATTTGGGTCAAAATTTTTTTGGTCCTAAAATTTTTCAACATTTTTTTTGGTTAAAAATTTTTTTGGTCCCGAAATTTTTCAACATTTTTTTTGGTTCAAAATTTTTTTGGTCCCGAAATTTTTCGAACATTTTTTTTGGCTCAAATTTTTTTGGTCCCAAAATTTTTCAAACTTTTTTTTGGCTCAAAATTTTTTGGTCCCAAACTTTTTCGAACTTTGTTTTGGCTCAAAATTTTTTCGAAGTTTTTTTTGGTCCCAAAAATTTTCCAACTTTTTTTTGGCTCAAAATTTTTTTGGTCCCAAAATTTTTCGAACTTTTTTTGGCTCAAAATTTTATTGGTCCCAAAAATTTTCGAACTTTTTTTTGGCTCAAAATTTTTTTGGTCCCAAAAATTTTCGAATTTTTTTTGGCTCAAAATTTTTTTGGTCCCAAAATTTTTCGAACGTTTTTTTGGGTCAAAATTTTTTTGGTCCTAAAATTTTTCGAACATTTTTTTTGGCTCAAAATTTTTTGGTCCCAAAATTTTTCAAACTTTTTTTTGGCTCAAAATTTTTTCAAAGTTTTTTTTGGATTCAATTTTTTTCAAACTTTTTTTTTGGGTCAAAATTTTTTTGGTCCCAAAAATTTTCGAACTTTTATTTGGCTCAAAATTTTTTTGGTCCGAAAATTTTTCGAAGTTTTTTTTTGGTCAAATTTTTTTGGTCCCAAAATTTTTCGATCTTTGTTTTGGCTCAAAATTTTTTCGAAGATTTTTTTGGGGCAAAATTTTTTTGGTCCCAAAATTTTTCGAACTTTTTTTTGGATTCAACATTTTTTAAACTTTTTTTTGGGTCAAATTTTTTTCGAAGTTTTTTTTGGCTCAAAATTTTTTTGGTCCCAAAATTTTTCAAAGTTTTTTTTAGGGCAAAATTTTTTTGGTCCCAAAATTTTTCGGTCTTTGTTTTGGCTCAATTTTTTTTCGAAGATTTTTTTGGGGCAAAATTTTTTTGGTCCCAAAATTTTTCGAACTTTTTTTTGGATTCAACATTTTTTAAACTTTTTTTTGGGTCAAATTTTTTTCGAAGTTTTTTTTGGGTAAAAATTTTTTTGGTCCCAACATTTTTCAAAGTTTTTTTTAGGGCAAAATTTTTTTGGTCCCAAAATTTTTCGGTCTTTGTTTTGGCTCAATTTTTTTTCGAAGATTTTTTTAGGTCAAAATTTTTCTAACTTTTTTTTGGGTCAAACTTTTTTTGGTCCCAAAATTTTACGAACTTTTTTTTTGCTCAAAATTTTTTTGGTCCCAAAATTTTTCGAAGTTTTTTTTGGGTTCAACATTTTTCAAACTTTTTTTTGGGTCAAATTTTTTTTTATCTCAAAATTTTTCAAACTTTTTTTGGGTCAAATTTTTTTGCGAAGTTTTTTTTGGCTCAAAATTATTTTGGGTCAAAATTTTTTCGAACTTTTTTTTGGGTCAAAATTTTTTTGGTCCCAAAATTTTTGGAACTTTTTTTTGGCTCAAAATTTTTTTGGTCCCAAAATTTTTCAAACTTTTTTTTGGGTCAAATTTTTTTAGAACTTTTTTTTGGGTAAAATTTTTTTCGAAGTTTTTTTTGGCTCAAAATTTTTTTGGGTCAAAAATTTTTTCGAACTTTTTTTTGGGTCAAAATTTTTTTGGTCCCAAAATTTTTGGAACTTTTTTTTGGTTCAAAATTTTTTTGGTCCCAAAATTTTTCAAACTTTTTTTTGGGTCAAATTTTTTTCGAACTTTTTTTTGGGTCAAATTTTTTTCGAAGTTTTTTTTGGCTCAAAATTTTTTTGGTCCCAAAATTTTTGTACGTTTTTTTTCTCTAAAATTTTTTTGGTCCCAAAAATTTTCGAAGTTTTTTTTGGTTCAAAATTTTTTTAGTCCCAAAATTTTTCGAAGTTTTTTTTGATCCAAAATTTTTTTGGTCCCAAAATTTTTCGAAGTTTTTTTTTGGGTCAAAATTTGTTTTGGTCCGAAAATTTTTTCGAAGTTTTTTTGGTCCCAAAAACACAAAGGAAATCTAATGGGAAAAAATAGGTATTCAGGGAAATAGGTGCAATTTATTTATTTATTTAAATTTTTTTTTCTGTTCACTTTTTAATCTCTTTTACAAAAGTTTATTTATTTTACAATGTCCATCCTACTTTAAATCACATGTTGGTCATGAGCTCTTTAGTGAGTTAGGTTAGTTGTTTTGCGGCACTGGCTTTGTATTTACTGTTTTTTTTAATATATAAAATAGGAACACACACTGACCAACACATGGTCATGTGATACTGTGACATAGAGCTTACCCATGATGCATTGGGGTGTAGTTGAATTTTTTAATTTGATTAATAATTAGGGAATTGTGTATGGAGGATTTTTTCTGAGGTATTGTGGTGTTAGTTTGTGGTGAAATAGATGTTTTAGGGTTGTTGTTTTGCGTTTTTGGGCGTTTTTGGGTCATTCTGAGCAGTCACCATGAAGAAGTAAAGCGTGCTGGGACCGTGCTTTAAAAGGCCCCCATCCCCCAGGCTCTAATGTATTGGCTCTGTAGTCATTACTAAACACTGGGAAACTGCTACTTGTCTAAAGTATGTGATATATTTTTTGGGTCAAAAATTTTTTGCTCCCAAAATTTTTCAAAGTTTTTTTTGGTCCAAAATTTTTTTGGTCCAAAAATTTTTGGAACTTTTTTTTGGCTCAAAATTTTTTTGGTCCCAAAATTTTTCAAACTTTTTTTTGGGTCAAATTTTTTTCGAACTTTTTTTTGGGTCAAAATTTTTTCGAAGTTTTTTTTGGCTCAAAATTTTTTTGGTCCCAAAATTTTTCAAACTTTTTTTTGGGTCAAATTTTTTTCGAACTTTTTTTTGGGTCAAATTTTTTTCGAAGTTTTTTTTGGCTCAAAATTTTTTTGGTCCCAAAATTTTTGTACGTTTTTTTTCTCTAAAATTTTTTTGGTCCCAAAAATTTTCGAAGTTTTTTTTGGTTCAAATTTTTTTTGGTCCAAAATTTTTCGAAGTTTTTTTTGGGTCAAAATTTGTTTTGGTCCGAAAATTTTTTCGAAGTTTTTTTTGGGTCAAAAATTTTTTGCTCCCAAAATTTTTCAAAGTTTTTTTTGGTCCAAAATTTTTTGGTCGCAAAATTTTTCGAAGTTTTTTTTGGTCCAAAATTGTTTTGGTCCGAAAATCTTTCGAAGTTCTTTTCGGGTCAAAATTTTTTTGGTCACAAAATTTTTCGAAGTTTTTTTTGGGTCAAATTTTTTTTTTGTTTGTTTTGCCTTTTTGGGTGTTTTTGGGTAATTCTGAGCAGTCACCATGAAGAAGTAAAGCGTGCTGGAACCGTGCTTTAAAAAGCCCCCGTCTCCAAGGCACTAACGTATTGGCTTTGTAGTCAGTACTGAACACTGGGAAACTGGTGCTTGCCTGAAGTATGTCAAATCAAAAACACAAAGGAAATCTAATGGGAAAAAATAGGTATTCAGGGAAATAGGTGCAATTTATTTATTTATTTAAATTTTTTTTTCTGTTCACTTTTTAATCTCTTTTACAAAAGTTTATTTATTTTACAATGTCCATCCTACTTTAAATCACATGTTGGTCATGAGCTCTTTAGTGAGTTAGGTTAGTTGTTTTGCGGCACTGGCTTTGTATTTACTGTTTTTTTTAATATATAAAATAGGAACACACACTGACCAACACATGGTCATGTGATACTGTGACATAGAGCTTACCCATGATGCATTGGGGTGTAGTTGAATTTTTTAATTTGATTAATAATTAGGGAATTGTGTATGGAGGATTTTTTCTGAGGTATTGTGGTGTTAGTTTGTGGTGAAATAGATGTTTTAGGGTTGTTGTTTTGCGTTTTTGGGCGTTTTTGGGTCATTCTGAGCAGTCACCATGAAGAAGTAAAGCGTGCTGGGACCGTGCTTTAAAAGGCCCCCATCCCCCAGGCTCTAATGTATTGGCTCTGTAGTCATTACTAAACACTGGGAAACTGCTACTTGTCTAAAGTATGTGATATCAAAAACGCAAGGGAAATCTAATGGGAAAAACTGGGTCTTCAGGGAAATAAGTCAAATTTTTTTATTTATTTATTATTATTTTTTTTCACTTTTTAATCTCTTTTACAAAAGTTTACTTATTTTACAAAATCATCCTACTTTCAATCACTTGTTTGTCATGAGCTCTTTAGTGAGTTATTTTAGCTCCTTTTTGGCATTGGCTGTGTATTTACAGTGTACTTTTTAATATATAAAATAGGAACACACACTGACCCACACAGTGTCATGTGACACTGTGACATAGGCTTTCCCATGATGCATTGGGGTGCAGTTGAATTTTTAAATTTGATTAATATTTGAGGAATTGTGTATGAAGGATTTTTTCTAAGGTATTGTGGTGTTAGTTTGTGGTGAAATAGATGTTTTAAGGTTGTTGTTTTGCGTTTTTGGGCGTTTTTGGGTCATTCTGAGCAGTCACCATGAAGAAGTAAAGCGTGGGGGGACCGTGCTTTAAAAGGCCCCCGTCTCCCAGGCTCTAATGTATTGGCTCTGTAGTCATTACTAAACACTGGGAAACTGCTACTTGTCTAAAGTATGTGATATCAAAAACACAAGGGAAATCTAATGGGAAAAACTGGGTCTTCAGGGAAATAAGTCGAATTTATTTATTTATTTTATATTTTTTTTTTTCACTTTTTAATCTCTTTTACAAAAGTTTACTTATTTTACAAAATCATCCTACTTTCAATCACTTGTTTGTCATGAGCTCTTTAGTGAGTTATTTTAGCTCCTTTTTGGCATTGGCTGTGTATTTACTGTGTACTTTTTAATATATAAAATAGGAACACACACTGACCCACACAGTGTCATGTGACACTGTGACATAGGCTTTCCCATGATGCATTGGGGTGCAGTTGAATTTTTAAATTTGATTAATATTTGAAGAATTGTGTATGAAGGATTTTTTCTAAGGTATTGTGGTGTTAGTTTGTGGTGAAATAGATGTTTTAGGGTTGTTGTTTTGCGTTTTTGGGCGTTTTTGGGTCATTCTGAGCAGTCACCATGAAGAAGTAAAGCGTGGGTGGGACCGTACTTTAAAAGGCCCCCGTCCCCCAGGCTCTAATGTATTGGCTCTGTAGTCATTACTAAACACTGGGAAACTGCTACTTGTCTAAAGTATGTGATATCAAAAACACAAGGGAAATCTAATGGGAAAAACTGGGTCTTCAGGGAAATAAGTCGAATTTATTTATTTATTTTATTTTTATTTTTTTTTCACTTTTTAATCTCTATTACAAAAGTTTACTTATTTTACAAAATCATCCTACTTTCAATCACTTGTTTGTCATGAGCTCTTTAGTGAGTTATTTTAGCTCCTTTTTGGCATTGGCTGTGTATTTACTGTGTACTTTTTAATATATAAAATAGGAACACACACTGACCCACACAGTGTCATGTGACACTGTGACATAGGCTTTCCCATGATGCATTGGGGTGCAGTTGAATTTTTAAATTTGATTAATATTTGAGGAATTGTGTATGAAGGATTTTTTCTAAGGTATTGTGGTGTTAGTTTGTGGTGAAATAGATGTTTTAGGGTTGTTGTTTTGCGTTTTGGGGCGTTTTTGGGTCATTCTGAGCAGTCACCATGAAGAAGTAAAGCGTTGGTGGGACCGTGCTTTAAAAGGCCCCCGTCTCCCTGGGTCTAATGTATTGGCTCTGTAGTCATTACTAAACACTGGGAAACTGCTACTTGTTTAAAGTATGTGATATCAAAAACACAAGGGAAATCTAATGGGAAAAACTGGGTCTTCAGGGAAATAAGTCGAATTTATTTATTTATTTATTTATTATTATTGTTTTTTCACTTTTTAATCTCTTTTACAAAAGTTTACTTATTTTACAAAATCATCCTACTTTCAATCACTTGTTTGTCATGAGCTCTTTAGTGAGTTATTTTAGCTCCTTTTTGGCATTGGCTGTGTATTTACTGTGTACTTTTTAATATATAAAATAGGAACACACACTGACCCACACAGTGTCATGTGACACTGTGACATAGGCTTTCCCATGATGCATTGGGGTGCAGTTGAATTTTTAAATTTGATTAATATTTGAGGAATTGTGTATGAAGGATTTTTTCTAAGGTATTGTGGTGTTAGTTTGTGGTGAAATAGATGTTTTAGGGTTGTTGTTTTGCGTTTTTGGGCGTTTTTGGGTCATTCTGAGCAGTCACCATGAAGAAGTAAAGCGTTGGTGGGACCGTGCTTTAAAAGGCCCCCGTCTCCCAGGGTCTAATGTATTGGCTCTGTAGTCATTACTAAACACTGGGAAACTGCTACTTGTCTAAAGTATGTGATATCAAAAACACAAGGGAAATCTAATGGGAAAAACTGGGTCTTCAGGGAAATAAGTCGAATTTATTTATTTATTTTATTTTTATTTTTTTTTCACTTTTTAATCTCTATTACAAAAGTTTACTTATTTTACAAAATCATCCTACTTTCAATCACTTGTTTGTCATGAGCTCTTTAGTGAGTTATTTTAGCTCCTTTTTGGCATTGGCTGTGTATTTACTGTGTACTTTTTAATATATAAAATAGGAACACACACTGACCCACACAGTGTCATGTGACACTGTGACATAGGCTTTCCCATGATGCATTGGGGTGCAGTTGAATTTTTAAATTTGATTATTATTTGAGGAATTGTGTATGAAGGATTTTTTCTAAGGTATTGTGGTGTTAGTTTGTGGTGAAATAGATGTTTTAGGGTTGTTGTTTTGTGTTTTTGGGTCATTCTGAGCAGTCACCATGAAGAAGTAAAGCGTTGGTGGGACCGTGCTTTAAAAGGCCCCCGTCTCCCAGGGTCTAATGTATTGGCTCTGTAGTCATTACTAAACACTGGGAAACTGCTACTTGTCTAAAGTATGTGATATCAAAAACACAAGGGAAATCTAATGGGAAAAACTGGGTCTTCAGGGAAATAAGTCGAATTTATTTATTTATTTATTATTATTTTTTTTCACTTTTTAATCTCTTTTACAAAAGTTTACTTATTTTACAAAATCATCCTACTTTCAATCACTTGTTTGTCATGAGCTCTTTAGTGAGTTATTTTAGCTCCTTTTTGGCATTGGCTGTGTATTTACTGTGTACTTTTTAATATATAAAATAGGAACACACACTGACCCACACAGTGTCATGTGACACTGTGACATAGGCTTTCCCATGATGCATTGGGGTGCAGTTGAATTTTTAAATTTGATTAATATTTGAGGAATTGTGTATGAAGGATTTTTTCTAAGGTATTGTGGTGTTAGTTTGTGGTGAAATAGATGTTTTAGGGTTGTTGTTTTGCGTTTTTGGGCGTTTTTGGGTCATTCTGAGCAGTCACCATGAAGAAGTAAAGCGTTGGTGGGACCGTGCTTTAAAAGGCCCCCGTCTCCCAGGGTCTAATGTATTGGCTCTGTAGTCATTACTAAACACTGGGAAACTGCTACTTGTTTAAAGTATGTGATATCAAAAACACAAGGGAAATCTAATGGGAAAAACTGGGTCTTCAGGGAAATAAGTCGAATTTATTTATTTATGTATTATTATATTTTTTTTCACTTTTTAATCTCTTTTACAAAAGTTTACTTATTTTACAAAATCATCCTACTTTCAATCACTTGTTTGTCATGAGCTCTTTAGTGAGTTATTTTAGCTCCTTTTTGGCATTGGCTGTGTATTTACTGTGTACTTTTTAATATATAAAATAGGAACACACACTGACCCACACAGTGTCATGTGACACTGTGACATAGGCTTTCCCATGATGCATTGGGGTGCAGTTGAATTTTTAAATTTGATTAATATTTGAGGAATTGTGTATGAAGGATTTTTTCTAAGGTATTGTGGTGTTAGTTTGTGGTAAAATAGATGTTTTAGGGTTGTTGTTTTGCATTTTTGGGTCATTCTGAGCAGTCACCATGAAGAAGTAAAGCGTGGGTGGGACCGTGCTTTAAAAGGCCCCCGTCTCCCAGGCTCTAATGTATTGGCTCTGTAGTCATTACTAAACACTGGGAAACTGCTACTTGTCTAAAGTATGTGATATCAAAAACACAAGGGAAATCTAATGGGAAAAACTGGGTCTTCAGGGAAATAAGTTGAATTCATTTATTTATTATTATTTTTTTCACTTTTTAATCTCTTTTACAAAAGTTTACTTATTTTACAAAATCATCCTACTTTCAATCACTTGTTTGTCATGAGCTCTTTAGTGAGTTATTTTAGCTCCTTTTTGGAATTGGCTGTGTATTTACTGTGTACTTTTTAATATATAAAATAGGAACACACACTGACCCACACAGTGTCATGTGACACTGTGACATAGGCTTTCCCATGATGCATTGGGGTGCAATTGAATTTTTAAATTTGATTAATATTTGAGGAATTGTGTATGAAGGATTTTTTCTAAGGTATTGTGGTGTTAGTTTGTGGTGAAATAGATGTTTTAGGGTTGTTGTTTTGCGTTTTTGGGCGTTTTTGGGTCATTCTGAGTAGTCACCATGAAGAAGTAAAGCGTGGGTGGGACCGTGCTTTAAAAGGCCCCCGTCTCCCAGGCTCTAATGTATTGGCTCTGTAGTCATTACTAAACACTGGGAAACTGCTACTTGTCTAAAGTATGTGATATCAAAAACACAAGGGAAATCTAATGGGAAAAACTGGGTCTTCAGGGAAATAAGTCGAATTTATTTATTTATTATTATTTTTTTTCACTTTTTAATCTCTTTTACAAAAGTTTACTTATTTTACAAAATTATCCTACTTTCAATCACTTGTTTGTCATGAGCTCTTTAGTGAGTTATTTTAGCTCCTTTTTGGCATTGGCTGTGTATTTACTGTGTACTTTTTAATATATAAAATAGGAACACACACTGACCCACACAGTGTCATGTGACACTGTGACATAGGCTTTCCCATGATGCATTGGGGTGCAGTTGAATTTTTAAATTTGATTAATATTTGAGGAATTGTGTATGAAGGATTTTTTCTAAGGTATTGTGGTGTTAGTTTGTGGTGAAATAGATGTTTTAGGGTTGTTGTTTTGCGTTTTTGGGTCATTCTGAGCAGTCACCATGAAGAAGTAAAGCGTTGGTGGGACCGTGCTTTAAAAGGCCCCCGTCTCCCAGGGTCTAATGTATTGGCTCTGTAGTCATTACTAAACACTGGGAAACTGCTACTTGTTTAAAGTATGTGATATCAAAGACACAAGGGAAATCTAATGGGAAAAACTGGGTCTTCAGGGAAATAAGTCGAATTTATTTATTTATTTATTATTATTTTGTTTCACTTTTTAATCTCTTTTACAAAAGTTTACTTATTTTACAAAATTATCCTATTTTCAATCACTTGTTTGTCATGAGCTCTTTAGTGAGTTATTTTAGCTCCTTTTTGGCATTGGCTGTGTATTTACTGTGTACTTTTTAATATATAAAATAGAAACACACACTGACCCACACAGTGTCATGTGACACTGTGACATAGGCTTTCCCATGATGCATTGGGGCGCAGTTGAATTTTTAAATTTGATTAATATTTGAGGAATTGTGTATGAAGGATTTTTTCTAAGGTATTGTGGTGTTAGTTTGTGGTGAAATAGATGTTTTAGGGTTGTTGTTTTGCATTTTTGGGCGTTTTTGGGTCATTCTGAGTAGTCACCATGAAGAAGTAAAGCGTGGGTGGGACCGTGCTTTAAAAGGCCCCCGTCTCCCAGGCTCTAATGTATTGGCTCTGTAGTCATTACTAAACACTGGGAAACTGCTACTTGTCTAAAGTATGTGATATCAAAAACACAAGGGAAATCTAATGGGAAAAACTAGGTCTTCAGGGAAATAAGTCGTATTTATTTGTTATTTTTTTTTTCACTTTTTAATCTCTTTTACAAAAGTTTACTTATTTTACAAAATCATCCTACTTTCAATCACTTGTTTGTCATGAGCTCTTTAGTGAGTTATTTTAGCTCCTTTTTGGCATTGGCTGTGTATTTACTGTGTACTTTTTAATATATAAAATAGGAACACACACTGACCCACACAGTGTCATGTGACACTGTGACATAGGCTTTCCCATGATGCATTGGGGTGCAGTTGAATTTTTAAATTTGATTAATATTTGAGGAATTGTGTATGAAGGATTTTTTCTAAGGTATTGTGGTGTTAGTTTGTGGTGAAATAGATGTTTTAGGGTTGTTGTTTTGCATTTTTGGGCGTTTTTAGGTCATTCTGAGCAGTCACCATGAAGAAGTAAAGCGTGGGGGGGGACTGTGCTTTAAAAGGCCCCCGTCTCCGAGGCTCTAATGTATTGGCTCTGTAGTCATTACTAAACACTGGGAAACTGCTACTTGTCTAAAGTATGTGATATCAAAAACACAAGGGAAATCTAATGGGAAAAACTGGGTCTTCAGGGAAATAAGTCGAATTTATTTATTTATTAATTTTTTTTTTTTTCACTTTTTAATCTCTTTTACAAAAGTTTACATATTTTACAAAATCATCCTACTTTCAATCACTTGTTTGTCATGAGCTCTTTAGTGAGTTATTTTAGCTCCTTTTTGGCATTGGCTGTGTATTTACTGTGTACTTTTTAATATATAAAATAGGAACACACACTGACCCACACAGTGTCATGTGACACTGTGACATAGGCTTTCCCATGATGCATTGGGGTGCAGTTGAATTTTTAAATTTGATTAATATTTGAGGAATTGTGTATGAAGGATTTTTTCTAAGGTATTGTGGTGTTAGTTTGTGGTGAAATAGATGTTTTAGGGTTGTTGTTTTGCGTTTTTGGGCGTTTTTGGGTCATTCTGAGCAGTCACCATGAAGAAGTAAAGCGTTGGTGGGACCGTGCTTTAAAAGGCCCCCGTCTCCCAGGGTCTAATGTATTGGCTCTGTAGTCATTACTAAACACTGGGAAACTGCTACTTGTCTAAAGTATGTGATATCAAAAACACAAGGGAAATCTAATGGGAAAAACTGGGTCTTCAGGGAAATAAGTCGAATTTATTTATTTATTATTATTTTGTTTCACTTTTTAATCTCTTTTACAAAAGTTTACTTATTTTACAAAATCATCCTACTTTCAATCACTTGTTTGTCATGAGCTCTTTAGTGAGTTATTTTAGCTCCTTTTTGGCATTGGCTGTGTATTTACTGTGTACTTTTTAATATATAAAATAGGAACACACACTGACCCACACAGCGTCATGTGACACTGTGACATAGGCTTTCCCATGATGCATTGGGGTGCAGTTGAATTTTTAAATTTGATTAATATTTGAGGAATTGTGTATGAAGGATTTTTTCTAAGGTATTGTGGTGTTAGTTTGTGGTGAAATAGATGTTTTAGGGTTGTTGTTTTGCGTTTTTGGGCGTTTTTGGGTCATTCTGAGCAGTCACCATGAAGAAGTAAAGCGCTGGTGGGACCGTGCTTTAAAAGGCCCCCGTCTCCCAGGGTCTAATTTATTGGCTCTGTAGTCATTACTAAACACTGGGAAACTGCTACTTGTCTAAAGTATGTGATATCAAAAACACAAGGGAAATCTAATGGGAAAAACTGGGTCTTCAGGGAAATAAGTCGAATTTATTTATTTATTATTATTTTGTTTCACTTTTTAATCTCTTTTACAAAAGCTTACTTATTTTACAAAATCATCCTACTTTCAATCACTTGTTTGTCATGAGCTCTTTAGTGAGTTATTTTAGCTCCTTTTTGGCATTGGCTGTGTATTTACTGTGTACTTTTTAATATATAAAATAGGAACACACACTGACCCACACAGTGTCATGTGACACTGTGACATAGGCTTTCCCATGATGCATTGGGGTGCAGTTGAATTTTTAAATTTGATTAATATTTGAGGAATTGTGTATGAAGGATTTTTTCTAAGGTATTGTGGTGTTAGTTTGTGGTGAAATAGATGTTTTAGGGTTGTTGTTTTGCGTTTTTGGGCGTTTTTGGGTCATTCTGAGCAGTCACCATGAAGAAGTAAAGCGTTGGTGGGACCGTGCTTTAAAAGGCCCCCGTCTCCCAGGGTCTAATGTATTGGCTCTGTAGTCATTACTAAACACTGGGAAACTGCTACTTGTCTAAAGTATGTGATATCAAAAACACAAGGGAAATCTAATGGGAAAAACTGGGTCTTCAGGGAAATAAGTCGAATTTATTTATTTATTTATTATTAATTTTTTTCACTTTTTAATCTCTTTTACAAAAGTTTACTTATTTTACAAAATCATCCTACTTTCAATCACTTGTTTGTCATGAGCTCTTTAGTGAGTTATTTTAGCTCCTTTTTGGCATTGGCTGTGTATTTACTGTGTACTTTTTAATATATAAAATAGGAACACACACTGACCCACACAGTGTCATGTGACACTGTGACATAGGCTTTCCCATGATGCATTGGGGTGCAGTTGAATTTTTAAATTTGATTAATATTTGAGGAATTGTGTATGAAGGATTTTTTCTAAGGTATTGTGGTGTTAGTTTGTGGTGAAATAGATGTTTTAGGGTTGTTGTTTTGCGTTTTTGGGCGTTTTTGGGTCATTCTGAGCAGTCACCATGAAGAAGTAAAGCGTTGGTGGGACCGTGCTTTAAAAGGCCCCCGTCTCCCAGGGTCTAATGTATTGGCTCTGTAGTCATTACTAAACACTGGGAAACTGCTACTTGTCTAAAGTATGTGATATCAAAAACACAAGGGAAATCTAATGGGAAAAACTGGGTCTTCAGGGAAATAAGTCGAATTTATTTATTTATTTATTTTTTTTCACTTTTTAATCTCTTTTACAAAAGTTTACTTATTTTACAAAATCATCCTACTTTCAATCACTTGTTTGTCATGAGCTCTTTAGTGAGTTATTTTAGCTCCTTTTTGGCATTGGCTGTGTATTTACTGTGTACTTTTTAATATATAAAATAGGAACACACACTGACCCACACAGTGTCATGTGACACTGTGACATAGGCTTTCCCATGATGCATTGGGGTGCAGTTGAATTTTTAAATTTGATTAATATTTGAGGAATTGTGTATGAAGGATTTTTTCTAAGGTATTGTGGTATTAGTTTGTGGTGAAATAGATGTTTTAGGGTTGTTGTTTTGCATTTTTGGGCGTTTTTGGGTCATTCTGAGCAGTCACCATGAAGAAGTAACGCGTGGGTAGGACCGTGCTTTAAAAGTCCCCCGTCTCCCAGGCTCTAATGTATTGGCTCTGTAGTCATTACTAAACACTGGGAAACTGGTACTTGTCTAAAGTATGTGAAATCAAAAACACAAGGGAAATATAATGGGAAGAACTGGGTATTCAGGGAAAAGAGTGAAATTTATTATTTTTTTTTTCACATTTTTTAATCTCTTTTACAAAAGTTTACTTATTTTACAATATCTATCCCACTTTCAAATACATGTTTTCATGAGCTCTTAAGTGAGTGAGTTTAGTGCTTTTCTGGCACTGACTTCGTATTTACAGTGTACCTTTTAATATATAAAATAGGAACACACACTGAGCCACACATGGTCATGTGATACTGTGACATAGAGCTTACCCATGATGCAATGGGGTGTAGTTGAACTTTTTAATTTGATTAATAATTAGGGAATTGTGTATGGAGGATTTTTTCTGAGGTAATGGGGTGTTAGTTTGTGGTGAAATAGATGTTTTAGGGCTGTTGTATTGCATTTTTTTGTGTTTTTGGTTAATTCTGAGCAGTCACCATGAAGAAGTAAAGCGTGAGGGGACCGTGCTTTAAAAGGCCCCCGTCTCCCAGGTTCTAATGTATTGGCTCTGTAGTCATTACTGAACACTGGGAAACTGGTACTTGTCTAAAGTATGTGAAATCAAAAACACAAGGGAAATATAATGGGAAGAACTGGGTATTCAGGGAAAAGAGTGAAATTTATTATTATTTTTTTTTCACATTTTTTAATCTCTTTTACAAAAGTTTACTTATTTTACAATATCCATCCCACTTTCAAATACATGTTTTCATGAGCTCTGTAGTGAGTAAGTTTAGTGCTTTTTTGGCACTGACTTCGTATTTACAGTGTACCTTTTAATATATAAAATAGGAACACACACTGAGCCACACATGGTCATGTGATACTGTGACATAGTGCTTACCCATGATGCAATGGGGTGTAGTTGAACTTTTTAATTTGATTAATAATTAGGGAATTGTGTATGGAGGATTTTTTCTGAGGTAATGGGTTGTTAGTTTGTGGTGAAATAGATGTTTTAGGGTTGTTGTATTGCGTTTTTTGGTGTTTTTGGTTAATTCTGAGCAGTCACCATGAAGAAGTACAGCGTGGGGGGACCGTGCTTTAAAAGGCCCCCGTCTCCCAGGCTTTAATGTATTGGCTCTGTAGTCATTACTGAGTACTGGGAAACTGGTACTTGTCTAAAGTATGTGAAATCAAAAACACAAGGGAAATATAATGGGAAGAACTGGGTATTCAGGGAAATGAGTGAAATTCATTATTTTTTTTTTTTCACATTTTTTATTCTCTTTTACAAAAGTTTACTTATTTTACAATATCCATCCCACTTTCAAATACATGTTTTCATGAGCTCTTTAGTGAGTAAGTTTAGTGCTTTTCTGGCACTGACTTCGTATTTACAGTGTACCTTTTAATATATAAAATAGGAACACACACTGAGCCACACATGGTCATGTGATACTGTGACATAGAGCTTACCCATGATGCAATGGGGTGTAGTTGAACTTTTTAATTTGATTAATAATCAGGGAATTGTGTATGGAGGATTTTTTCTGAGGTAATGGGGTGTTAGTTTGTGGTGAAATAGATGTTTTAGGGTTGTTGTATTGCGTTTTTTGGTGTTTTTGGTTAATTCTGAGCAGTCACCATGAAGAAGTAAAGCGTGGGGGGACCGTGCTTTAAAAGGCCCCCGTCTCCCAGGCTCTAATGTATTGGCTCTGTAGTCATTACTGAACACTGGGAAACTGGTACTTGTCTAAAGTATGTGAAATCAAAAACACAAGGGAAATATAATGTGAAGAACTGGGTATTCAGGAAAATGAGTGAAATTTATTATTATTTTTTTTCACATTTTTTAATCTCTTTTACAAAAGTTTACTTATTTTACAATATGCATCCCACTTTCAAATACATGTTTTCATGAGCTCTTAAGTGAGTAAGTTTAGTGCTTTTCTGGCACTGACTTCGTATTTACAGTGTACCTTTTAATATATAAAATAGGAACACACACTGAGCCACACATGGTCATGTGATACTGTGACATAGAGCTTACCCATGATGCATTGGGGTGTAGTTGAACTTTTTAATTTGATTAATAATTAGGGAATTGTGTATGGAGGATTTTTTCTGAGGTAATGGGGTGTTAGTTTGTGGTGAAATAGATGTTTTAGGGTTGTTGTATTGCGTTTTTTGGTGTTTTTGGTTAATTCTGAGCAGTCACCATGAAGAAGTAAAGCGTGGGGGGACCGTGCTTTAAAAGGCCCCCGTCTCCCAGGCTCTAATGTGTTGGCTCTGTAGTCATTACTGAACACTGGGAAACTGGTACTTGTCTAAAGTATGTGAAATCAAAAATGCAAGGGAAATATAATGGGAAGAACTGGGTATTCAGGGAAATGAGTGAAATTTATTATTATTTTTTTCACATTTTTTAATCTCTTTTACAAAAGTTTACTTATTTTACAATATCCATCCCACTTTCAAATACATGTTTTCATGAGCTCTTAAGTGAGTAAGTTTAGTGCTTTTCTGGCACTGACTTCGTATTTACAGTGTACCTTTTAATATATAAAATAGGTACACACACTGAGCCACACATGGTCATGTGATACTGTGACATAGAGCTTACCCATGATGCATTGGGGTGTAGTTGAACTTTTTAATTTGATTAATAATTAGGGAATTGTGTATGGAGGATTTTTTCTGAGGTAATGGGGTGTTAGTTTGTGGTGAAATAGATGTTTTAGGGTTGTTGTATTGCGTTTTTGGTTAATTCTGAGCAGTCACCATGAAGAAGTAAAGCGTGGGGGGACCGTGCTTTAAAAGGCCCCCGTCTCCCAGGCTCTAATGTATTGGCTCTGTAGTCATTACTGAACGCTGGGAAACTTGTATTTGTCTAAAGTATGTGAAATCAAAAACACAAGGGAAATATAATGGGAAGAACTGGGTATTCAGGGAAATGAGTGAATTTATTATTATTTTTTTTTTGTTCACATTTTTTAATCTCTTTTACAAAAGTTTATTTATTTTACAATATCCATCCCACTTTCAAATACATGTTTTCATGAGCTCTGTAGTGAGTAAGTTTAGTGCTTTTCTGGCACTGACTTCGTATTTACAGTGTACCTTTTAATATATAAAATAGGAACACACACTGAGCCACACATGGTCATGTGATACTGTGACATAGAGCTTACCCATGATGCAATGGGGTGTAGTTGAACTTTTTAATTTGATTAATAATTAGGGAATTGTGTATGGAGGATTTTTTCTGAGGTAATGGGGTGTTAGTTTGTGGTGAAATAGATGTTTTAGGGTTGTTGTATTGCGTTTTTTGGTGTTTTTGGTTAATTCTGAGCAGTCACCATGAAGAAGTAAAGCGTGGGGGGGACCGTGCTTTAAAAGGCCCCTGTCTCCCAGGCTCTAATGTATTGGCTCTGTAGTCATTACTGAACACTGGGAAACTTGTACTTGTCTAAAGTATGTGAAATCAAAAACACAAGGGAAATATAATGGGAAGAACTGGGTATTCAGGGAAATGAGTGAGATTTTGTATTTTTTTTTTCACATTTTTTAATCTCTTTTACAAAAGTTTACTTATTTTACAATATCTATCCCACTTTCAAATACATGTTTTCATGAGCTCTTTAGTGAGTAAGTTTAGTGCTTTTCTGGCACTGACTTCGTATTTACAGTGTACCTTTTAATATATAAAATAGGAACACACACTGACCCACACATGGTCATGTGATACTGTGACATAGAGCTTACCCATGATGCATTGGGGTGTAGTTGAACTTTTTAATTTGATTAATAATTAGGGAATTGTGTATGGAGGATTTTTTCTGAGGTAATGGGGTGTTAGTTTGTGGTGAAATAGATGTTTTAGGGTTGTTGTATTGCGTTTTTTGGTGTTTTTGGTTAATTCTGAGCAGTCACCATGAAGAAGTAAAGCGTGGGGGGACCGTGCTTTAAAAGGCCCCCGTCTCCCAGGCTCTAATGTATTGGCTCTGTAGTCATTACTGAACACTGGGAAACTGGTACTTGTCTAAAGTATGTGAAATCAAAAACACAAGGGAAATATAATGTGAAGAACTGGGTATTCAGGAAAATGAGTGAAATTTATTATTATTTTTTTTCACATTTTTTAATCTCTTTTACAAAAGTTTACTTATTTTACAATATGCATCCCACTTTCAAATACATGTTTTCATGAGCTCTTAAGTGAGTAAGTTTAGTGCTTTTCTGGCACTGACTTCGTATTTACAGTGTACCTTTTAATATATAAAATAGGAACACACACTGAGCCACACATGGTCATGTGATACTGTGACATAGAGCTTACCCATGATGCATTGGGGTGTAGTTGAACTTTTTAATTTGATTAATAATTAGGGAATTGTGTATGGAGGATTTTTTCTGAGGTAATGGGGTGTTAGTTTGTGGTGAAATAGATGTTTTAGGGTTGTTGTATTGCGTTTTTTGGTGTTTTTGGTTAATTCTGAGCAGTCACCATGAAGAAGTAAAGCGTGGGGGGACCGTGCTTTAAAAGGCCCCCGTCTCCCAGGCTCTAATGTGTTGGCTCTGTAGTCATTACTGAACACTGGGAAACTGGTACTTGTCTAAAGTATGTGAAATCAAAAATGCAAGGGAAATATAATGGGAAGAACTGGGTATTCAGGGAAATGAGTGAAATTTATTATTATTTTTTTCACATTTTTTAATCTCTTTTACAAAAGTTTACTTATTTTACAATATCCATCCCACTTTCAAATACATGTTTTCATGAGCTCTTAAGTGAGTAAGTTTAGTGCTTTTCTGGCACTGACTTCGTATTTACAGTGTACCTTTTAATATATAAAATAGGTACACACACTGAGCCACACATGGTCATGTGATACTGTGACATAGAGCTTACCCATGATGCATTGGGGTGTAGTTGAACTTTTTAATTTGATTAATAATTAGGGAATTGTGTATGGAGGATTTTTTCTGAGGTAATGGGGTGTTAGTTTGTGGTGAAATAGATGTTTTAGGGTTGTTGTATTGCGTTTTTGGTTAATTCTGAGCAGTCACCATGAAGAAGTAAAGCGTGGGGGGACCGTGCTTTAAAAGGCCCCCGTCTCCCAGGCTCTAATGTATTGGCTCTGTAGTCATTACTGAACGCTGGGAAACTTGTATTTGTCTAAAGTATGTGAAATCAAAAACACAAGGGAAATATAATGGGAAGAACTGGGTATTCAGGGAAATGAGTGAATTTATTATTATTTTTTTTTTGTTCACATTTTTTAATCTCTTTTACAAAAGTTTATTTATTTTACAATATCCATCCCACTTTCAAATACATGTTTTCATGAGCTCTGTAGTGAGTAAGTTTAGTGCTTTTCTGGCACTGACTTCGTATTTACAGTGTACCTTTTAATATATAAAATAGGAACACACACTGAGCCACACATGGTCATGTGATACTGTGACATAGAGCTTACCCATGATGCAATGGGGTGTAGTTGAACTTTTTAATTTGATTAATAATTAGGGAATTGTGTATGGAGGATTTTTTCTGAGGTAATGGGGTGTTAGTTTGTGGTGAAATAGATGTTTTAGGGTTGTTGTATTGCGTTTTTTGGTGTTTTTGGTTAATTCTGAGCAGTCACCATGAAGAAGTAAAGCGTGGGGGGGACCGTGCTTTAAAAGGCCCCTGTCTCCCAGGCTCTAATGTATTGGCTCTGTAGTCATTACTGAACACTGGGAAACTTGTACTTGTCTAAAGTATGTGAAATCAAAAACACAAGGGAAATATAATGGGAAGAACTGGGTATTCAGGGAAATGAGTGAGATTTTGTATTTTTTTTTCACATTTTTTAATCTCTTTTACAAAAGTTTACTTATTTTACAATATCTATCCCACTTTCAAATACATGTTTTCATGAGCTCTTTAGTGAGTAAGTTTAGTGCTTTTCTGGCACTGACTTCGTATTTACAGTGTACCTTTTAATATATAAAATAGGAACACACACTGACCCACACATGGTCATGTGATACTGTGACATAGAGCTTACCCATGATGCATTGGGGTGTAGTTGAACTTTTTAATTTGATTAATAATTAGGGAATTGTGTATGGAGGATTTTTTCTGAGGTAATGGGGTGTTAGTTTGTGGTGAAATAGATGTTTTAGGGTTGTTGTATTGCGTTTTTTGGGGTTTTTGGTTAATTCTGAGCAGTCACCATGAAGAAGTAAAGCGTGGGGGGGACCGTGCTTTAAAAGGCCCCCGTCTCCCAGGCTTTAATGTATTGGCTCTGTAGTCATTACTGAACACTGGGAAACTGGTACTTGTCTAAAGTATGTGAAATCAAAAACACAAGGGAAATATAATGGGAAGAACTGGGTATTCAGGGAAATGAGTGAAATTTATTATTATTTTTTTTCACATTTTTTAATCTCTTTTACAAAAGTTTACTTATTTTACAATATCCATCCCACTTTCAAATACATGTTTTCATGAGCTCTGTAGTGAGTAAGTTTAGTGCTTTTCTGGCACTGACTTCGTATTTACAGTGTACCTTTTAATATATAAAATAGGAACACACACTGAGCCACACATGGTCATGTGATACTGTGACATAGAGCTTACCCATGATGCAATGGGGTGTAGTTGAACTTTTTAATTTGATTAATAATTAGGGAATTGTGTATGGAGGATTTTTTCTGAGGTAATGGGGTGTTAGTTTGTGGTGAAATAGATGTTTTAGGGTTGTTGTATTGCGTTTTTTGGTGTTTTTGGTTAATTCTGAGCAGTCACCATGAAGTAAAGCGTGGGGGGACCGTGCTTTAAAAGGCCCCCGTCTCCCAGGCTCTAATGTATTGGCTCTGTAGTCATTACTGAACACTGAGAAACTGGTACTTGTCTAAAGTATGTGAAATCAAAAAACACAAGGGAAATATAATGGGAAGAACTGGGTATTCAGGGAAATGAGTGAGATTTATTATTTTTTTTTTTCACATTTTTTAATTTCTTTTACAAAAGTTTACTTATTTTACAATATCTATCCCACTTTCAAATACATGTTTTCATGAGCTCTTTAGTGAGTAAGTTTAGTGCTTTTCTGGCACTGACTTCGTATTTACAGTGTACCTTTTAATATATAAAATAGGAACACACACTGACCCACACATGGTCATGTGATACTGTGACATAGAGCTTACCCATGATGCATTGGGGTGTAGTTGAACTTTTTAATTTGATTAATAATTAGGGAATTGTGTATGGAGGATTTTTTCTGAGGTAATGGGGTGTTAGTTTGTGGTGAAATAGATGTTTTAGGGTTGTTGTATTGCGTTTTTTGGGGTTTTTGGTTAATTCTGAGCAGTCACCATGAAGAAGTAAAGCGTGGGGGGGACCGTGCTTTAAAAGGCCCCCGTCTCCCAGGCTCTAATGTATTGGCTCTGTAGTCATTACTGAACACTGGGAAACTGGTACTTGTCTAAAGTATGTGAAATCAAAAACACAAGGGAAATATAATGGGAAGAACTGGGTATTCAGGGAAATGAGTGAAATTCATTATTATTATTTTTTTTCACATTTTTTAATCTCTTTTACAAAAGTTTACTTATTTTACAATATCCATCCCACTTTCAAATACATGTTTTCATGAGCTCTTTAGTGAGTAAGTTTAGTGCTTTGCTGGCACTGACTTCGTATTTACAGTGTACCTTTTAATATATAAAATAGGAACACACACTGACCCACACATGGTCATGTGATACTGTGACATAGAGCTTACCCATGATGCAATGGGGTGTAGTTGAACTTTTTAATTTGATTAATAATCAGGGAATTGTGTATGGAGGATTTTTTCTGAGGTAATGGGGTGTTAGTTTGTGGTGAAATAGATGTTTTAGGGTTGTTGTATTGCGTTTTTTGGTGTTTTTGGTTAATTCTGAGCAGTCACCATGAAGAAGTAAAGCGTGGGGGGGACCGTGCTTTAAAAGGCCCCCGTCTCCCAGGCTCTAATGTATTGGCTCTGTAGTCATTACTGAACACTGGGAAACTGGTACTTGTCTAAAGTATGTGAAATCAAAAACACAAGGGAAATATAATGGGAAGAACTGGGTATTCAGGGAAATGAGTGAAATTTATTATTATTTTTTTTCACATTTTTTAATCTCTTTTACAAAAGTTTACTTATTTTACAATATCCATCCCACTTTCAAATACATGTTTTCATGAGCTCTGTAGTGAGTAAGTTTAGTGCTTTTCTGGCACTGACTTCGTATTTACAGTGTACCTTTTAATATATAAAATAGGAACACACACTGAGCCACACATGGTCATGTGATACTGTGACATAGAGCTTACCCATGATGCAATGGGGTGTAGTTGAACTTTTTAATTTGATTAATAGTTAGGGAATTGTGTATGGAGGATTTTTTCTGAGGTAATGGGGTGTTAGTTTGTGGTGAAATAGATGTTTTAGGGTTGTTGTATTGCGTTTTTTTGTGTTTTTGGTTAATTCTGAGCAGTCACCATGAAGAAGTAAAGCGTGGGGGGACCGTGCTTTAAAAGGCCCCCGTCTCCCAGGCTCTAATGTATTGGCTCTGTAGTCATTACTGAACACTGGGAAACTGGTACTTGTCTAAAGTATGTGAAATCAAAAACACAAGGGAAATATAATGGGAAGAACTGGGTATTCAGGGAAATGAGTGAAATTTATTATTATTTTTTTTCACATTTTTTAATCTCTTTTACAAAAGTTTACTTATTTTACAATATCCATCCCACTTTCAAATACATGTTTTCATGAGCTCTGTAGTGAGTAAGTTTAGTGCTTTTCTGGCACTGACTTTGTATTTACAGTGTACCTTTTAATATATAAAATAGGAACACACACTGAGCCACACATGGTCATGTGATACTGTGACATAGAGCTTACCCATGATGCAATGGGGTGTAGTTGAACTTTTTAATTTGATTAATAATTAGGGAATTGTGTATGGAGGATTTTTTCTGAGGTAATGGGGTGTTAGTTTGTGGTGAAATAGATGTTTTAGGGTTGTTGTATTGCGTTTTTTTGTGTTTTTGGTTAATTCTGAGCAGTCACCATGAAGAAGTAAAGCGTGGGGGGACCGTGCTTTAAAAGGCCCCCGTCTCCCAGGCTCTAATGTATTGGCTCTGTAGTCATTACTGAACACTGGGAAACTGGTACTTGTCTAAAGTATGTGAAATCAAAAACACAAGGGAAATATAATGGGAAGAACTGGGTATTCAGGGAAATGAGTGAAATTCATTATTATTATTTTTTTTCACATTTTTTAATCTCTTTTACAAAAGTTTACTTATTTTACAATATCCATCCCACTTTCAAATACATGTTTTCATGAGCTCTTTAGTGAGTAAGTTTAGTGCTTTTCTGGCACTGACTTTGTATTTACAGTGTACCTTTTAATATATAAAATAGGAACACACACTGAGCCACACATGGTCATGTGATACTGTGACATAGAGCTTACCCATGATGCATTGGAGTGTAGTTGAACTTTTTAATTTGATTAATAATTAGGGAATTGTGTATGGAGGATTTTTTCTGAGGTAATGGGGTGTTAGTTTGTGGTGAAATAGATGTTTTAGGGTTGTTGTATTGTGTTTTTTGGTGTTTTTGGTTCATTCTGAGCAGTCACCATGAAGAAGTAAAGCGTGGGGGGACCGTGCTTTAAAAGGCCCCCGTCCCCCAGGCTCTAATGTATTGGCTCTGTAGTCATTACTGAACGCTGGGAAACTTGTATTTGTCTAAAGTATGTGAAATCAAAAACACAAGGGAAATATAATGGGAAGAACTGGGTATTCAGGGAAATGAGTGAATTTATTATTATTTTTTTTTTGTTCACATTTTTTAATCTCTTTTACAAAAGTTTACTTATTTTACAATATCCATCCCACTTTCAAATACATGTTTTCATGAGCTCTGTAGTGAGTAAGTTTAGTGCTTTTCTGGCACTGACTTCGTATTTACAGTGTACCTTTTAATATATAAAATAGGAACACACACTGACCCACACATGGTCATGTGATACTGTGACATAGAGCTTACCCATGATGCATTGGAGTGTAGTTGAACTTTTTAATTTGATTAATAATTTAAGGAATTGTGTATGGAGGATTTTTTCTGAGGTAATGGGGTGTTAGTTTGTGGTGAAATAGATGTTTTAGGGTTGTTGTATTGCGTTTTTTGGTGTTTTTGGTTAATTCTGAGCAGTCACCATGAAGAAGTAAAGCGTGGGGGGGACCGTGCTTTAAAAGGCCCCTGTCTCCCAGGCTCTAATGTATTGGCTCTGTAGTCATTACTGAACACTGGGAAACTTGTACTTGTCTAAAGTATGTGAAATCAAAAACACAAGGGAAATATAATGGGAAGAACTGGGTATTCAGGGAAATGAGTGATATTTATTATTTTTTTTTCACATTTTTTAATCTCTTTTACAAAAGTTTACTTATTTTACAATATCCATCCCACTTTCAAATACATGTTTTCATGAGCTCTTTAGTGAGTAAGTTTAGTGCTTTTCTGGCACTGATTTCGTATTTACAGTGTACCTTTTAATATATAAAATAGGAACACACACTGAGCCACACATGGTCATGTGATACTGTGACATAGAGCTTACCCATGATGCATTGGGGTGTAGTTGAACTTTTTAATTTGATTAATAATTAGGGAATTGTGTATGGAGGATTTTTTCTGAGGTAATGGGGTGTTAGTTTGTGGTGAAATAGATGTTTTAGGGTTGTTGTATTGCGTTTTTTTTGTTGTTTTTGGTTAATTCTGAGCAGTCACCATGAAGAAGTAAAGCGTGGGGGGACCGTGCTTTAAAAGGCCCCCGTCTCCCAGGCTCTAATGTATTGGCTCTGTAGTCATTACTGAACACTGGGAAACTTGTATTTGTCTAAAGTATGTGAAATCAAAAACACAAGGGAAATATAATGGGAAGAACTGGGTATTCAGGGAAATGAGTGAAATTTTTTATTATTTTTTTTCACATTTTTTAATCTCTTTTACAAAAGTTTACTTATTTTACAATATCCATCCCACTTTCAAATACATGTTTTCATGAGCTCTGTAGTGAGTAAGTTTAGTGCTTTTCTGGCACTGACTTCGTATTTACAGTGTACCTTTTAATATATAAAATAGGAACACACACTGAGCCACACATGGTCATGTGATACTGTGACATAGAGCTTACCCATGATGCAATGGGGTGTAGTTGAACTTTTTAATTTGATTAATAATTAGGGAATTGTGTATGGAGGATTTTTTCTGAGGTAATGGGGTGTTAGTTTGTGGTGAAATAGATGTTTTAGGGTTGTTGTATTGCGTTTTTTGGTGTTTTTGGTTAAGTCTGAGCAGTCACCATGAAGTAAAGCGTGGGGGGACCGTGCTTTAAAAGGCCCCCGTCTCCCAGGCTCTAATGTATTGGCTCTGTAGTCATTACTGAACACTGAGAAACTGGTACTTGTCTAAAGTATGTGAAATCAAAAAACACAAGGAAAATATAATGGGAAGAACTGGGTATTCAGGGAAATGAGTGAGATTTATTATTTTTTTTTTCACATTTTTTAATCTCTTTTACAAAAGTTTACTTATTTTACAATATCTATCCCACTTTCAAATACATGTTTTCATGAGCTCTTTAGTGAGTAAGTTTAGTGCTTTTCTGGCACTGACTTCGTATTTACAGTGTACCTTTTAATATATAAAATAGGAACACACACTGAGCCACACATGGTCATGTGATACTGTGACATAGAGCTTACCCATGATGCATTGGGGTGTAGTTGAACTTTTTAATTTGATTAATAATTAGGGAATTGTGTATGGAGGATTTTTTCTGAGGTAATGGGGTGTTAGTTTGTGGTGAAATAGATGTTTTAGGGTTGTTGTATTGCGTTTTTGGGGGTTTTTGGTTAATTCTGAGCAGTCACCATGAAGAAGTAAAGCGTGGGGGGGACCGTGCTTTAAAAGGCCCCCGTCTCCCAGGCTCTAATGTATTGGCTCTGTAGTCTTTACTGAACACTGGGAAACTGGTACTTGTCTAAAGTATGTGAAATCAAAAACACAAGGGAACAGGGCCGCTGCTAAGGTTTTGGAGGCCCTAAGCATAACTGGTCAGGGAGGCCCCCTATTTGTTTATTTTATTTTAAGTTTTTAACTTACACAAATATTGCACTGGACAAGTTTTTGTATAGAATGGCCACATACACTTTAAAAATGGTTAAACATGCGCAAGATTTAGCGCCTCCATGCATTTTTTGATTATTTATTTGACTGGAAAATGTCACATCTGGCAACAACCAACAGAGCAAACCGAGCCGTGCCATTTCAGGCAATAGGGGTGGGGGCATTATATTATGCACAAAAATAATAACGTGCCGCTTTTAAGTAGTGGAGTAGGTGCCCCATGCAATGTTTAAAGACAAAAAAGATGAGCGTATCATAAATAATTCACATTGGGTTTTAAATTTAATAATGTCATAATTTCAACACATTTCATTCTCAGTCAATTTGGCTCTCTGCAACTGCAAAATGGTTGAGGCCTAACGCTGGCTGCGTTGTCTGCGTATGCAGAGCGGCGGCCCTGCAAGGGAAATATAATGGGAAGAACTGGGTATTCAGGGAAATGAGTGAAATTCATTATTATTATTTTTTTTCACATTTTTTAATCTCTTTTACAAAAGTTGACTTATTTTACAATATCCATCCCACTTTCAAATACATGTTTTCATGAGCTCTTTAGTGAGTAAGTTTAGTGCTTTGCTGGCACTGACTTCGTATTTACAGTGTACCTTTTAATATATAAAATAGGAACACA
This sequence comes from Astyanax mexicanus, assembly GCF_023375975.1. NCBI lineage: Eukaryota > Metazoa > Chordata > Actinopteri > Characiformes > Acestrorhamphidae > Astyanax > Astyanax mexicanus. The sequence goes on from NC_064413.1 coordinate 19,475,892, forward strand.
CACTGAGCCACACATGGTCATGTGATACTGTGACATAGAGCTTACCCATGATGCAATGGGGTGTAGTTGAACTTTTTAATTTGATTAATAATCAGGGAATTGTGTATGGAGGTTTTTTTCTGAGGTAATGGGGTGTTAGTTTGTGGTGAAATAGATGTTTTAGGGTTGTTGTATTGCGTTTTTTGGTGTTTTTGGTTAATTCTGAGCAGTCACCATGAAGAAGTAAAGCGTGGGGGGACCGTGCTTTAAAAGGCCCCCGTCTCCCAGGCTCTAATGTATTGGCTCTGTAGTCATTACTGAACACTGGGAAACTGGTACTTGTCTAAAGTATGTGAAATCAAAAGCACAAGGGAAATATAATGGGAAGAACTGGGTATTCAGGGAAATGAGTGAGATTTATTATTTTTTTTTTCACATTTTTTAATCTCTTTTACAAAAGTTTACTTATTTTACAATATCTATCCCACTTTCAAATACATGTTTTCATGAGCTCTTTAGTGAGTAAGTTTAGTGCTTTTCTGGCACTGACTTCGTATTTACAGTGTACCTTTTAATATATAAAATAGGAACACACACTGACCCACACATGGTCATGTGATACTGTGACATAGAGCTTACCCATGATGCATTGGGGTGTAGTTGAACTTTTTAATTTGATTAATAATTAGGGAATTGTGTATGGAGGATTTTTTCTGAGGTAATGGGGTGTTAGTTTGTGGTGAAATAGATGTTTTAGGGTTGTTGTATTGCGTTTTTTGGTGTTTTTGGTTCATTCTGAGCAGTCACCATGAAGAAGTAAAGCGTGGGGGGACCGTGCTTTAAAAGGCCCCCGTCCCCCAGGCTCTAATGTATTGGGTCTGTAGTCATTACTGAACACTGGGAAACTTGTACTTGTCTAAAGTATGTGAAATCAAAAACACAAGGGAAATATAATGGGAAGAACTGGGTATTCAGGGAAATGAGTGGAATTTATTATTATTTTTTTTCACATTTTTTAATCTCTTTTACAAAAGTTTACTTATTTTACAATATCCATCCCACTTTCAAATACATGTTTTCATGAGCTCTTTAGTGAGTAAGTTTAGTGCTTTGCTGGCACTGACTTCGTATTTACAGTGTACCTTTTAATATATAAAATAGGAACACACACTGAGCCACACATGGTCATGTGATACTGTGACATAGAGCTTACCCATGATGCAATGGGGTGTAGTTGAACTTTTTAATTTGATTAATAATCAGGGAATTGTGTATGGAGGATTTTTTCTGAGGTAATGGGGTGTTAGTTTCTGGTGAAATAGATGTTTTAGGGTTGTTGTATTGCGTTTTTGGTTAATTCTGAGCAGTCACCATGAAGAAGTAAAGCGTGGGGGGACCGTGCTTTAAAAGGCCCCCGTCTCCCAGGCTCTAATGTATTGGCTCTGTAGTCATTACTGAACACTGAGAAACTGGTACTTGTCTAAAGTATGTGAAATCAAAAAACACAAGGGAAATATAATGGGAAGAACTGGGTATTCAGGGAAATGAGTGAGATTTATTATTATTTTTTTTTCACATTTTTTAATCTCTTTTACAAAAGTTTACTTATTTTACAATATCCATCCCACTTTCAAATACATGTTTTCATGAGCTCTGTAGTGAGTAAGTTTAGTGCTTTTCTGGCACTGACTTCGTATTTACAGTGTACCTTTTAATATATAAAATAGGAACACACACTGAGCCACACATGGTCATGTGATACTGTGACATAGAGCTTACCCATGATGCAATGGGGTGTAGTTGAACTTTTTAATTTGATTAATAATTAGGGAATTGTGTATGGAGGATTTTTTCTGAGGTAATGGGGTGTTAGTTTGTGGTGAAATAGATGTTTTAGGGTTGTTGTATTGCGTTTTTTGGTGTTTTTGGTTAATTCTGAGCAGTCACCATGAAGTAAAGCGTGGGGGGACCGTGCTTTAAAAGGCCCCCGTCTCCCAGGCTCTAATGTATTGGCTCTGTAGTCATTACTGAACACTGGGAAACTGGTACTTGTCTAAAGTATGTGAAATCAGAAACACAAGGGAAGTATAATGGGAAGAACTGGATATTCAGGGAAATGAGTGATATTTATTATTATTATTATTATTTTCACATTTTTTAATCTCTTTTACAAAAGTTTACTTATTTTACAATATCCATCCCACTTTCAAGTACATGTTTTCATGAGCTCTTTAGTGAGTAAGTTTAGTGCTTTGCTGGCACTGACTTCGTATTTACAGTGTACCTTTTAATATATAAAATAGGAACACACACTGAGCCACACATGGTCATGTGATACTGTGACATAGAGCTTACCCATGATGCAATGGGGTGTAGTTGAACTTTTTAATTTGATTAATAATCAGGGAATTGTGTATGGAGGATTTTTTCTGAGGTAATGGGGTGTTAGTTTGTGGTGAAATAGATGTTTTAGGGTTGTTGTATTGCGTTTTTTGGTGTTTTTGGTTAATTCTGAGCAGTCACCATGAAGTAAAGCGTGGGGGGACCGTGCTTTAAAAGGCCCCCGTCTCCCAGGCTCTAATGTATTGGCTCTGTAGTCATTACTGAACACTGGGAAACTGGTACTTGTCTAAAGTATGTGAAATCAGAAACACAAGGGAAGTATAATGGGAAGAACTGGATATTCAGGGAAATGAGTGATATTTATTATTATTATTATTATTTTCACATTTTTTAATCTCTTTTACAAAAGTTTACTTATTTTACAATATCCATCCCACTTTCAAATACATGTTTTCATGAGCTCTTAAGTGAGTGAGTTTAGTGCTTTTCTGGCACTGACTTCGTATTTACAGTGTACCTTTTAATATATAAAATAGGAACACACACTGAGCCACACATGGTCATGTGATACTGTGACATAGAGCTTACCCATGATGCAATGGGGTGTAGTTGAACTTTTTAATTTGATTAATAATCAGGGAATTGTGTATGGAGGATTTTTTCTGAGGTAATGGGGTGTTAGTTTGTGGTGAAATAGATGTTTTAGGGTTGTTGTATTGCGTTTTTTGGTGTTTTTGGTTAATTCTGAGCAGTCACCATGAAGAAGTAAAGCGTGGGGGGACCGTGCTTTAAAAGGCCCCCGTCTCCCAGGCTCTAACGTATTGGCTCTGTAGTCATTACTGAACAATGGGAAACTTGTACTTGTCAAAAGTATGTGAAATCAAAAACACAAGGGAAATATAATGGGAAGAACTGGGTATTCAGGGAAATGAGTGAAATTTATTATTATTTTTTTTTCACATTTTTTAATCTCTTTTACAAAAGTTTACTTATTTTACAATATCCATCCCACTTTCAAATACATGTTTTCATGAGCTCTTAAGTGAGTAAGTTTAGTGCTTTTCTGGCACTGACTTCGTATTTACAGTGTACCTTTTAATATATAAAATAGGAACACACACTGACCCACACATGGTCATGTGATACTGTGACATAGAGCTTACCCATGATGCATTGGGGTGTAGTTGAACTTTTTAATTTGATTAATAATTAGGGAATTGTGTATGGAGGATTTTTTCTGAGGTAATGGGGTGTTAGTTTGTGGTGAAATAGATGTTTTAGGGTTGTTGTATTGCGTTTTTTTGGTGTTTTTGGTTAATTCTGAGCTGTCACCATGAAGAAGTAAAGCGTGGGGGGACCGTGCTTTAAAAGGCCCCCGTCTCCCAGGCTCTAATGTATTGGCTCTGTAGTCATTACTAAACACTGGGAAACTGCTACTTGTCTAAAGTATGTGATATCAAAAACACAAGGGAAATCTAATGGGAAAAACTGGGTCTTCAGGGAAGTAAGTCGAATTTGTTTATTTATTTTTTTTTTTTTCACTTTTTAATCTCTTTTACAAAAGTTTACTTATTTTACAAAATCATCCTACTTTCAATCACTTGTTTGTCATGAGCTCTTTAGTGAGTTATTTTAGCTCCTTTTTGGCATTGGCTGTGTATTTACTGTGAACTTTTTAATATATAAAATAGGAACACACACTGACCCACACAGTGTCATGTGACACTGTGACATAGGCTTTCCCATGATGCATTGGGGTGCAGTTGAATTTTTAAATTTGATTAATATTTGAGGAATTGTGTATGAAGGATTTTTTCTAAGGTATTGTGGTGTTAGTTTGTGGTGAAATAGATGTTTTAGGGTTGTTGTTTTGCATTTTTGGGCGTTTTTGGGTCATTCTGAGCAGTCACCATGAAGAAGTTACGCGTGGGTGGGACCGTGCTTTAAAAGGCCCCCGTCTCCCAGGCTCTAATGTATTGGCTCTGTAGTCATTACTAAACACTGGGAAACTGCTACTTGTCTAAAGTATGTGATATCAAAAACACAAGGGAAATCTAATGGGAAAAACTGGGTCTTCAGGGAAATAAGTCGAATTTATTTATTTATTTATTTATTATTATTTTTTTTCACTTTTTAATCTCTTTTACAAAAGTTTACTTATTTTACAAAATTATCCTACTTTCAATCACTTGTTTGTCATGAGCTCTTTAGTGAGTTATTTTAGCTCCTTTTTGGCATTGGCTGTGTATTTACTGTGTACTTTTTAATATATAAAATAGGAACACACACTGACCCACACAGTGTCATGTGACACTGTGACATAGGCTTTCCCATGATGCATTGGGGTGCAGTTGAATTTTTAAATTTGATTAATATTTGAGGAATTGTGTATGAAGGATTTTTTCTAAGGTATTGTGGTGTTAGTTTGTGGTGAAATAGATGTTTTAGGGTTGTTGTTTTGCGTTTTTGGGCGTTTTTGGGTCATTCTGAGCAGTCACCATGAAGAAGTAAAGCGTTGGTGGGACCGTGCTTTAAAAGGCCCCCGTCTCCCAGGCTCTAATGTATTGGCTCTGTAGTCATTACTAAACACTGGGAAACTGCTACTTGTCTAAAGTATGTGATATCAAAAACACAAGGGAAATCTAATGGGAAAAACTGGGTCTTCAGGGAAATAAGTCAAATTTATTCATTTATTATTATTTTTTTTTTCACTTTTTAATCTCTTTTACAAAAGTTTACTTATTTTACAAAATCATCCTACTTTCAATCACTTGTTTGTCATGAGCTCTTTAGTGAGTTATTTTAGCTCCTTTTTGGCATTGGCTGTGTATTTACTGTGTACTTTTTAAGTAATATAATACAGGAAATTGACAAATCCTGCACCTAAGAGCTGGGGTTATGCATAGGGCTCAGCCAGGATCTACTACTCACTCAACTAACAACAATAGCAAAACCACCACAATCTGATACTGGCTCGACAAGAATCCAGAAGCACAGCCTAACACTATGTTCATGGTCCATTGCCTCAACTGCCAAGTAACAGACCTACCAAAAAATAACCTATGAACAAACAGAATCCCTCCTTAATCTAAGCTCACTTCCTTTAACTATGGCAACAACACATTTACCTAAGCACAATCACACACAATAAATCACATTATAAGTTGCGTGAGCAGAACACAGCAACCACTACCATCTGATACTGGCTCGACAAGAATCCAGAAGCATAGCGAACTATGTTCATGGTCCGTGCCTCAACTGCCAAGTACTCAGACGTCTACAAAAACTCATGAGACAAATTATTACAAGAGCAGGACCACACCAATCCCCTTCATCCAAACTCTAACACAAACTTCAGTGCAAGCTCTTCTCAGGGGTCATCAGGCAGGCACCTTCCTTCGTCAGTGTTTCGCTGAATTAGGCCCACGACACCTCCAGAAGGCTCAACAGTGAAGTCTGGCGTCCCAGACCCACCCCCCTCCAAGCTTGCTGTAGAAGCACAAACTCACTCCCTTCCCCACACAGCCTCAGCCCTTCTGAACCACAACCACTGACTAGATCTTTCAGCTACATCTGACAACTCCTTCACTACAGTCCTTAGCACACGACCTCTAATTCCGAATTCAGACAGCAGTCTTGTGGCAGACTTCGCAACAAAGCCTCTAGTACCTACCTCCACTGGTCTAATATACGCTTGCCACCCACGCTCTCTCACCTCAGCCACCAAGTCTGTATACTTCAGCCTTTTCCTTTCATAAGCTCCATCTACCTCGTCTTCAAACGGAACAGTCAGCTCTATAAAATACACTATCCGCTTACTTTCAGAGTACAACACTACATCCGGCCTCAAGGTTGTAACCAGAATGCACTCTGGGATCTGCAGTTTACTACCTACATCCACTAATAACTTCCAATCTCGTGCATTGGCCCACTTACCCGCAGTTTTCAAGCACTGTGCTGTTTCTCCAGTATGCTGCCCCTCACGCACAAACGTGATTACCCTACTGCAACCTACCACGGGCATGTTATTAACTTCTAACCGTTTCTTATCAAGTGCACCTGCAAGAGATCTAAGTACCTGATTATGCCTCCATGTGTAGCGCCCCTGGGATAGACTCACCTTACATGCCGACAAAATGTGCTTCAGCGTGCCACTTCCTGCACATAGCTTACAACTTGGATCCTCACCCACCCACTGAGCAAGGTTTTGTGGCGTTGGCAGAACATCATATGTAGCTCCCAAAAGAAACTTTATATGGCCTGTATCCAATCCCCATAACTCTCGCCAGGTGATTCTCTGCTTCTCTACACTTTCCCATCTCATCCACTGCCCCTGTTTACTCTGCCCTGCTGCTTTTGCCCTCCTTGCTTCCTCCTCCTGCTCACGAATAAACCCTGTAACCATACGCCTTTTCTCAGGTGATGTGGCCTTGCCGAATGCTTTCCAAGAATCAGCTAAACCTAATCCTGCCCTCCCATTTTGCACCTGCCCCACAACATCCCTGTGCTCCAGTGCCCTCCTTGCGGCTTGAGTAGCTTCTCGAGCATTCCACTTTCTCCCAGACCTAGTCACTGGTGCTGTTGCTTTAACCAGTCCGTCTTTTGACCCTAACAACTGCATTTCACGTCCTACCTTAGCACATTTGAACTCCTCAACCAAGCTCGTCAACGGCAGTTCCAGCATCCCTCTCCCACACTACTAAGGCAACGCGGCACCCCCAACCATGTCCTTATAGCCTTGCTCATAACCCTTTCTAACCTCTCAACCTCAGAAATCGGAATATCATAAACTGTAAGTGGCCACCTTAGACGAGGCAACAAACCAAACTGCAGACACCACAATTTTAATTTACCTGGCAGAAAAGACTTATCAATTCTATTAATGGCCTCCACCATTTCTGTCCTCAACCCTTCCACCTGCTCTTTATCATTCAGTGCTGCAGTATACCACCTACCTAAACTCTTAACTGACTTTTCCAATATAGATGGTATGACTTCTCCCTCCATCATAAACCTTCCTTGTATCAATTTCCCTTTAACGATTGATACACTCCTAGACTTGCTCGGTTTAACTTTCATCCTAGTCAGCCTAAGATTATCATTTAACTTCCCTAGCAGTCGCCGGGTACATGGCACCGTGGTCGTTAATGTTGTCATATCGTCCATAAACGCCCTAACTGGTGGGAGCCGGGTGCCATCATGCAGCCTCTCCCCGCCTACGACCCACTTAGAAGCCCTAATAATCACCTCCATTGCCATCGTAAATGCTAGCGGTGAAATTGTACAACCTGCCATTATACCTATTTCCAGTCGTTGCCAAGATGTGACACACTCCCCTACACTAAAGCAAAACTGTATGTCTTCAAAATAGGCTTTAACTAACCTTGAAATCTCTTCTGGAACCCTAAAAAAATTGAATGCCTTCCACAACAATGCATGCGGTACCGAACCAAAAGCATTAGCCAGATCTAAAAACACCACATGTAGATCCTTTTTCTCGGCTCTTGCTGTTTGAATCTGATGCCAAATCATACTATTATGCTCTATGCAACCAGAAAAACCTGCAATTCCTGCCTTTTGTACAGACGTATCAATTAAATTATTTCTTTTCAGGTACGTTGCTAGTCTACGTGCAACCACACTAAAGAAGATCTTACCCTCCACATTCAACAAGCTTATGGGACGGAACTGATCAATAGCCACAGAATCCTTTTCTTTTGGGATAAGAACACCACCTGCTCTGCGCCACTCCTTTGGAATAATCCCCTTCTTCCACACTATAGCCATTAGTTTCCATAGAAACTTCAAAACATCTGGTGCACTTTTATATAATCTATATGGAACCCCATTTGGCCCTGGGGCAGAACCTGCCTTTGCAGCCTTCACCACCTCCTGAACCTCACTCCACCTAGGGGGGTTACCATCCATCTTCCACTCTATATCACCTAACGGCGGCATGTCTGCTGGTAGGTCCAGGTCGCTAGACCTTTCCTTCTCTGTGTAAACACTCTTAAAATGCTCCTCCAACTCCCTCTTTCCGACCTTTAGATTTCCTGATTTCTCCTTACTAAACAGACTCTTAACAAACCTAAATGGATCTCTAAAGAACTCTATCCTAGCACGCTCCTTCTTCTTCCTCCTTTTCCTCATGGCCTCTGCTCTCCGCAATTTTACCAACTTACTTCTCAACTCCTCCTGCAATAACTCAATGCCCTCTCTTTCTGCCTCATTCCCCTTCTTCCACTTCTTTCTGAGTAACCTTGATTCCTTAACCAGTTTTTCTATTTCTACCTGCCGCCTTGATTTAACTACATCTTGACACTTTACGTTCCTCTGCACAACACCAAATCTTGCCATTCCATAATCATAAATGACTTTACCTAGCCTGTTCAATTTACTCTCTGCTGTTCCCTTCAAACCCTCAAGCATACCTTTCAAATCATCATTAATACTCCTCCATGCCATCTTGTCTCCTGTGCCTGGCCATTTAACTTTGGATCTTTGACCGATTCCTTTTTCCCTACCCATCTGCTTTCCCTTAGCCTTTGACCTATCAACACCTCCTTCATCCTCCACTCCTTCTGTGCTTAAGTTAGCCTCCCTAGTATCAAAGGTATTGATATCCTGCGGACTGTGGCACGTAACCTGCCGCTGGACTGACTCAAACAATTCTGTTCAAAGTATTGTTCAATGCGGGGCCCCTGCACTCCTTCACTCAAGCACCTCATCTTTCCTTGGTGTATCCTCAGCCCTCTCACTGATGTGACCTTGCTCCACCCACACACACAGGTCAGCAACTCCTTTCCACTTACCATCCCACCTGCCTCTATGCTTAACCCACTTCTCGTAGTCATGTCCGTTCCAGAGTCCGTAACCATGTTATCCACCTGTGAGTCATCTTCCACCCCTGCTCTCGCTGACTCCTGGGGTATTGCTTTTAATATATAAAATAGGAACACACACTGACCCACACAGTGTCATGTGACACTGTGACATAGGCTTTCCCATGATGCATTGGGGTGCAGTTGAATTTTTTAATTTGATTAATATTTGAGGAATTGTGTATGAAGGATTTTTTCTAAGGTATTGTGGTGTTAGTTTGTGGTGAAATAGATGTTTTAGGGTTGTTGTTTTGCGTTTTTGGGCGTTTTTGGGTCATTCTGAGCAGTCACCATGAAGAAGTAAAGCGTTGGTGGGACCGTGCTTTAAAAGGCCCCCGTCTCCCAGGGTCTAATGTATTGGCTCTGTAGTCATTACTAAACACTGGGAAACTGCTACTTGTCTAAAGCATGTGATATCAAAAACACAAGGGAAATCTAATGGGAAAAACTGGGTCTTCAGGGAAATAAGTCGAATTTATTTATTTATTTATTATTATTTTTTTTTTCACTTTTTAATCTCTTTTACAAAAGTTTACTTATTTTACAAAATCATCCTACTTTCAATCACTTGTTTGTCATGAGCTCTTTAGTGAGTTATTTTAAAAAATTTTCGAAGTTTTTTTTGGGTCAAAATTTTTTTGGTCCCAAAATTTTTAAAACTTTTTTTTGGCTCAAAATTTTTTTGGTCCCAAAATTTTTCGAACTTTTTTTTGGCTCAAAATTTTTTTGGACCCAAAATTTTTCAAACTTTTTTTTGGGTCCAAAATTTTTCAAACTTTTTTTTTTGGTCAAAATTTTCACGAAGTTTTTTTTGTGTCAAAATTTTTTTGGTCCCAAAATTTTTTCGAACTTTTTTTTGGCTCAAATTTTTTTTTGGTCCCAAAATTTTTCGAACTTTTTTTTTGGTCAAAATTTTCTCTAAGTTTTTTTTGTGTCAAAATTTTTTTGGTCCCAAAATTTTTCAAACTTTTTTTTGGCTCAAATTTTTTTGGGGTCAAAATTTTTCCGAACTTTTTTTTGGCTCAAATTTTTCTGGGGTCAAAATTTTTCCGAACTTTTTTTTGGGTCAAATTTTTTTTGGGTTCAATATTTTTCGAACTTTTTTTTGGGTCAAAATTTTTTTGGTCCTAAAATTTTTCGAACGTTTTTTTGGGTCAAAATTTTTTTGGTCCCAAAATTTTTCGAACTTTTTTTTTGGGTCAAAATTTTTTCGAAATTTTTTTTGGGTCAAAATTTTTTTGGTCCCAAAATTTTTTAAACTTTTTTTTGGTTCAAATTTTTTTTGGGTCAAAATTTTTTCTAACTTTTTTTTGGGTCAAAATTTTTTTGGTCCCAAAATTTTTCGAACTTTTTTTTGGCTCAAAATTTTTTTGGTCCCAAAATTTTTCTAACTTTTTTTTGGCTCAAATTTTTTTTGGTCCCAAAATTTTTCTAACTTTTTTTTGGCTCAAAATTTTTTTGAAGTTTTTTTTGGGTTCAATATTTTTCAAACTTTTTTCTGGGTCAAAATTTTTTTGGTCACAAAATTTTTCAAACTTTTTTTTGGGTCAAAATTTTTTTGGTCACAAAAATTTTTCGAACTTTTTCTGGGTCAAAATTTTTTTGGTCCCAAAATTTTTCGAACTTTTTTTTGGGTCAAAATTTTTTTGGTTCCAAAATTTTTCAAACTTTTTTTTGTTTCAAATTTTTTTCGGGTCAAAATTTTTTCGAACTTTTTTGTGGGTCAAAATTTCTTTGGTCCCAAAATTTTTCAAACTTTTTTTTGGCTCAAAATTTTTTTGGGTCAAAAATTTTTCTAACTTTTTTTTGGGTCAAAATTTTTTTGGTCCCAAAATTTTTCGAACGTTTTTTTGGGTCAAAATTTTTTTGGTCCCAAAATTTTTCGAACTTTTTTTTGTGTCAAAATTTTTTTGGTCCCAAAATTTTTCTAACTTTTTTTTGGGTCAAAATTTTTTTGGTCCCAAAATTTTTCGAACTTTTTTTTGGGTCAAATTTTTTTTGATCCCAAAATTTTTCGAACGTTTTTTTGGCTCAAAATTTTTTTGGTCCCAAAATTTTTCAAACTTTTTTTTGGTCCCAAAATTTTTCAAACTTTTTTTTTGGTCAAAATTTTTTTGGTCCCAAAATTTTTCTAACTTTTTTTTGTGTCAAAATTTTTTTGGTCCCAAAATTTTTCGAACTTTTTTTTGTGTCAAAATTTTTTTGGTCCCAAAATTTTTTCGAACTTTTTTTTGGCTCAAATTTTTTTTGATCCCAAAATTTTTCGAACTTTTTTTTTTGGTCAAAATTTTCTCTAAGTTTTTTTTGTGTCAAAATTTTTTTGGTCCCAAAATTTTTCAAACTTTTTTTTGGCTCAAATTTTTTTGGGGTCAAAATTTTTCCGAACTTTTTTTTGGCTCAAATTTTTTTGGTCCCAAAATTTTTCGAACTTTTTTTTGGGTCAAAATTTTTTTGGTCCCAAAATTTTTCGAACGTTTTTTTGGGTCAAAATTTTTTTGATCCCAAAATTTTTCGAACGTTTTTTTGGGTCAAAATTTTTTTGGTCCCAAAATTTTTCGAACTTTTTTTTGGGTCAAAATTGTTTCGAACTTTTTTTTGGGTCAATTTTTTTTTGGTCCCAAAATTTTTCAAACTTTTTTTTGGCTCAAAATTTTTTTGGGTCAAAAATTTTTCTAACTTTCTTTTGGGTCAAAATGTTTTTGATCCCAAAATTTTTCAAACTTTTTTTTGGCTCAAAATTTTTTTGGGTCAAAAATTTTTCGAACGTTTTTTTGGGTCAAAATTTTTTTGGTCCCAAAATTTTTCGAACTTTTTTTTGGGTCAAAATTTTTTCGAACTTTTTTTTGGGTCAAATTTTTTTTGGTCCCAAAATTTTTCAAACTTTTTTTTGGCTCAAAATTTTTTTGGGTCAAAAATTTTTCTAACATTTTTTTGGGTCAAAATTTTTTTGATCCCAAAATTTTTTGAACGTTTTTTTGGCTCAAAATTTTTTTGGTCCCAAAATTTTTCAAACTTTTTTTTGGTCCCAAAATTTTTAAAACTTTTTTTTTGGTCAAAATTTTCACGAAGTTTTTTTTGTGTCAAAATTTTTTTGGTACCAAAATTTTTTCGAACTTTTTTTTGGCTCAAATTTTTTTTGGTCCCAAAATTTTTCGAACTTTTTTTTGTGTCAAAATTTTTTTGGTCCCAAAATTTTTCAAACTTTTTTTTGGCTCAAATTTTTTTGGGGTCAAAATTTTTCCGAACTTTTTTTTGGCTCAAATTTTTTTGGGGTCAAAATTTTTCCGAACTTTTTTTTGGGTCAAAATTTTTTTGGGTTCAATATTTTTCGAACTTTTTTTTGGGTCAAAATTTTTTTGGTCCCAAAATTTTTCGAACTTTTTTTTGGGTCAAAATTTTTTTGGTCCCAAAATTTTTCGTACGTTTTTTTGGGTCAAAATTTTTTTGGTTCCAAAATTTTTCGAACTTTTTTTTGGGTCAAAATTTTTTTGAAGTTTTTTTTGGGTCAAAATTTTTTTGGTCCCAAAATTTTTCGAACGTTTTTTTGGGTCAAAATTTTTTTGGTCCCAAAATTTTTTGAACTTTTTTTTGTGTCAAAATTTTTTTGGTCCCAAAATTTTTCTAACTTTTTTTTGGGTCAAAATTTTTTGAACTTTTTTTTGGGTCAAATTTTTTTTGATTCCAAAATTTTTCGAACGTTTTTTTGGCTCAAAATTTTTTTGGTCCCAAAATTTTTCAAACTTTTTTTTTGGTCAAAATTTTTTTGGTCCCAAAATTTTTCGAACTTTTTTTTGTGTCAAAATTTTTTTGGTCCCAAAATTTTTCGAACTTTTTTTTGTGTCAAAATTTTTTTGGTCCCAAAATTTTTTCGAACTTTTTTTTGGCTCAAATTTTTTTTGGTCCCAAAATTTTTCGAACTTTTTTTTTGGTCAAAATTTTCTCTACGTTTTTTTTGTGTCAAAATTTTTTTGGTCCCAAAATTTTTCAAACTTTTTTTTGGCTCAAATTTTTTTAGGGTCAAAATTTTTCCGAACTTTTTTTTGGCTCAAATTTTTTTGGGGTCAAAATGTTTCCGAACTTTTTTTTGGGTCAAAATTTTTTTGGGTTCAATATTTTTCGAACTTTTTTTTGGGTCAAAATTTTTTTGGTCCCAAAATTTTTCGAACTTTTTTTTGGGTCAAAATTTTTTTGGTCCCAAAATTTTTCGAACGTTTTTTTGGGTCAAAATTTTTTTGGTCCCAAAATTTTTCGAACTTTTTTTTTGGGTCAAAATTTTTTTGATCCCAAAATTTTTCGAACGTTTTTTTGGCTCAAAATTTTTTTGGTCCCAAAATTTTTCAAACTTTTTTTTGGTCCCAAAATTTTTCAAACTTTTTTTTTGGTCAAAATTTTCACGAAGTTTTTTTTGTGTCAAAATTTTTTTGGTACCAAAATTTTTTCGAACTTTTTTTTGGCTCAAATTTTTTTTGGTCCCAAAATTTTTCTAACTTTTTTTTGGGTCAAAATTTTTTTGGTCCCAAAATTTTTCGAACGTTTTTTTGGGTCAAATTTTTTTTGGTCCCAAAATTTTTCAAACTTTTTTTTGGGTCAAAATTTTTTCGAAGTTTTTTTTGGGTCAAAATTTTTTTGGTCCCAAAATTTTTCGAACGTTTTTTTGGGTCAAAATTTTTTTGGTCCCAAAATTTTTCGAACTTTTTTTTGTGTCAAAATTTTTTAGGTCCCAAAATTTTTCTTACTTTTTTTTGGGTCAAATTTTTTTGATCCCAAAATTTTTCGAACGTTTTTTTGGCTCAAAATTTTTTTGGTCCCAAAATTTTTCAAACTTTTTTTGGTCCCAAAATTTTTCAAACTTTTTTTTGGGTCAAATTTTTTTGATCCCAAAATTTTTCGAACGTTTTTTTGGCTCAAAATTTTTTTGGTCCCAAAATTTTTCAAACTTTTTTTGGTCCCAAAATTTTTCAAACTTTTTTTTTGGTCAAAATTTTTTTGGTCCCAAAATTGTTCTAACTTTTTTTTGTGTCAAAATTTTTTTGGTCCCAAAATTTTTCGAACTTTTTTTTGTGTCAAAATTTTTTTGGTCCCAAAATTTTTTCGAACTTTTTTTTGGCTCAAAATTTTTTTGGGGTCAAAATTTTTCGAACTTTTTTTTTGGTCAAAATTGTCTCTACGTTTTTTTTGTGTCAAAATCTTTTTGGTCCCAAAATTTTTCAAACTTTTTTTTGGCTCAAATTTTTTTGGGGTCAAAATTTTTCCGAACTTTTTTTTGGCTCAAATTTTTTTGGGGTCAAAATGTTTCCGAACTTTTTTTTGGGTCAAAATTTTTTTGGGTTCAATATTTTTCGAACTTTTTTTTGGGTCAAAATGTTTTTGGTCCCAAAATTTTTCGAACTTTTTTTTGGGTCAACATTTTTTTGGTCCCAAAATTTTTCGAACGTTTTTTTGGGTCAAAATTTTTTTGGTCCCAAAATTTTTCGAACTTTTTTTTGGGTCAAAATTTTTTTGGTCCCAAATTTTTTCGAACGTTTTTTTGGGTCAAAATTTTTTTGGTCCCAAAATTTTTCGAACTTTTTTTTGTGTCAAAATTTTTTTGGTCCCAAAATTTTTCTAACTTTTTTTTGGGTCAAAATTTTTTTTGGTCCCAAAATTTTTCAAACTTTTTTTTGGTCCCAAAATTTTTCAAACTTTTTTTTTGGTCAAAATTTTTTTGGTCCCAAAATTTTTCTAACTTTTTTTTGTGTCAAAATTTTTTTGGTCCCAAAATTTTTCGAACTTTTTTTTGTGTCAAAATTTTTTTGGTCCCAAAATTTTTTCGAACTTTTTTTTGGCTCAAATTTTTTTTGGTCCCAAAATTTTTCGAACTTTTTTTTGGGTCAAAATTTTTTTGGGTTCAATATTTTTCGAACTTTTTTTTTGGGTCAAAATTTTTTTGGTCCCAAAATTTTTCTAACTTTTTTTTTGGTCAAAATTTTCACGAAGTTTTTTTTGTGTCAAAATTTTTTTGGTACCAAAATTTTTTCGAACTTTTTTTTGGCTCAAATTTTTTTTGGTCCCAAAATTTTTCGAACTTTTTTTTGGGTCAAAATTTTTTTGGTCCCAAAATTTTTCGAACGTTTTTTTGGGTCAAATTTTTTTTGGTCCCAAAATTTTTCGAACTTTTTTTTGGGTCAAAATTTTTTCGAAGTTTTTTTTGGGTCAAAATGTTTTTGTTCCCAAAATTTTTCGAACGTTTTTTTGGGTCAAAATTTTTTTGGTCCCAAAATTTTTCGAACTTTTTTTGAGGTCAAAATTTTTTTGGTCCCAAAATTTTTCGAACTTTTTTTTGGGTCAAATTTTTTTGATCCCAAAATTTTTCGAACGTTTTTTTGGCTCAAAATTTTTTTGGTCCCAAAATTTTTCAAACTTTTTTTTGGTCCCAAAATTTTTCAAACTTTTTTTTTGGTCAAAATTTTTTTGGTCCCAAAATTTTTCTAACTTTTTTTTGGCTCAAAATTTTTTTGGGGTCAAAATTTTTCGAACTTTTTTTTTGGTCAAAATTTTCTCTACGTTTTTTTTGTGTCAAAATTTTTTTGGTCCCAAAATTTTTCAAACTTTTTTTTGGCTCAAATTTTTTTGGGGTCAAAATTTTTCCGAACTTTTTTTTGGCTCAAATTTTTTTGGGGTCAAAATGTTTCCGAACTTTTTTTTGGGTCAAAATCTTTTTGGGTTCAATATTTTTCGAACTTTTTTTTGGGTCAAAATTTTTTTGGTCCCAAAATTTTTCGAACTTTTTTTTGGGTCAACATTTTTTTGGTCCCAAAATTTTTCGAACGTTTTTTTGGGTCAAAATTTTTTTGGTCCCAAAATTTTTCGAACTTTTTTTTGGGTCAAAATTTTTTTGGTCCCAAATTTTTTCGAACGTTTTTTTGGGTCAAAATTTTTTTGGTCCCAAAATTTTTCGAACTTTTTTTTGTGTCAAAATTTTTTTGGTCCCAAAATTTTTCTAACTTTTTTTTGGGTCAAAATTTTTTTTGGTCCCAAAATTTTTCAAACTTTTTTTTGGTCCCAAAATTTTTCAAACTTTTTTTTTGGTCAAAATTTTTTTGGTCCCAAAATTTTTCTAACTTTTTTTTGTGTCAAAATTTTTTTGGTCCCAAAATTTTTCGAACTTTTTTTTGTGTCAAAATTTTTTTGGTCCCAAAATTTTTTCGAACTTTTTTTTGGCTCAAATTTTTTTTGGTCCCAAAATTTTTCGAACTTTTTTTTGGGTCAAAATTTTTTTGGGTTCAATATTTTTCGAACTTTTTTTTTGGGTCAAAATTTTTTTGGTCCCAAAATTTTTCTAACTTTTTTTTTGGTCAAAATTTTCACGAAGTTTTTTTTGTGTCAAAATTTTTTTGGTACCAAAATTTTTTCGAACTTTTTTTTGGCTCAAATTTTTTTTGATCCCAAAATTTTTCGAACTTTTTTTTTTGGTCAAAATTTTCTCTAAGTTTTTTTTGTGTCAAAATTTTTTTGGTCCCAAAATTTTTCAAACTTTTTTTTGGCTCAAATTTTTTTGGGGTCAAAATTTTTCCGAACTTTTTTTTGGCTCAAATTTTTTTGGTCCCAAAATTTTTCGAACTTTTTTTTGGGTCAAAATTTTTTTGGTCCCAAAATTTTTCGAACGTTTTTTTGGGTCAAAATTTTTTTGATCCCAAAATTTTTCGAACGTTTTTTTGGGTCAAAATTTTTTTGGTCCCAAAATTTTTCGAACTTTTTTTTGGGTCAAAATTGTTTCGAACTTTTTTTTGGGTCAATTTTTTTTTGGTCCCAAAATTTTTCAAACTTTTTTTTGGCTCAAAATTTTTTTGGGTCAAAAATTTTTCTAACTTTCTTTTGGGTCAAAATGTTTTTGATCCCAAAATTTTTCAAACTTTTTTTTGGCTCAAAATTTTTTTGGGTCAAAAATTTTTCGAACGTTTTTTTGGGTCAAAATTTTTTTGGTCCCAAAATTTTTCGAACTTTTTTTTGGGTCAAAATTTTTTCGAACTTTTTTTTGGGTCAAATTTTTTTTGGTCCCAAAATTTTTCAAACTTTTTTTTGGCTCAAAATTTTTTTGGGTCAAAAATTTTTCTAACATTTTTTTGGGTCAAAATTTTTTTGATCCCAAAATTTTTTGAACGTTTTTTTGGCTCAAAATTTTTTTGGTCCCAAAATTTTTCAAACTTTTTTTTGGTCCCAAAATTTTTAAAACTTTTTTTTTGGTCAAAATTTTCACGAAGTTTTTTTTGTGTCAAAATTTTTTTGGTACCAAAATTTTTTCGAACTTTTTTTTGGCTCAAATTTTTTTTGGTCCCAAAATTTTTCGAACTTTTTTTTGTGTCAAAATTTTTTTGGTCCCAAAATTTTTCAAACTTTTTTTTGGCTCAAATTTTTTTGGGGTCAAAATTTTTCCGAACTTTTTTTTGGCTCAAATTTTTTTGGGGTCAAAATTTTTCCGAACTTTTTTTTGGGTCAAAATTTTTTTGGGTTCAATATTTTTCGAACTTTTTTTTGGGTCAAAATTTTTTTGGTCCCAAAATTTTTCGAACTTTTTTTTGGGTCAAAATTTTTTTGGTCCCAAAATTTTTCGTACGTTTTTTTGGGTCAAAATTTTTTTGGTTCCAAAATTTTTCGAACTTTTTTTTGGGTCAAAATTTTTTCGAAGTTTTTTTTTGGGTCAAAATTTTTTTGGTCCCAAAATTTTTCGAACGTT
Organism: Astyanax mexicanus; assembly: GCF_023375975.1. Lineage (NCBI taxonomy): Eukaryota > Metazoa > Chordata > Actinopteri > Characiformes > Acestrorhamphidae > Astyanax > Astyanax mexicanus. The sequence goes on from NC_064413.1 coordinate 19,493,808, forward strand.
TTTTTGGGTCAAAATTTTTTTGGTCCCAAAATTTTTTGAACTTTTTTTTGTGTCAAAATTTTTTTGGTCCCAAAATTTTTCTAACTTTTTTTTGGGTCAAAATTTTTTGAACTTTTTTTTGGGTCAAATTTTTTTTGATTCCAAAATTTTTCGAACGTTTTTTTGGCTCAAAATTTTTTTGGTCCCAAAATTTTTCAAACTTTTTTTTTGGTCAAAATTTTTTTGGTCCCAAAATTTTTCGAACTTTTTTTTGTGTCAAAATTTTTTTGGTCCCAAAATTTTTCGAACTTTTTTTTGTGTCAAAATTTTTTTGGTCCCAAAATTTTTTCGAACTTTTTTTTGGCTCAAATTTTTTTTGGTCCCAAAATTTTTCGAACTTTTTTTTTGGTCAAAATTTTCTCTACGTTTTTTTTGTGTCAAAATTTTTTTGGTCCCAAAATTTTTCAAACTTTTTTTTGGCTCAAATTTTTTTAGGGTCAAAATTTTTCCGAACTTTTTTTTGGCTCAAATTTTTTTGGGGTCAAAATGTTTCCGAACTTTTTTTTGGGTCAAAATTTTTTTGGGTTCAATATTTTTCGAACTTTTTTTTGGGTCAAAATTTTTTTGGTCCCAAAATTTTTCGAACTTTTTTTTGGGTCAAAATTTTTTTGGTCCCAAAATTTTTCGAACGTTTTTTTGGGTCAAAATTTTTTTGGTCCCAAAATTTTTCGAACTTTTTTTTTGGGTCAAAATTTTTTTGATCCCAAAATTTTTCGAACGTTTTTTTGGCTCAAAATTTTTTTGGTCCCAAAATTTTTCAAACTTTTTTTTGGTCCCAAAATTTTTCAAACTTTTTTTTTGGTCAAAATTTTCACGAAGTTTTTTTTGTGTCAAAATTTTTTTGGTACCAAAATTTTTTCGAACTTTTTTTTGGCTCAAATTTTTTTTGGTCCCAAAATTTTTCTAACTTTTTTTTGGGTCAAAATTTTTTTGGTCCCAAAATTTTTCGAACGTTTTTTTGGGTCAAATTTTTTTTGGTCCCAAAATTTTTCAAACTTTTTTTTGGGTCAAAATTTTTTCGAAGTTTTTTTTGGGTCAAAATTTTTTTGGTCCCAAAATTTTTCGAACGTTTTTTTGGGTCAAAATTTTTTTGGTCCCAAAATTTTTCGAACTTTTTTTTGTGTCAAAATTTTTTAGGTCCCAAAATTTTTCTTACTTTTTTTTGGGTCAAATTTTTTTGATCCCAAAATTTTTCGAACGTTTTTTTGGCTCAAAATTTTTTTGGTCCCAAAATTTTTCAAACTTTTTTTGGTCCCAAAATTTTTCAAACTTTTTTTTGGGTCAAATTTTTTTGATCCCAAAATTTTTCGAACGTTTTTTTGGCTCAAAATTTTTTTGGTCCCAAAATTTTTCAAACTTTTTTTGGTCCCAAAATTTTTCAAACTTTTTTTTTGGTCAAAATTTTTTTGGTCCCAAAATTTTTCTAACTTTTTTTTGTGTCAAAATTTTTTTGGTCCCAAAATTTTTCGAACTTTTTTTTGTGTCAAAATTTTTTTGGTCCCAAAATTTTTTCGAACTTTTTTTTGGCTCAAAATTTTTTTGGGGTCAAAATTTTTCGAACTTTTTTTTTGGTCAAAATTGTCTCTACGTTTTTTTTGTGTCAAAATCTTTTTGGTCCCAAAATTTTTCAAACTTTTTTTTGGCTCAAATTTTTTTGGGGTCAAAATTTTTCCGAACTTTTTTTTGGCTCAAATTTTTTTGGGGTCAAAATGTTTCCGAACTTTTTTTTGGGTCAAAATTTTTTTGGGTTCAATATTTTTCGAACTTTTTTTTGGGTCAAAATGTTTTTGGTCCCAAAATTTTTCGAACTTTTTTTTGGGTCAACATTTTTTTGGTCCCAAAATTTTTCGAACGTTTTTTTGGGTCAAAATTTTTTTGGTCCCAAAATTTTTCGAACTTTTTTTTGGGTCAAAATTTTTTTGGTCCCAAATTTTTTCGAACGTTTTTTTGGGTCAAAATTTTTTTGGTCCCAAAATTTTTCGAACTTTTTTTTGTGTCAAAATTTTTTTGGTCCCAAAATTTTTCTAACTTTTTTTTGGGTCAAAATTTTTTTTGGTCCCAAAATTTTTCAAACTTTTTTTTGGTCCCAAAATTTTTCAAACTTTTTTTTTGGTCAAAATTTTTTTGGTCCCAAAATTTTTCTAACTTTTTTTTGTGTCAAAATTTTTTTGGTCCCAAAATTTTTCGAACTTTTTTTTGTGTCAAAATTTTTTTGGTCCCAAAATTTTTTCGAACTTTTTTTTGGCTCAAATTTTTTTTGGTCCCAAAATTTTTCGAACTTTTTTTTGGGTCAAAATTTTTTTGGGTTCAATATTTTTCGAACTTTTTTTTTGGGTCAAAATTTTTTTGGTCCCAAAATTTTTCTAACTTTTTTTTTGGTCAAAATTTTCACGAAGTTTTTTTTGTGTCAAAATTTTTTTGGTACCAAAATTTTTTCGAACTTTTTTTTGGCTCAAATTTTTTTTGGTCCCAAAATTTTTCGAACTTTTTTTTGGGTCAAAATTTTTTTGGTCCCAAAATTTTTCGAACGTTTTTTTGGGTCAAATTTTTTTTGGTCCCAAAATTTTTCGAACTTTTTTTTGGGTCAAAATTTTTTCGAAGTTTTTTTTGGGTCAAAATGTTTTTGTTCCCAAAATTTTTCGAACGTTTTTTTGGGTCAAAATTTTTTTGGTCCCAAAATTTTTCGAACTTTTTTTGAGGTCAAAATTTTTTTGGTCCCAAAATTTTTCGAACTTTTTTTTGGGTCAAATTTTTTTGATCCCAAAATTTTTCGAACGTTTTTTTGGCTCAAAATTTTTTTGGTCCCAAAATTTTTCAAACTTTTTTTTGGTCCCAAAATTTTTCAAACTTTTTTTTTGGTCAAAATTTTTTTGGTCCCAAAATTTTTCGAACTTTTTTTTGGCTCAAAATTTTTTTGGGGTCAAAATTTTTCGAACTTTTTTTTTGGTCAAAATTTTCTCTACGTTTTTTTTGTGTCAAAATTTTTTTGGTCCCAAAATTTTTCAAACTTTTTTTTGGCTCAAATTTTTTTGGGGTCAAAATTTTTCCGAACTTTTTTTTGGCTCAAATTTTTTTGGGGTCAAAATGTTTCCGAACTTTTTTTTGGGTCAAAATCTTTTTGGGTTCAATATTTTTCGAACTTTTTTTTGGGTCAAAATTTTTTTGGTCCCAAAATTTTTCGAACTTTTTTTTGGGTCAACATTTTTTTGGTCCCAAAATTTTTCGAACGTTTTTTTGGGTCAAAATTTTTTTGGTCCCAAAATTTTTCGAACTTTTTTTTGGGTCAAAATTTTTTTGGTCCCAAATTTTTTCGAACGTTTTTTTGGGTCAAAATTTTTTTGGTCCCAAAATTTTTCGAACTTTTTTTTGTGTCAAAATTTTTTTGGTCCCAAAATTTTTCTAACTTTTTTTTGGGTCAAAATTTTTTTTGGTCCCAAAATTTTTCAAACTTTTTTTTGGTCCCAAAATTTTTCAAACTTTTTTTTTGGTCAAAATTTTTTTGGTCCCAAAATTTTTCTAACTTTTTTTTGTGTCAAAATTTTTTTGGTCCCAAAATTTTTCGAACTTTTTTTTGTGTCAAAATTTTTTTGGTCCCAAAATTTTTTCGAACTTTTTTTTGGCTCAAATTTTTTTTGGTCCCAAAATTTTTCGAACTTTTTTTTGGGTCAAAATTTTTTTGGGTTCAATATTTTTCGAACTTTTTTTTTGGGTCAAAATTTTTTTGGTCCCAAAATTTTTCTAACTTTTTTTTTGGTCAAAATTTTCACGAAGTTTTTTTTGTGTCAAAATTTTTTTGGTACCAAAATTTTTTCGAACTTTTTTTTGGCTCAAATTTTTTTTGGTCCCAAAATTTTTCGAACTTTTTTTTGGGTCAAAATTTTTTTGGTCCCAAAATTTTTCGAACGTTTTTTTGGGTCAAATTTTTTTTGGTCCCAAAATTTTTCGAACTTTTTTTTGGGTCAAAATTTTTTCGAAGTTTTTTTTGGGTCAAAATGTTTTTGTTCCCAAAATTTTTCGAACGTTTTTTTGGGTCAAAATTTTTTTGGTCCCAAAATTTTTCGAACTTTTTTTGAGGTCAAATTTTTTTTGATCCCAAAATTTTTCGAACGTTTTTTTGGCTCAAAATTTTTTTGGTCCCAAAATTTTTCAAACTTTTTTTTGGTCCCAAAATTTTTCAAACTTTTTTTTTGGTCAAAATTTTTTTGGTCCCAAAATTTTTCTAACTTTTTTTTGTGTCAAAATTTTTTTGGTCCCAAAATTTTTCGAACTTTTTTTGTGTCAAAATTTTTTTGGTCCCAAAATTTTTTCGAACTTTTTTTTGGCTCAAAATTTTTTTGGGGTCAAAATTTTTCGAACTTTTTTTTGGCTCAAAATTTTTTTGGGGTCAAAATTTTTCCGAACTTTTTTTTGGCTCAAATTTTTTTGGGGTCAAAATGTTTCCGAACTTTTTTTTGGGTCAAAATTTTTTTGGGTTCAATATTTTTCGAACTTTTTTTTGGGTCAAAATTTTTTTGGTCCCAAAATTTTTTGAACTTTTTTTTGGGTCAAAATTTTTTTGGTCCCAAAATTTTTCGAACGTTTTTTTGTGTCAAAATTTTTTTGGTCCCAAAATTTTTCTAACTTTTTTTTGGGTCAAAATTTTTTTGGTCCCAAAATTTTTCGAACTTTTTTTTGGGTCAAATTTTTTTTGATCCCAAAATTTTTCGAACTTTTTTTTGGCTCAAATTTTTTTTGGTCCCAAAATTTTTCTAACTTTTTTTTGGGTCAAAATTTTTTTGGTCCCAAAATTTTTCGAACGTTTTTTTGGGTCAAATTTTTTTTGGTCCCAAAATTTTTCAAACTTTTTTTTGGGTCAAAATTTTTTCGAAGTTTTTTTTGGGTCAAAATTTTTTTGGTCCCAAAATTTTTCGAACGTTTTTTTGGGTCAAAATTTTTTTGGTCCCAAAATTTTTCGAACTTTTTTTTGTGTCAAAATTTTTTAGGTCCCAAAATTTTTCTTACTTTTTTTTGGGTCAAATTTTTTTGATCCCAAAATTTTTCGAACGTTTTTTTGGCTCAAAATTTTTTTGGTCCCAAAATTTTTCAAACTTTTTTTGGTCCCAAAATTTTTCAAACTTTTTTTTGGGTCAAATTTTTTTGATCCCAAAATTTTTCGAACGTTTTTTTGGCTCAAAATTTTTTTGGTCCCAAAATTTTTCAAACTTTTTTTGGTCCCAAAATTTTTCAAACTTTTTTTTTGGTCAAAATTTTTTTGGTCCCAAAATTTTTCTAACTTTTTTTTGTGTCAAAATTTTTTTGGTCCCAAAATTTTTCGAACTTTTTTTTGTGTCAAAATTTTTTTGGTCCCAAAATTTTTTCGAACTTTTTTTTGGCTCAAAATTTTTTTGGGGTCAAAATTTTTCGAACTTTTTTTTTGGTCAAAATTTTCTCTACGTTTTTTTTGTGTCAAAATTTTTTTGGTCCCAAAATTTTTCAAACTTTTTTTTGGCTCAAATTTTTTTGGGGTCAAAATTTTTCCGAACTTTTTTTTGGCTCAAATTTTTTTGGGGTCAAAATGTTTCCGAACTTTTTTTTGGGTCAAAATTTTTTTGGGTTCAATATTTTTCGAACTTTTTTTTGGGTCAAAATGTTTTTGGTCCCAAAATTTTTCGAACTTTTTTTTGGGTCAACATTTTTTTGGTCCCAAAATTTTTCGAACGTTTTTTTGGGTCAAAATTTTTTTGGTCCCAAAATTTTTCGAACTTTTTTTTGGGTCAAAATTTTTTTGGTCCCAAATTTTTTCGAACGTTTTTTTGGGTCAAAATTTTTTTGGTCCCAAAATTTTTCGAACTTTTTTTTGTGTCAAAATTTTTTTGGTCCCAAAATTTTTCTAACTTTTTTTTGGGTCAAAATTTTTTTTGGTCCCAAAATTTTTCAAACTTTTTTTTGGTCCCAAAATTTTTCAAACTTTTTTTTTGGTCAAAATTTTTTTGGTCCCAAAATTTTTCTAACTTTTTTTTGTGTCAAAATTTTTTTGGTCCCAAAATTTTTCGAACTTTTTTTTGTGTCAAAATTTTTTTGGTCCCAAAATTTTTTCGAACTTTTTTTTGGCTCAAATTTTTTTTGGTCCCAAAATTTTTCGAACTTTTTTTTGGGTCAAAATTTTTTTGGGTTCAATATTTTTCGAACTTTTTTTTTGGGTCAAAATTTTTTTGGTCCCAAAATTTTTCTAACTTTTTTTTTGGTCAAAATTTTCACGAAGTTTTTTTTGTGTCAAAATTTTTTTGGTACCAAAATTTTTTCGAACTTTTTTTTGGCTCAAATTTTTTTTGGTCCCAAAATTTTTCGAACTTTTTTTTGGGTCAAAATTTTTTTGGTCCCAAAATTTTTCGAACGTTTTTTTGGGTCAAATTTTTTTTGGTCCCAAAATTTTTCGAACTTTTTTTTGGGTCAAAATTTTTTCGAAGTTTTTTTTGGGTCAAAATGTTTTTGTTCCCAAAATTTTTCGAACGTTTTTTTGGGTCAAAATTTTTTTGGTCCCAAAATTTTTCGAACTTTTTTTGAGGTCAAAATTTTTTTTGTCCCAAAATTTTTCGAACTTTTTTTTGGGTCAAATTTTTTTGATCCCAAAATTTTTCGAACGTTTTTTTGGCTCAAAATTTTTTTGGTCCCAAAATTTTTCAAACTTTTTTTTGGTCCCAAAATTTTTCAAACTTTTTTTTGGGTCAACATTTTTTTGGTCCCAAAATTTTTCGAACGTTTTTTTGGGTCAAAATTTTTTTGGTCCCAAAATTTTTCGAACTTTTTTTTGGGTCAAAATTTTTTTGGTCCCAAATTTTTTCGAACGTTTTTTTGGGTCAAAATTTTTTTGGTCCCAAAATTTTTCGAACTTTTTTTTGTGTCAAAATTTTTTTGGTCCCAAAATTTTTCTAACTTTTTTTTGGGTCAAAATTTTTTTTGGTCCCAAAATTTTTCAAACTTTTTTTTGGTCCCAAAATTTTTCAAACTTTTTTTTTGGTCAAAATTTTTTTGGTCCCAAAATTTTTCTAACTTTTTTTTGTGTCAAAATTTTTTTGGTCCCAAAATTTTTCGAACTTTTTTTTGTGTCAAAATTTTTTTGGTCCCAAAATTTTTTCGAACTTTTTTTTGGCTCAAATTTTTTTTGGTCCCAAAATTTTTCGAACTTTTTTTTGGGTCAAAATTTTTTTGGGTTCAATATTTTTCGAACTTTTTTTTTGGGTCAAAATTTTTTTGGTCCCAAAATTTTTCTAACTTTTTTTTTGGTCAAAATTTTCACGAAGTTTTTTTTGTGTCAAAATTTTTTTGGTACCAAAATTTTTTCGAACTTTTTTTTGGCTCAAATTTTTTTTGGTCCCAAAATTTTTCGAACTTTTTTTTGGGTCAAAATTTTTTTGGTCCCAAAATTTTTCGAACGTTTTTTTGGGTCAAATTTTTTTTGGTCCCAAAATTTTTCGAACTTTTTTTTGGGTCAAAATTTTTTCGAAGTTTTTTTTGGGTCAAAATGTTTTTGTTCCCAAAATTTTTCGAACGTTTTTTTGGGTCAAAATTTTTTTGGTCCCAAAATTTTTCGAACTTTTTTTGAGGTCAAAATTTTTTTTGTCCCAAAATTTTTCGAACTTTTTTTTGGGTCAAATTTTTTTGATCCCAAAATTTTTCGAACGTTTTTTTGGCTCAAAATTTTTTTGGTCCCAAAATTTTTCAAACTTTTTTTTGGTCCCAAAATTTTTCAAACTTTTTTTTTGGTCAAAATTTTTTTGGTCCCAAAATTTTTCTAACTTTTTTTTGGCTCAAAATTTTTTTGGGGTCAAAATTTTTCGAACTTTTTTTTTGGTCAAAATTTTCTCTACGTTTTTTTTGTGTCAAAATTTTTTTGGTCCCAAAATTTTTCAAACTTTTTTTTGGCTCAAATTTTTTTGGGGTCAAAATTTTTCCGAACTTTTTTTTGGCTCAAATTTTTTTGGGGTCAAAATGTTTCCGAACTTTTTTTTGGGTCAAAATCTTTTTGGGTTCAATATTTTTCGAACTTTTTTTTGGGTCAAAATTTTTTTGGTCCCAAAATTTTTCGAACTTTTTTTTGGGTCAACATTTTTTTGGTCCCAAAATTTTTCGAACGTTTTTTTGGGTCAAAATTTTTTTGGTCCCAAAATTTTTCGAACTTTTTTTTGGGTCAAAATTTTTTTGGTCCCAAATTTTTTCGAACGTTTTTTTGGGTCAAAATTTTTTTGGTCCCAAAATTTTTCGAACTTTTTTTTGTGTCAAAATTTTTTTGGTCCCAAAATTTTTCTAACTTTTTTTTGGGTCAAAATTTTTTTTGGTCCCAAAATTTTTCAAACTTTTTTTTGGTCCCAAAATTTTTCAAACTTTTTTTTTGGTCAAAATTTTTTTGGTCCCAAAATTTTTCTAACTTTTTTTTGTGTCAAAATTTTTTTGGTCCCAAAATTTTTCGAACTTTTTTTTGTGTCAAAATTTTTTTGGTCCCAAAATTTTTTCGAACTTTTTTTTGGCTCAAATTTTTTTTGGTCCCAAAATTTTTCGAACTTTTTTTTGGGTCAAAATTTTTTTGGGTTCAATATTTTTCGAACTTTTTTTTTGGGTCAAAATTTTTTTGGTCCCAAAATTTTTCTAACTTTTTTTTTGGTCAAAATTTTCACGAAGTTTTTTTTGTGTCAAAATTTTTTTGGTACCAAAATTTTTTCGAACTTTTTTTTGGCTCAAATTTTTTTTGGTCCCAAAATTTTTCGAACTTTTTTTTGGGTCAAAATTTTTTTGGTCCCAAAATTTTTCGAACGTTTTTTTGGGTCAAATTTTTTTTGGTCCCAAAATTTTTCGAACTTTTTTTTGGGTCAAAATTTTTTCGAAGTTTTTTTTGGGTCAAAATGTTTTTGTTCCCAAAATTTTTCGAACGTTTTTTTGGGTCAAAATTTTTTTGGTCCCAAAATTTTTCGAACTTTTTTTGAGGTCAAATTTTTTTTGATCCCAAAATTTTTCGAACGTTTTTTTGGCTCAAAATTTTTTTGGTCCCAAAATTTTTCAAACTTTTTTTTGGTCCCAAAATTTTTCAAACTTTTTTTTTGGTCAAAATTTTTTTGGTCCCAAAATTTTTCTAACTTTTTTTTGTGTCAAAATTTTTTTGGTCCCAAAATTTTTCGAACTTTTTTTGTGTCAAAATTTTTTTGGTCCCAAAATTTTTTCGAACTTTTTTTTGGCTCAAAATTTTTTTGGGGTCAAAATTTTTAGAACTTTTTTTTGGCTCAAAATTTTTTTGGGGTCAAAATTTTTCCGAACTTTTTTTTGGCTCAAATTTTTTTGGGGTCAAAATGTTTCCGAACTTTTTTTTGGGTCAAAATTTTTTTGGGTTCAATATTTTTCGAACTTTTTTTTGGGTCAAAATTTTTTTGGTCCCAAAATTTTTTGAACTTTTTTTTGGGTCAAAATTTTTTTGGTCCCAAAATTTTTCGAACGTTTTTTTGTGTCAAAATTTTTTTGGTCCCAAAATTTTTCTAACTTTTTTTTGGGTCAAAATTTTTTTGGTCCCAAAATTTTTCGAACTTTTTTTTGGGTCAAATTTTTTTTGATCCCAAAATTTTTCGAACGTTTTTTTGGCTCAAAATTTTTTTGGTCCCAAAATTTTTCAAACTTTTTTTTGGTCCCAAAATTTTTCAAACTTTTTTTTGGTCAAAATTTTTTTGGTCCCAAAATTTTTCTAACTTTTTTTTGTGTCAAAATTTTTTTGGTCCCAAAATTTTTCGAACTTTTTTTTGTGTCAAAATTTTTTTGGTCCCAAAATTTTTTCGAACTTTTTTTTGGCTCAAATTTTTTTTGGTCCCAAAATTTTTCGAACTTTTTTTTTGGTCAAAATTTTCTCTGAGTTTTTTTTGTGTCAAAATTTTTTTGGTCCCAAAATTTTTCAAACTTTTTTTTGGCTCAAATTTTTTTGGGGTCAAAATTTTTCCGAACTTTTTTTTGGTTCAAATTTTTTTGGGGTCAAAATTTTTCCGAACTTTATTTTGGGTCAAAATTTTTTTGGGTTCAATATTTTTCGAACTTTTTTTTGGGTCAAAATTTTTTTGGTCCCAAAATTTTTCGAACTTTTTTTTGGGTCAAAACTTTTTTGGTCCCAAAATTTTTCGAACGTTTTTTTGGGTCAAAATTTTTTTGGTCTCATAATTTTTCGAACTTTTTTTTGGGTCAAAATTTTTTCGAAGTTTTTTTTGGGTCAAAATTTTTTTGGTCCAAAAATTTTTCGAACGTTTTTTTGGGTCAAAATTTTTTTGGTCCCAAAATTTTTCGAACGTTTTTTTGGGTCAAAATTTTTTTGGTCCCAAAATTTTTCGAACTTTTTTTTGGGTCAAAATTTTTTCGAAGTTTTTTTTGGGTCAAAATTTTTTCGAAGTTTTTTTTGGGTCAAAATTTTTTTGGTCCCAAAATTTTTTAAACTTTTTTTTGGTTCAAATTTTTTTTGGGTCAAAATTTTTTCGAACTTTTTTTTGGCTCAAAATTTTTTTGGTCCCAAAATTTTTCGAACTTTTTTTTGGCTCAAAATTTTTTTGGTCCCAAAATTTTTCAAACTTTTTTTTGGCTCAAAATTTTTTTGAAGTTTTTTTTGGGTTCAATATTTTTCAAACTTTTTTCTGGGTCAAAATTTTTTTGGTCCCAAAATTTTTCGAACTTTTTTTTGGGTCAAAATTTTTTTGGTCACAAAAATTTTTCGAACTTTTTCTGGGTCAAAATTTTTTTGGTCCCAAAATTTTTCGAAAATTTTTTTTGGGTCAAAATTTTTTTGGTTCCAAAATTTTTCAAACTTTTTTTCTTTCAAATTTTTTTCGGGTCAAAATTTTTTCGAACTTTTTTTTGGGTCAAAATTTCTTTGGTCCCAAAATTTTTCAAACTTTTTTTTTGGCTCAAAATTTTTTTGGGTCAAAAATTTTTCTAACTTTTTTTTGGTACCAAAATTTTTTCGAACTTTTTTTTGGCTCAAATTTTTTTTGGTCCCAAAATTTTTCGAACTTTTTTTTGGGTCAAAATTTTTTTGGTCCCAAAATTTTTCGAACGTTTTTTTGGGTCAAATTTTTTTTGGTCCCAAAATTTTTCGAACTTTTTTTTTGGGTCAAAATTTTTTCGAAGTTTTTTTTGGGTCAAAATGTTTTTGGTCCCAAAATTTTTCGAACGTTTTTTTGGGTCAAAATTTTTTTGGTCCCAAAATTTTTCGAACTTTTTTTTGGGTCAAAATTTTTTTGGTCCCAAAATTTTTCGAACTTTTTTTTGGGTCAAATTTTTTTGATCCCAAAATTTTTCGAACGTTTTTTTGCCTCAAAATTTTTTTGGTCCCAAAATTTTTCAAACTTTTTTTTGGTCCCAAAATTTTTCAAACTTTTTTTTTGGTCAAAATTTTTTTGGTCCCAAAATTTTTCAAACTTTTTTTTGGCTCAAAATTTTTTTGGTCCCAAAATTTTTCAAACTTTTTTTTGGCTCAAAATTTTTTTGAAGTTTTTTTTGGGTTCAATATTTTTCAAACTTTTTTCTGGGTCAAAATTTTTTTGGTCCCAAAATTTTTCGAACTTTTTTTTGGGTCAAAATTTTTTTGGTCACAAAAATTTTTCGAACTTTTTCTGGGTCAAAATTTTTTTGGTCCCAAAATTTTTCGAAAATTTTTTTTGGGTCAAAATTTTTTTGGTTCCAAAATTTTTCAAACTTTTTTTCTTTCAAATTTTTTTGGGTCAAAATTTTTTCGAACTTTTTTTTGGGTCAAAATTTCTTTGGTCCCAAAATTTTTCAAATTTTTTTTTGGCTCAAAATTTTTTTGGGTCAAAAATTTTTCTAACTTTTTTTTGGTACCAAAATTTTTTCGAACTTTTTTTTGGCTCAAATTTTTTTTGGTCCCAAAATTTTTCGAACTTTTTTTTGGGTCAAAATTTTTTTGGTCCCAAAATTTTTCGAACGTTTTTTTGGGTCAAATTTTTTTTGGTCCCAAAATTTTTCGAACTTTTTTTTTGGGTCAAAATTTTTTCGAAGTTTTTTTTGGGTCAAAATGTTTTTGGTCCCAAAATTTTTCGAACGTTTTTTTGGGTCAAAATTTTTTTGGTCCCAAAATTTTTCGAACTTTTTTTTGGGTCAAAATTTTTTTGGTCCCAAAATTTTTCGAACTTTTTTTTGGGTCAAATTTTTTTGATCCCAAAATTTTTCGAACGTTTTTTTGCCTCAAAATTTTTTTGGTCCCAAAATTTTTCAAACTTTTTTTTGATCCCAAAATTTTTCAAACTTTTTTTTTGGTCAAAATTTTTTTGGTCCCAAAATTTTTCTAACTTTTTTTTGTGTCAAAATTTTTTTGGTCCCAAAATTTTTCGAACTTTTTTTTGTGTCAAAATTTTTTTGGTCCCAAAATTTTTTCGAACTTTTTTTTGGCTCAAAATTTTTTTGGGGTCAAAATTTTTCGAACTTTTTTTTTGGTCAAAATTTTCTCTACGTTTTTTTTGTGTCAAAATTTTTTTGGTCCCAAAATTTTTCAAACTTTTTTTTGGCTCAAATTTTTTTGGGGTCAAAATTTTTCCGAACTTTTTTTTGGCTCAAATTTTTTTGGGGTCAAAATGTTTCCGAACTTTTTTTTGGGTCAAATTTTTTTTGGGTTCAATATTTTTCGAACTTTTTTTTGGGTCAAAATTTTTTTGGTCCCAAAATTTTTTGAACTTTTTTTTGGGTCAAAATTTTTTTGGTCCCAAAATTTTTCGAACGTTTTTTTGGGTCAAATTTTTTTTGGTCCCAAAATTTTTCGAACTTTTTTTTTGGGTCAAAATTTTTTCGAAGTTTTTTTTGGGTCAAAATGTTTTTGGTCCCAAAATTTTTCGAACGTTTTTTTGGGTCAAAATTTTTTTGGTCCCAAAATTTTTCGAACTTTTTTTTGGGTCAAAATTTTTTTGGTCCCAAAATTTTTCGAACTTTTTTTTGGGTCAAATTTTTTTGATCCCAAAATTTTTCGAACGTTTTTTTGCCTCAAAATTTTTTTGGTCCCAAAATTTTTCAAACTTTTTTTTGGTCCCAAAATTTTTCAAACTTTTTTTTTGGTCAAAATTTTTTTGGTCCCAAAATTTTTCAAACTTTTTTTTGGCTCAAAATTTTTTTGGTCCCAAAATTTTTCAAACTTTTTTTTGGCTCAAAATTTTTTTGAAGTTTTTTTTGGGTTCAATATTTTTCAAACTTTTTTCTGGGTCAAAATTTTTTTGGTCCCAAAATTTTTCGAACTTTTTTTTGGGTCAAAATTTTTTTGGTCACAAAAATTTTTCGAACTTTTTCTGGGTCAAAATTTTTTTGGTCCCAAAATTTTTCGAAAATTTTTTTTGGGTCAAAATTTTTTTGGTTCCAAAATTTTTCAAACTTTTTTTCTTTCAAATTTTTTTCGGGTCAAAATTTTTTCGAACTTTTTTTTGGGTCAAAATTTCTTTGGTCCCAAAATTTTTCAAACTTTTTTTTTGGCTCAAAATTTTTTTGGGTCAAAAATTTTTCTAACTTTTTTTTGGTACCAAAATTTTTTCGAACTTTTTTTTGGCTCAAATTTTTTTTGGTCCCAAAATTTTTCGAACTTTTTTTTGGGTCAAAATTTTTTTGGTCCCAAAATTTTTCGAACGTTTTTTTGGGTCAAATTTTTTTTGGTCCCAAAATTTTTCGAACTTTTTTTTTGGGTCAAAATTTTTTCGAAGTTTTTTTTGGGTCAAAATGTTTTTGGTCCCAAAATTTTTCGAACGTTTTTTTGGGTCAAAATTTTTTTGGTCCCAAAATTTTTCGAACTTTTTTTTGGGTCAAAATTTTTTTGGTCCCAAAATTTTTCGAACTTTTTTTTGGGTCAAATTTTTTTGATCCCAAAATTTTTCGAACGTTTTTTTGCCTCAAAATTTTTTTGGTCCCAAAATTTTTCAAACTTTTTTTTGGTCCCAAAATTTTTCAAACTTTTTTTTTGGTCAAAATTTTTTTGGTCCCAAAATTTTTCTAACTTTTTTTTGTGTCAAAATTTTTTTGGTCCCAAAATTTTTCGAACTTTTTTTTGTGTCAAAATTTTTTTGGTCCCAAAATTTTTTCGAACTTTTTTTTGGCTCAAAATTTTTTTGGGGTCAAAATTTTTCGAACTTTTTTTTTGGTCAAAATTTTCTCTACGTTTTTTTTGTGTCAAAATTTTTTTGGTCCCAAAATTTTTCAAACTTTTTTTTGGCTCAAATTTTTTTGGGGTCAAAATTTTTCCGAACTTTTTTTTGGCTCAAATTTTTTTGGGGTCAAAATGTTTCCGAACTTTTTTTTGGGTCAAAATTTTTTTGGGTTCAATATTTTTCGAACTTTTTTTTGGGTCAAAATTTTTTTGGTCCCAAAATTTTTTGAACTTTTTTTTGGGTCAAAATTTTTTTGGTCCCAAAATTTTTCGAACGTCTTTTTGTGTCAAAATTTTTTTGGTCCCAAAATTTTTCTAACTTTTTTTTGGGTCAAAATTTTTTTGGTCCCAAAATTTTTCGAACTTTTTTTTGGGTCAAATTTTTTTTGATCCCAAAATTTTTCGAACGTTTTTTTGGCTCAAAATTTTTTTGGTCCCAAAATTTTTCTAACTTTTTTTTGTGTCAAAATTTTTTTGGTCCCAAAATTTTTCGAACTTTTTTTTGTGTCAAAATTTTTTTGGTCCCAAAATTTTTTCGAACTTTTTTTTGGCTCAAATTTTTTTTGGTCCCAAAATTTTTCGAACTTTTTTTTTGGTCAAAATTTTCTCTGAGTTTTTTTTGTGTCAAAATTTTTTTGGTCCCAAAATTTTTCAAACTTTTTTTTGGCTCAAATTTTTTTGGGTCAAAATTTTTCCGAACTTTTTTTTGGCTCAAATTTTTTTGGGGTCAAAATTTTTCCGAACTTTTTTTTGGGTCAAAATTTTTTTGGGTTCAATATTTTTCGAACTTTTTTTTGGGTCAAAATTTTTTTGGTCCCAAAATTTTTCGAACTTTTTTTTGGGTCAAAATTTTTTTGGTCCCAAAATTTTTCGAACGTTTTTTTGGGTCAAAATTTTTTTGGTCCCAAAATTTTTCGAACTTTTTTTTGGGTCAAAATTTTTTCGAAGTTTTTTTTGGGTCAAAATTTTTTTGGTCCCAAAATTTTTCGAACGTTTTTTTGGGTCAAAATTTTTTTGGTCCCAAAATTTTTCGAACGTTTTTTTGGGTCAAAATTTTTTTGGTCCCAAAATTTTTCGAACTTTTTTTTGGGTCAAAATTTTTCCGAAGTTTTTTTGGGGTCAAAATTTTTTTGAAGTTTTTTTTGGGTCAAAATTTTTTTGGTCCCAAAATTTTTTAAACTTTTTTTTGGTTCAAATTTTTTTTGGGTCAAAATTTTTTCGAACTTTTTTTTGGCTCAAAATTTTTTTGGTCCCAAAATTTTTCGAACTTTTTTTTTGGCTCAAAATTTTTTTGGTCCCAAAATTTTTCAAACTTTTTTTTGGCTCAAAATTTTTTTGGTCCCAAAATTTTTCAAACTTTTTTTTGGCTCAAAATTTTTTTGAAGTTTTTTTTGGGTTCAATATTTTTCAAACTTTTTTCTGGGTCAAAATTTTTTTGGTCCCAAAATTTTTCGAACTTTTTTTTGGGTCAAAATTTTTTTGGTCACAAAAATTTTTCGAACTTTTTCTGGGTCAAAATTTTTTTGGTCCCAAAATTTTTCGAAAATTTTTTTTGGGTCAAAATTTTTTTGGTTCCAAAATTTTTCAAACTTTTTTTCTTTCAAATTTTTTTCGGGTCAAAATTTTTTCGAACTTTTTTTTGGGTCAAAATTTCTTTGGTCCCAAAATTTTTCAAACTTTTTTTTGGCTCAAAATTTTTTTGGGTCAAAAATTTTTCTAACTTTTTTTTGGGTCAAAATTTTTTTGGTCCCAAAATTTTTCGAACTTTTTTTTGGGTCAAATTTTTTTTTATCCCAAAATTTTTCGAACGTTTTTTTGGGTCAAAATTTTTTTGGTCCCAAAATTTTTCGAACTTTTTTTTGGGTCAAAATTTTTTCGAACTTTTTTTTGGGTCAAATTTTTTTTGGTCCCAAAATTTTTCAAACTTTTTTTTGTCTCAAAATTTTTTTGGTCCCAAAATTTTTTGAACTTTTTTTTGGGTCAAAATTTTTTTGGATCAAAATTTTTTCGAACTTTTTTTTTGGTCAAAATTTTTTTGGTCCCAAAATTTTTCGAACTTTTTTTTGGGTGAAATTTTTTTGGGTCCCAAAATTTTTCGAACTTTTTTTTGGGTGAAAATTTTTTTGGTCCCAAAATTTTTCGAACTTTTTTTTTGGGTCAAAATTTTTTTGGATCAAAATTTTTTCGAACTTTTTTTTTGGTCAAAATTTTTTTGGTCCCAAAATTTTTCGAACTTTTTTTGGGTGAAATTTTTTTTTTTTTTTTTTTTTTTTTTTTTTTGCCCAACCACCACCCCCCCTCTTCGGAGGACAATCAATATTTTATTTTTATTTATTTATTTTATTTTTTATTATTATTATTATTTTTTTTTATTATTTTTTTTTTATTATTATTATTTATATATATATATATATATATATATATATATATATATATATATATATATATATATATATATATATATATATATTTTGTGTGGATATAGTTGTGGGAGTTCAGGGTTGGAAGGATCGGAGTGTGAGGTACAGGAGGGGGTACAAGAAGAAGAAAAATAAAAGAGAGGAAAAAAAAAAAAAAAAAAACTAAACAAAAAACAAACAAACAAACAAACAAAAAAAATAATAATAAAATAAAATAAACAGAAAATAAACAAACATACATATATACACATACTCACATATCTAACTATACATATGCTTATACATATACACACATACATAAATATACATACATATTAATACATACACATAAATACATACACACACACGCACAGTTACTTCTATTCTATTGTTTTTTGCAAAAATATGTCATGTGTTACGGATTATGTCATGAAATGCCTACCACAATGGAGGCAAGAAACCGCCACCATGCCCCTGCGATCCAGAGGCAGATAGGGAAGAACCCAGTGGACCCAGACCATCCACAGCCCATTAGGAGCCCAGAAGACCCGCGGCCACACATCCCGATGGTAACCATGTGCACACCCCAGATGAGGACGGGGGAGACTCCAGACGAAGCCCCCATGGCAAAGAGCAAGAGTCCAGAGAGCCAAAGGAAGCGAGCAGCCCACCCCTCCGGCAGGCCAGCACCCCTTGCACGAGCCGAGCATGCGGCCCCCGAGATCCCAAGCACCCGGGAACAGCCCGACACCCGGCAGGCCCCTCCTCCCACGCCAAGGGGGCCCAAGCCACCCCCAGGCCACGGCCACCTAGGGGGCGAGCCAGAGACCATATTAGGGCATCCGGCCACGCACCCATGGACCCACGGACGCCCACCCCCCCAGGAACGGCAGTGACGATCGGCGGAAAGCAGCGTGGAGCGGTAGGGAGGGCAAAAACCCGCCCTACGCAACCATGTCCCACAGGTGTCCATGCTCAGTCAGCCCCAAACCCAGGACCAACTGTTCACGCACACATGCACATTCACACACCCGTCACACACACATCCGTCACACATACACCCGTCGCACACGTGCACATTCACTCACAGACCAGTCACACACACCAGTCACGCACACCAGTCACACACACCAGTCACACACACCAGTCACACACACCAGTCACACACACCAGTCACACACACAGAACATACATAGACACCTAATGCGGGCATGCGGGCACCAGTACCGAGCCAGCGGCAACCTAGGGAAGCAGCCAGCCCGGCCCCGAACAACCACCCGACCCACACCCCAGGCAGGGTGCACGAAACCAGGGTGTGAGAAGACCTGACCCCCCTCCTTCCCCCACCCAGCATGTTGCAGTGATATGAATGTGTATAATGAGAAGAATGAATGAAAGCTACAGTGCTATTAAAATTGGAGGGACAGCTGTAATATGAGAACTGAATAACAGCACCCAACCACACTGCCCCCCCAAAGGCCCTCAATGTCTAAAATGCAAAATAAAATTGAGGAGCAGGGAGCACCTGCCCCCCAAAACCCTATGTGTAATATGATGTGTGTAAGCTGTATGATGAGTTTGTATGTGTAATGCGATGTTAGACTGAGTAGGAGTCGGGGAAGGGCCAGGAAAGGACCGAGGGGCAGAGGACTACCCCCCGGAGGAAGAGAGCCAACTACTGCTGGCTCACTAGGCACCCAGTTCCATACACCCAACCGCAGTACAGGGAAGGCAAGTCCAGGGTGTAGAGCAGCTACGGCCCCAGGACACCGCCGCTCTGCAAGACAGCGCCCCCATCCCCACACTGCAATACAACATAAATACACACCCCACTCACATACAAAAGACAACAGATATTACACACACGCACACACACACGCACACACACACACACACACAGACACATTTACACTCAACATCCCACTCTTTCTCATACACACACAGTGGTCCTGAGCCCAGGACCAACTGGTCTTAAGTGGGAGACTGCCGCTTCCCCACCTGAGCGCCCCTACCTCCCCACAGGGAGGGCACCCAGAATCCCGGAATGCCAACCAGACACCCCAACACGGACCAAACCACCACCCCCCACGACGGCGCGCCCAAGAGAGGCATAGACCCTCCCCAGCGCAGCGCGGACTCCGCACCCCGACCGCCACAGGGGA
Organism: Astyanax mexicanus; assembly: GCF_023375975.1. NCBI lineage: Eukaryota > Metazoa > Chordata > Actinopteri > Characiformes > Acestrorhamphidae > Astyanax > Astyanax mexicanus. The sequence goes on from NC_064413.1 coordinate 19,512,539, forward strand.
ACCCAGCCAACCGGACAGGGCCAGCACCCACCACCATGGGCCCCCCAGACCCACACCCCAAGACCACAAGAGCATACATCCAGCCCCCCCCACCAACAACCAGGGCCCGCACACAGAAATCACCAAGCGGCAGCCACCGTCCCCAGTCCAAGGGCCATCAGACACCCGAATCCCCCGATTCCCCCCCAGCCACCTGCCGGACGCACCAGGAGACACGACTACAGCCGCCCACCCCCATCATGTGATGGAGCTGATCAGTGGGAACCAGAGAGATTCAAATGTAGCCAATTGGTTTTTTGAGGTTGCAGACATTCTTTCCAGACTAATGTGGTCTAAAAGTAAATTTCTATAGTGATTTATGCATAAATCATTTTTTGATTTCCACTTCATGAGGATAGTTTTCTTAGCGATGCATAAGACAGTGAGAACTATGTGCAATATATTTGTTTCCATGTTTAGTTCACTTACATCACCTAAAATGCATAGTTTGGGTGAAGCTGGGATATTGCAATTAAACCAGGTAGATAAGTCTTCACATATCATCTTCCAGAATCTCTGAACAGGCATGCAAAACCATATAGCATGTATATAATTCTCAATATGATTGCCCGAACAGTTAGTGCATATATTTGTTTCTCTAAGGCCCATTTGGAACATTCTATGCCCTGTATAATGTGTTCTATGGAGAATTTTGTATTGTATGAGTTGTAAATTTGGACTTTTCGTCATTTTGAAATTGTTTAAACATATCTGTGTCCAAAAGTTCTTATCTGGGTTCATGGAGAGATCTCGATCCCATTTTGTAATTGGGAGGGATATTGAATCATTAATTTTGGATAATAACATATATTTTTGATAACAATTTAGGAGTATAGAGATTCATGAACTCTTTTATCAATACTGGGATTTCTAATGTTAGATTATTTAAATTAAATCTTGCTTGTATAATGGACTTTAATTGTAGATACTCCAGAAATTTGCTACTGCTAATTTCGTATTTTGAAATAAGATCTTCAAATGACATAAAGGTCCCCTCCTGTATAACATGTTCTAAATTCTTAATTCCTTTCTCTTGCCATTGCGAAAAATTAATAACTGTTTTTTTCTGACATATATCTGGGTTGTTCCAAATGGGTGTCCTTTTACATGGTATTAGTGAAGACTTAGCTATCTTTAAAAATTCCCACCAAGCTGTCAGAGTGGTGTTTATGTTTAGGCTTTTAAAGCAGCTATAGTGTTTAATACTGGAGCTAATGAAAGGTAAGTCAGAGATTTTCACTTTTCCACTGAGTGTTTGTTCTAGGTCCAGCCAAGGGCTGCCTAAAGGGTTTGTTTTAATCCAACTTGTAACATATTGCAATCTATTGGCTAAAAAATAGTGATAGAAGTTTGGTAGTTCTAGACCACCATGGCATTTTAGCTTCTGTAAAGTCTTCAGACTTATTCTCGATGTTTTATTTTTCCATAAAAATTTTGAAATGTTTGAGTCTAATGACTTAAACCAAGCAGCAGGAGGTTTATTAGGGATTAATGAAAACAAATAATTGATTTTAGGTAGAATCAGCATTTTTACAGTAGCAACTCTCCCAATAAGAGATATAGGTAGAGAATTCCATCGTGTGAGATCGTCCTCTATTGTTTTTAGTAGAGGAGTATGATTCAATCGTATCAGGTCTGATAGCTTGGGGGAAAAATGTATACCTAAATATTTAATGTTGCCCGACTGTAGTGAAGTAGTGCTCTGAAATGTACAATTCAGAGGTAGAACTGTTGATTTACTCCAGTTAATGGAATAATCTGATACAGATGAGAACTTATCTATGAGTGTGATTGTCTTTAGCAGAGAAGTTTGTGAGTCCCTAAGGAAAAGTAATACATCGTCAGCATAAAGGCTTATCTTATGGTCTGTATTTTCTGTTTGAATTCCTTTAATATCTACACTTTGTCGTATTTTTGCTGCTAGTGGTTCAATAAAAAATACAAAAAGTGAGGGAGAGAGCGGGCAGCCCTGTCTGGTGCCTCTCTGCAGACTAAAGCTTTGTGAAATAAGATCATTTGTCCTAACCCGTGCATTGGGAGAGCTATATAATGTTTCAATCCAGTTTATGAAGGATGGACCAAATCCAAATTTATTTAGAACTGCTAACAGAAATTTCCAATTTACCCGGTCGAATGCTTTCTCTGCATCTAAAGAGACAACTATGGTTTCTAATTTGTTAATGGAACAGTAATCTATTACATTTATTAGTCGACGTGTGTTATCGGCTGAGTGCCGGCCTTTGATAAAACCTGTTTGGTCCGAATGTATAATGGATGGAGTGATTTTTTCTAACCTCCTTGCAAGAACTTTGCAAATTATTTTAAGGTCTACATTTATAAACGAAATTGGGCGATAGCTGGATGGGAGTGTTGGATCTTTGCCTGGTTTAAGAAGCAAGGTAATGTTGGCAGAGTTCATGTTTGGAGATATTATGCGGTCCTTCTTGATTTGAGTGACCATTCTAAAAAAAATGGGTTCTAACACAGACCAGAATTCTTTATATAACTCTGCAGGAAAGCCATCTGGACCTGGAGCTTTATTATTTGGGAGATCCTGTATTGCTTTAAAGAATTCGGAAGATGAAAAAGGTGAATCAAGAGTCATAACCTGTTCCTCATCTAGTTTAGGTAGATTTATATTTTTCAAAAATTCTTCAATGTCAGCATCAGATGGATTAATCTGTGATGAGTATAATGCCTCATAAAAGTCTTTAAAATTGTTATTAATTTCCTGTGGGTCATGAGTAATGTTACCAACAGAGTCTTTAATTGAAGAAATAGCTGTTTTTTCTTTATTTAGTTTTAATTGGTTTGCCAGGAATTTTCCAGATTTATTTCCATGCTCGAAGTTTTCCAAACGCAGCCTCTGCAACATAAATTGTGTCCTTTTATCAATGATTTCATTTAGTTCCAATCTTAATTTCCGCAGGGTGTTAATTATATGTTCTTGTGGTGAAGCAGCATAGGCTGTTTCTAATGATTTTATTTTCTGTTCCAATTCTGACACACGAGTTTTTTCTTTAATTTTCTTATGTGCGCAGTAAGATATTATTTTACCCCGCATTACTGCCTTCCCTGCTTCCCAAAGAACACATGGCGATATTCCAGGCAGGTCATTATGTTATAAATATATAGCCCACTCTTTTTTGAAGTAATTAATGAAATCTTGTTCATTAAGTAATGATGTATTAAATCTCCAGTTCCTAGCTGGTGGTATAACTCTTTTCCGTGTCAAAGACATAGACACCGGTGCGTGATCGCTAATAATGATAGGGTGAATTTGAGTGTCTGTGATTTCCCTCAACATAGAGCTGCTAACTAAAAAGTAATCTAAGCGAGAGTGAGATTTATGTGCGTGTGAGAAAAAACTATACTCTCTCAGAGTGGGGTGATGTGAACGCCAAGCATCGCATAGACCAAAATCCTTCATGTACTGTTTAAGAATGTCTGCAGACTGCCAGTTCCTTTGACTCACTGCTGTACTGAGCCTGTCAATCTCTTCATTAAGTACCAAGTTGAAGTCTCCTCCTATCACCAGTGTGGTGTCAGAGTGATCAGAAAGTGAAGTGAAAAAGGTATGAAAGAAGGAGGGGTCATCAACATTTGGCGCATATATACTAGCAATGCAAAAATTAATATTTTGAATAGATAAATTAAGTATTATAAATCTGCCTTCTGGGTCTGATATAGTGTTTCTGATGGTGAAGTTTAACTTTTTGTTAATCAATATAGCTACACCTCTTTGTTTGGAGTTATAACAGGCTGAGTATGTGTGAGGAAACTGTGGAAAGGAGAATGTTTGCGCAGATGTTTTAGATACATGTATCTCCTGTAGAAACACAATGTCAGCCTTTAAATCATTTAACCGATGGGCAATTTTTACCCTCTTTTCCCCCGAACCAGCTCCACGTACATTCCATGAGACAAACCTCAGCATGCTCATATTTGAGTTACCTGGGAAAGTCACGTGTGCTCACTAACGGTGTGTGTGTGTGTGTGTGTGTGTGTGCTCTCGCATGTAACCTGTATGACTGTGTGCTCGTGTGGTAAACATGTTGGGTGCAAAAAAAAAACAAAAAAAAAAACAATAAAAAATTTTTTTGGTCCCAAAATTTTTCGAACTTTTTTTTGGGTCAAAATTTTTTTGGTCCCAAAATTTTTCGAACGTTTTTTTGGGTCAAAATTTTTTTGGTCCCAAAATTTTTCTAACTTTTTTTTGGGTCAAAATTTTTTCGAAGTTTTTTTTGGGTCAAAATTTTTTTGGTCCCAAAATTTTTCAAACTGTTTTTGGCTCAAAAATTTTTTAGTCCCAAAATTTTTCGAACTTTGTTTTGGCTCAAAAAATTTTCGAAGTTTTTTTTTGGGTTCAATATTTTTTGAACTTTTTTTTGGGTCAAAATTTTTTTGGTCCCAAAATTTTTTCGAAGTTTTTTTTGGCTCATATTTTTTTTGGTCCCAAAATTTTTCAAACTTTTTTTTTGGTCAAAATTTTCTCGAAGTTTTTTTTGTGTCAAAATTTTTTTGGTCCCAAAATTTTTCAAACTTTTTTTTTGGCTCAAATTTTTTTTGGGACAAAATTTTTCCGAACTTTTTTTTGGGTCAAATTTTTTTTGGTCCCAAAATTTTTCGAACTTTTTTTGGCTCAAATTTTTTTTGGTCCCAAAATTTTTCAAACTTTTTTTTGGCTCACAATTTTTTTTTCGAACTTTCTTTTGGCTCAAAATTTTTTCGAAGTTTTTTTTGGGTTCAATATTTTTCGAACTTTTTTCTGGGTCAAAATTTTTTTGGTCCCAAAATTTTTCGAACTTTTTTTTGGCTCAAAATTTTTTTGGTCCCAAAATTTTTCGAACTTTTTTTTTGGCTCAAAATTTTTTTGGTCCCAAAATTTTTTCAAACTTTTTTTTGGCTCAAAATTTTTTTGGTCCCAAAATTTTTCGAACTTTTTTTTTGGCTCAAAATTTTTTTGGGTCAAAATTTTTTCGAAGTTTTTTTTTGGGTCAAAATTTTTTTGGTCCCAAAATTTTTCGAACTTTTTTTTGGGTCAAAATTTTTTTAGTCCCAAAATTTTTTGAAGTTTTTTTTGGGTCAAAATTTTTTTGGTCCCAAAATTTTTCGAAGTTTTTTTTGGGTCAAAATTTTTTTGGTCCCAAAATTTTTCGAACTTTTTTTTTGGTCCAAATTTTTTTGGTCCCAAAATTTCTCGAACTTTTTTTTGGTCCCAAAATTTTTTCGAACTTTTTTTTGGCTCAAAATTTTTTTGGTCCCAAAATTTTTCGAAGTTTTTTTTGGGTCCAAATTTTTTTGGTCCCAAAATTTTTCGAACTTTTTTTTGGTCCCAAAATTTTTTCGAACTTTTTTTTGGCTCAAAATTTTTTTGGTCCCAAAATTTTTCGAAGTTTTTTTTGGGTCAAAATTTTTTTGGTCCCAAAATTTTTCGAACTTTTTTTTGGGTCAAAATTTTTTTGGTCCCAAAATTTTTCGAACTTTTTTTTGGGTCAAAATTTTTTTGGTCCCAAAATTTTTAAACTTTTTTTTTGCTCCAAATTTTTTTGGTCCCAAAATTTTTTCGAACTTTTTTTTGGCTCAAAATTTTTTTGGTCCCAAAATTTTTCGAACTTTTTTTTTGGCTCAAAATTTTTTTGGGTCAAAATTTTTTCGAACTTTTTTTTGGGTCAAAATTTTTTTGGTCCCAAAATTTTTGAACTTTTTTTTTGGTCCAAATTTTTTTGGTCCCAAAATTTTTCGAACTTTTTTTTGGTCCCAAAATTTTTTCGAACTTTTTTTTGGCTCAAAATTTTTTTGGTCCCAAAATTTTTCGAAGTTTTTTTTGGGTCAAAATTTTTTTGGTCCCAAAATTTTTCGAACTTTTTTTTGGGTCCAAATTTTTTTGGTCCCAAAATTTTTGAACTTTTTTTTTGGTCCAAATTTTTTTGGTCCCAAAATTTTTCGAACTTTTTTTTGGTCCCAAAAGTTTTTCGAACTTTTTTTTGGCTCAAAATTTTTTTGGTCCCAAAATTTTTCGAAGTATTTTTTTGGGTCAAAATTTTTTTGGTCCCAAAATTTTTCGAACTTTTTTTGGGTCAAAATTTTTTTGGTCCCAAAATTTTTGAACTTTTTTTTTGGTCCAAATTTTTTTGGTCCCAAAATTTTTCGAACTTTTTTTTGGTCCCAAAATTTTTTCGAACTTTTTTTTGGGTCAAAATTTTTTTGGTCCCAAAATTTTTCGAAGTTTTTTTTGGGTCAAAATTTTTTTGGTCCCAAAATTTTTCGAACTTTTTTTTGGGTCCAAATTTTTTTGGTCCCAAAATTTTTCGAACTTTTTTTTGGGTCCAAATTTTTTTGGTCCCAAAATTTTTCGAACTTTTTTTTGGTCCCAAAATTTTTTCGAACTTTTTTTTGGCTCAAAATTTTTTTGGTCCCAAAATTTTTCGAACTTTTTTTTTTTGGCTCAAAATTTTTTTGGGTCAAAATTTTTTCGAACTTTTTTTTAGGTCAAAATTTTTTGGGTCCCAAAATTTTTCGAAGTTTTTTTTGGGTCAAAATTTTTTTGGTCCCAAAATTTTTCGAACTTTTTTTTGGGTCAAATTTTTTTTGGTCCCAAAATGTTTCGAAGTTTTTTTTGGGTCAAAATTTTTTTGGTCCCAAAATTTTTCGAACTTTTTTTTGGGTCAAAATTTTTTCGAACTTTTTTTTGGGTCAAAATTTTTTTGGTCCCAAATTTTTTCGAACTTTTTTTTGGGTCAAAATGTTTTTAGTCCCAAAATTTTTCGAAGTTTTTTTTGGGTCAAAATTTTTTTGGTCCCAAAATTTTTCGAACTTTTTTTTGAGTCAACATTTTTTCGAACTTTTTTTTGGGTCAAAATTTTTTTGGTCCCAAATTTTTTCGAACTTTTTTTTGGGTCAAAATTTTTTTAGTCCCAAAATTTTTTTAGTCCCAAAATTTTTCGAAGTTTTTTTTGGGTCAAAATTTTTTTGGTCCCAAAAATTTTTCGAAGTTTTTTTTGGGTCAAAATTTTTTTGGTCCCAAAATTTTTCGAACTTTTTTTTTGGTCCAAATTTTTTTGGTCCCAAAATTTTTCGAACTTTTTTTTGGTCCCAAAATGTTTTCGAACTTTTTTTTGGCTCAAAATTTTTTTGGTCCCAAAATTTTTCGAACTTTTTTTTTGGCTCAAAATTTTTTTGGGTCAAAATTTTTCGAACTTTTTTTTGGGTCAAAATTTTTTTGGTCCCAAAATTTTTCGAACTTTTTTTTTGGTCCAAATTTTTTTGGTCCCAAAATTTTTCGAACTTTTTTTTGGTCCCAAAATTTTTTCGAACTTTTTTTTGGCTCAAAATTTTTTTGGTCCCAAAATTTTTCGACCTTTTTTTTTGGCTCAAAATTTTTTTGGGTCAAAATTTTTTCGAACTTTTTTTTGGGTCAAAATTTTTTTGGTCCCAAAATTTTTCGAACTTTTTTTTGGGTCAAAATTTTTTCGAACTTTTTTTTTGGGTCAAAATTTTTTTGGTCCCAAAATTTTTCGAACTTTTTTTTTGGTCCAAATTTTTTTGGTCCCAAAATTTTTCGAACTTTTTTTTGGTCCCAAAATTTTTTCGAACTTTTTTTTGGGTCAAAATTTTTTTGGTCCCAAAATTTTTCGAAGTTTTTTTTGGGTCAAAATTTTTTTGGTCCCAAAATTTTTCGAACTTTTTTTTGGGTCCAAATTTTTTTGGTCCCAAAATTTTTCGAACTTTTTTTTGGGTCCAAATTTTTTTGGTCCCAAAATTTTTGAACTTTTTTTTTGGTCCAAATTTTTTTGGTCCCAAAATTTTTCGAACTTTTTTTTGGTCCCAAAATTTTTTCGAACTTTTTTTTGGCTCAAAATTTTTTTGGTCCCAAAATTTTTCGAACTTTTTTTTTTTGGCTCAAAATTTTTTTGGGTCAAAATTTTTTCGAACTTTTTTTTAGGTCAAAATTTTTTGGGTCCCAAAATTTTTCGAAGTTTTTTTTGGGTCAAAATTTTTTTGGTCCCAAAATTTTTCGAACTTTTTTTTGGGTCAAATTTTTTTTGGTCCCAAAATTTTTCGAAGTTTTTTTTGGGTCAAAATTTTTTTGGTCCCAAAATTTTTCGAACTTTTTTTTGGGTCAAAATTTTTTCGAACTTTTTTTTGGGTCAAAATTTTTTTGGTCCCAAATTTTTTCGAACTTTTTTTTGGGTCAAAATTTTTTTAGTCCCAAAATTTTTCGAAGTTTTTTTTGGGTCAAAATTTTTTTGGTCCCAAAATTTTTCGAACTTTTTTTTGGGTCAACATTTTTTCGAACTTTTTTTTGGGTCAAAATTTTTTTGGTCCCAAATTTTTTCGAACTTTTTTTTGGGTCAAAATTTTTTTAGTCCCAAAATTTTTTTAGTCCCAAAATTTTTCGAAGTTTTTTTTGGGTCAAAATTTTTTTGGCCCCAAAAATTTTTCGAAGTTTTTTTTGGGTCAAAATTTTTTTGGTCCCAAAATTTTTCGAACTTTTTTTTTGGTCCAAATTTTTTTGGTCCCAAAATTTGTCGAACTTTTTTTTGGTCCCAAAATTTTTTCGAACTTTTTTTTGGCTCAAAATTTTTTTGGTTCCAAAATTTTTCGAACTTTTTTTTTGGCTCAAAATTTTTTTGGGTCAAAATTTTTCGAACTTTTTTTTGGGTCAAAATTTTTTTGGTCCCAAAATTTTTCGAACTTTTTTTTTGGTCCAAATTTTTTTGGTCCCAAAATTTTTCGAACTTTTTTTTGGTCCCAAAATTTTTTCGAACTTTTTTTTGGCTCAAAATTTTTTTGGTCCCAAAATTTTTCGAACTTTTTTTTTGGCTCAAAATTTTTTTGGGTCAAAATTTTTTCGAACTTTTTTTTGGGTCAAAATTTTTTTGGTCCCAAAATTTTTCGAACTTTTTTTTGGGTCAAAATTTTTTCGAACTTTTTTTTTGGGTCAAAATTTTTTTGGTCCCAAAATTTTTCGAACTTTTTTTTGGGTCAACATTTTTTTGGTCCCAAAATTTTTCGAACTTTTTTTTGGGTCCAAATTTTTTTGGTCCCAAAATTTTTGAACTTTTTTTTTGGTCCAAATTTTTTTGGTCCCAAAATTTTTCGAACTTTTTTTTGGTCCCAAAATTTTTTCGAACTTTTTTTTGGCTCAAAATTTTTTTGGTCCCAAAATTTTTCGAACTTTTTTTTTGGCTCAAAATTTTTTCGAACTTTTTTTTGGGTCAAAATTTTTTGGGTCCCAAAATTTTTCGAAGTTTTTTTTGGGTCAAAATTTTTTTGGTCCCAAAATTTTTCGAACTTTTTTTTGGGTCAAAATTTTTTTGGTCCCAAAATTTTTCGAACTTTTTTTTGGGTCAAAATTTTTTTGGTCCCAAAATTTTTGAACTTTTTTTTTGCTCCAAATTTTTTTGGTCCCAAAATTTTTTCGAACTTTTTTTTGGGTCAAAATTTTTTTGGTCCCAAAATTTTTCGAACTTTTTTTTTGGCTCAAAATTTTTTTGGGTCAAAATTTTTTCGAACTTTTTTTTGGGTCAAAATTTTTTTGGTCCCAAAATTTTTGAACTTTTTTTTTGGTCCAAATTTTTTTGGTCCCAAAATTTTTCGAACTTTTTTTTGGTCCCAAAATTTTTTCGAACTTTTTTTTGGCTCAAAATTTTTTTGGTCCCAAAATTTTTCGAAGTTTTTTTTGGGTCAAAATTTTTTTGGTCCCAAAAATTTTTCGAAGTTTTTTTTGGGTCAAAATTTTTTTGGTCCCAAAATTTTTCGAACTTTTTTTTTGGTCCAAATTTTTTTGGTCCCAAAATTTGTCGAACTTTTTTTTGGTCCCAAAATTTTTTCGAACTTTTTTTTGGCTCAAAATTTTTTTGGTTCCAAAATTTTTCGAACTTTTTTTTTGGCTCAAAATTTTTTTGGGTCAAAATTTTTCGAACTTTTTTTTGGGTCAAAATTTTTTTGGTCCCAAAATTTTTCGAACTTTTTTTTTGGTCCAAATTTTTTTGGTCCCAAAATTTTTCGAACTTTTTTTTGGTCCCAAAATTTTTTCGAACTTTTTTTTGGCTCAAAATTTTTTTGGTCCCAAAATTTTTCGAACTTTTTTTTTGGCTCAAAATTTTTTTGGGTCAAAATTTTTTCGAACTTTTTTTTGGGTCAAAATTTTTTTGGTCCCAAAATTTTTCGAACTTTTTTTTGGGTCAAAATTTTTTCGAACTTTTTTTTTGGGTCAAAATTTTTTTGGTCCCAAAATTTTTCGAACTTTTTTTTGGGTCAACATTTTTTTGGTCCCAAAATTTTTCGAACTTTTTTTTGGGTCCAAATTTTTTTGGTCCCAAAATTTTTGAACTTTTTTTTTGGTCCAAATTTTTTTGGTCCCAAAATTTTTCGAACTTTTTTTTGGTCCCAAAATTTTTTCGAACTTTTTTTTGGCTCAAAATTTTTTTGGTCCCAAAATTTTTCGAACTTTTTTTTTGGCTCAAAATTTTTTCGAACTTTTTTTTGGGTCAAAATTTTTTGGGTCCCAAAATTTTTCGAAGTTTTTTTTGGGTCAAATTTTTTTTGGTCCCAAAATTTTTCGAACTTTTTTTTGGGTCAAAATTTTTTTGGTCCCAAAATTTTTCGAACTTTTTTTTGGGTCAAAATTTTTTTGGTCCCAAAATTTTTGAACTTTTTTTTTGCTCCAAATTTTTTTGGTCCCAAAATTTTTTCGAACTTTTTTTTGGCTCAAAATTTTTTTGGTCCCAAAATTTTTCGAACTTTTTTTTTGGCTCAAAATTTTTTTGGGTCAAAATTTTTTCGAACTTTTTTTTGGGTCAAAATTTTTTTGGTCCCAAAATTTTTGAACTTTTTTTTTGGTCCAAATTTTTTTGGTCCCAAAATTTTTCGAACTTTTTTTTGGTCCCAAAATTTTTTCGAACTTTTTTTTGGGTCAAAATTTTTTTGGTCCCAAAGTTTTTCGAAGTTTTTTTTGGGTCAAAATTTTTTTGGTCCCAAAATTTTTCGAACTTTTTTTTGGGTCCAAATTTTTTTGGTCCCAAAATTTTTGAACTTTTTTTTTGGTCCAAATTTTTTTGGTCCCAAAATTTTTCGAACTTTTTTTTGGGTCCAAATTTTTTTGGTCCCAAAATTTTTCGAACTTTTTTTTGGGTCCAAATTTTTTTGGTCCCAAAATTTTTGAACTTTTTTTTTGGTCCAAATTTTTTTGGTCCCAAAATTTTTCGAACTTTTTTTTTGGCTCAAAATTTTTTTGGGTCAAAATTTTTTAGAACTTTTTTTTGGGTCAAAATTTTTTTGATCCCAAAATTTTTGAACTTTTTTTTTGGTCCAAATTTTTTTGGTCCCAAAATTTTTCGAACTTTTTTTTGGTCCCAAAATTTTTTCGAACTTTTTTTTGGCTCAAAATTTTTTTGGTCCTAAAATTTTTCGAAGTTTTTTTTGGGTCAAAATTTTTTTGGTCCCAAAATTTTTCGAACTTTTTTTTGGGTCCAAATTTTTTTAGTCCCAAAATTTTTCGAAGTTTTTTTTGGGTCAAAATTTTTTTGGTCCCAAAATTTTTCGAACTTTTTTTTTGGGTCCAAATTTTTTTGGTCCCAAAATTTTTCGAACTTTTTTTTGGGTCCAAATTTTTTTGGTCCCAAAATTTTTGAACTTTTTTTTTGGTCCAAATTTTTTTGGTCCCAAAATTTTTCGAACTTTTTTTTGGTCCCAAAATTTTTTCGAACTTTTTTTTGGCTCAAAATTTTTTTGGTCCCAAAATTTTTCGAAGTTTTTTTTGGGTCAAAATTTTTTTGGTCCCAAAATTTTTCGAACTTTTTTTGGGGTCAAAATTTTTTTGGTCCCAAAATTTTTGAACTTTTTTTTTGGTCAAAATTTTTTTGGTCCCAAAATTTTTGAACTTTTTTTTTGCTCCAAATTTTTTTGGTCCCAAAATTTTTTCGAACTTTTTTTTGGCTCAAAATTTTTTTGGTCCCAAAATTTTTCAAACTTTTTTTTTGGCTCAAAATTTTTTTGGGTCAAAATTTTTTAGAACTTTTTTTTGGGTCAAAATTTTTTTGGTCCCAAAATTTTTGAACTTTTTTTTTGGTCCAAATTTTTTTGGTCCCAAAATTTTTCGAACTTTTTTTTGGTCCCAAAATTTTTTCGAACTTTTTTTTGGCTCAAAATTTTTTTGGTCCTAAAATTTTTCGAAGTTTTTTTTGGGTCAAAATTTTTTTGGTCCCAAAATTTTTCGAACTTTTTTTTGGGTCCAAATTTTTTTAGTCCCAAAATTTTTCGAAGTTTTTTTTGGGTCAAAATTTTTTTGGTCCCAAAATTTTTCGAACTTTTTTTTTGGGTCCAAATTTTTTTGGTCCCAAAATTTTTCGAACTTTTTTTTGGGTCCAAGTTTTTTGGTCCCAAATTTTTTGAACTTTTTTTATTGGTCCAAATTTTTTTGGTCCCAAAATTTTTCGAACTTTTTTTTGGTCCCAAAATTTTTTCGAACTTTTTTTTGGCTCAAAATTTTTTTGGTCCCAAAATTTTTCGAACTTTTTTTTTTGGCTCAAAATTTTTTTGGGTCAAAATTTTTTCGAACTTTTTTTTAGGTCAAAATTTTTTGGGTCCCAAAATTTTTCGAAGTTTTTTTTGGGTCAAAATTTTTTTGGTCCCAAAATTTTTCGAACTTTTTTTTGGGTCAAAATTTTTTTGGTCCCAAAATTTTTCGAACTTTTTTTTGGGTCAAAATTTTTTTGGTCCCAAAATTTTTGAACTTTTTTTTTGCTCCAAATTTTTTTGGTCCCAAAATTTTTTCGAACTTTTTTTTGGCTCAAAATTTTTTTGGTCCCAAAATTTTTCGAACTTTTTTTTTGGCTCAAAATTTTTTTGGGTCAAAATTTTTTCGAACTTTTTTTTGGGTCAAAATTTTTTTGGTCCCAAATTTTTTCGAACTTTTTTTTGGGTCAAAATTTTTTTAGTCCCAAAATTTTTCGACGTTTTTTTTGGGTCAAAATTTTTTTGGTCCCAAAATTTTTCGAACTTTTTTTTGGGTCAACATTTTTTCGAACTTTTTTTTGGGTCAAAATTTTTTTGGTCCCAAATTTTTTCGAACTTTTTTTTGGGTCAAAATTTTTTTAGTCCCAAAATTTTTTTAGTCCCAAAATTTTTCGAAGTTTTTTTTGGGTCAAAATTTTTTTGGCCCCAAAAATTTTTCGAAGTTTTTTTTGGGTCAAAATTTTTTTGGTCCCAAAATTTTTCGAACTTTTTTTTTGGTCCAAATTTTTTTGGTCCCAAAATTTGTCGAACTTTTTTTTGGTCCCAAAATTTTTTCGAACTTTTTTTTGGCTCAAAATTTTTTTGGTTCCAAAATTTTTCGAACTTTTTTTTTGGCTCAAAATTTTTTTGGGTCAAAATTTTTCGAACTTTTTTTTGGGTCAAAATTTTTTTGGTCCCAAAATTTTTCGAACTTTTTTTTTGGTCCAAATTTTTTTGGTCCCAAAATTTTTCGAACTTTTTTTTGGTCCCAAAATTTTTTCGAACTTTTTTTTGGCTCAAAATTTTTTTGGTCCCAAAATTTTTCGAACTTTTTTTTTGGCTCAAAATTTTTTTGGGTCAAAATTTTTTCGAACTTTTTTTTGGGTCAAAATTTTTTTGGTCCCAAAATTTTTCGAACTTTTTTTTGGGTCAAAATTTTTTCGAACTTTTTTTTTGGGTCAAAATTTTTTTGGTCCCAAAATTTTTCGAACTTTTTTTTGGGTCAACATTTTTTTGGTCCCAAAATTTTTCGAACTTTTTTTTGGGTCCAAATTTTTTTGGTCCCAAAATTTTTGAACTTTTTTTTTGGTCCAAATTTTTTTGGTCCCAAAATTTTTCGAACTTTTTTTTGGTCCCAAAATTTTTTCGAACTTTTTTTTGGCTCAAAATTTTTTTGGTCCCAAAATTTTTCGAACTTTTTTTTTGGCTCAAAATTTTTTCGAACTTTTTTTTGGGTCAAAATTTTTTGGGTCCCAAAATTTTTCGAAGTTTTTTTTGGGTCAAAATTTTTTTGGTCCCAAAATTTTTCGAACTTTTTTTTGGGTCAAAATTTTTTTGGTCCCAAAATTTTTCGAACTTTTTTTTGGGTCAAAATTTTTTTGGTCCCAAAATTTTTGAACTTTTTTTTTGCTCCAAATTTTTTTGGTCCCAAAATTTTTTCGAACTTTTTTTTGGCTCAAAATTTTTTTGGTCCCAAAATTTTTCGAACTTTTTTTTTGGCTCAAAATTTTTTTGGGTCAAAATTTTTTCGAACTTTTTTTTGGGTCAAAATTTTTTTGGTCCCAAAATTTTTGAACTTTTTTTTTGGTCCAAATTTTTTTGGTCCCAAAATTTTTCGAACTTTTTTTTGGTCCCAAAATTTTTTCGAACTTTTTTTTGGGTCAAAATTTTTTTGGTCCCAAAATTTTTCGAAGTTTTTTTTGGGTCAAAATTTTTTTGGTCCCAAAATTTTTCGAACTTTTTTTTGGGTCCAAATTTTTTTGGTCCCAAAATTTTTGAACTTTTTTTTTGGTCCAAATTTTTTTGGTCCCAAAATTTTTCGAACTTTTTTTTGGGTCCAAATTTTTTTGGTCCCAAAATTTTTCGAACTTTTTTTTGGGTCCAAATTTTTTTGGTCCCAAAATTTTTGAACTTTTTTTTTGGTCCAAATTTTTTTGGTCCCAAAATTTTTCGAACTTTTTTTTTGGCTCAAAATTTTTTTGGGTCAAAATTTTTTCGAACTTTTTTTTAGGTCAAAATTTTTTGGGTCCCAAAATTTTTCGAAGTTTTTTTTGGGTCAAAATTTTTTTGGTCCCAAAATTTTTCGAACTTTTTTTTTGGTCCAAATTTTTTTGGTCCCAAAATTTTTCGAACTTTTTTTTGGTCCCAAAATTTTTTCGAACTTTTTTTTGGCTCAAAATTTTTTTGGTCCTAAAATTTTTCGAAGTTTTTTTTGGGTCAAAATTTTTTTGGTCCCAAAATTTTTCGAACTTTTTTTTGGGTCCAAATTTTTTTAGTCCCAAAATTTTTCGAAGTTTTTTTTGGGTCAAAATTTTTTTGGTCCCAAAATTTTTCGAACTTTTTTTTTGGGTCCAAATTTTTTTGGTCCCAAAATTTTTCGAACTTTTTTTTGGGTCCAAGTTTTTTGGTCCCAAATTTTTTGAACTTTTTTTATTGGTCCAAATTTTTTTGGTCCCAAAATTTTTCGAACTTTTTTTTGGTCCCAAAATTTTTTCGAACTTTTTTTTGGCTCAAAATTTTTTTGGTCCCAAAATTTTTCGAACTTTTTTTTTTGGCTCAAAATTTTTTTGGGTCAAAATTTTTTCGAACTTTTTTTTAGGTCAAAATTTTTTGGGTCCCAAAATTTTTCGAAGTTTTTTTTGGGTCAAAATTTTTTTGGTCCCAAAATTTTTCGAACTTTTTTTTGGGTCAAAATTTTTTTGGTCCCAAAATTTTTCGAACTTTTTTTTGGGTCAAAATTTTTTTGGTCCCAAATTTTTTGAACTTTTTTTTTGCTCCAAATTTTTTTGGTCCCAAAATTTTTTCGAACTTTTTTTTGGCTCAAAATTTTTTTGGTCCCAAAATTTTTCGAACTTTTTTTTTGGCTCAAAATTTTTTTGGGTCAAAATTTTTTCGAACTTTTTTTTGGGTCAAAATTTTTTTGGTCCCAAAATTTTTGAACTTTTTTTTTGGTCCAAATTTTTTTGGTCCCAAAATTTTTCGAACTTTTTTTTGGTCCCAAAATTTTTTCGAACTTTTTTTTGGCTCAAAATTTTTTTGGTCCCAAAATTTTTCGAAGTTTTTTTTGGGTCAAAATTTTTTTGGTCCCAAAATTTTTCGAACTTTTTTTTGGGTCCAAATTTTTTTGGTCCCAAAATTTTTGAACTTTTTTTTTGGTCCAAATTTTTTTGGTCCCAAAATTTTTCGAACTTTTTTTTGGGTCCAAATTTTTTTGGTCCCAAAATTTTTCGAACTTTTTTTTGGGTCCAAATTTTTTTGGTCCCAAAATTTTTGAACTTTTTTTTTGGTCCAAATTTTTTTGGTCCCAAAATTTTTCGAACTTTTTTTTGGTCCCAAAATTTTTTCGAACTTTTTTTTGGCTCAAAATTTTTTTGGTCCCAAAATTTTTCGAAGTTTTTTTTGGGTCAAAATTTTTTTGGTCCCAAAATTTTTCGAACTTTTTTTTGGTCCCAAAATTTTTTCGAACTTTTTTTTGGCTCAAAATTTTTTTGGTCCTAAAATTTTTCGAAGTTTTTTTTGGGTCAAAATTTTTTTGGTCCCAAAATTTTTCGAACTTTTTTTTGGGTCCAAATTTTTTTAGTCCCAAAATTTTTCGAAGTTTTTTTTGGGTCAAAATTTTTTTGGTCCCAAAATTTTTCGAACTTTTTTTTTGGGTCCAAATTTTTTTGGTCCCAAAATTTTTCGAACTTTTTTTTGGGTCCAAGTTTTTTGGTCCCAAATTTTTTGAACTTTTTTTATTGGTCCAAATTTTTTTGGTCCCAAAATTTTTCGAACTTTTTTTTGGTCCCAAAATTTTTTCGAACTTTTTTTTGGCTCAAAATTTTTTTGGTCCCAAAATTTTTCGAACTTTTTTTTTTGGCTCAAAATTTTTTTGGGTCAAAATTTTTTCGAACTTTTTTTTAGGTCAAAATTTTTTGGGTCCCAAAATTTTTCGAAGTTTTTTTTGGGTCAAAATTTTTTGGGTCCCAAAATTTTTCGAACTTTTTTTTGGGTCAAAATTTTTTTGGTCCCAAAATTTTTCGAACTTTTTTTTGGGTCAAAATTTTTTTGGTCCCAAAATTTTTTGAACTTTTTTTTTGCTCCAAATTTTTTTGGTCCCAAAATTTTTTCGAACTTTTTTTTGGCTCAAAATTTTTTTGGTCCCAAAATTTTTCGAACTTTTTTTTTGGCTCAAAATTTTTTTGGGTCAAAATTTTTTCGAACTTTTTTTTGGGTCAAAATTTTTTTGGTCCCAAAATTTTTGAACTTTTTTTTTGGTCCAAATTTTTTTGGTCCCAAAATTTTTCGAACTTTTTTTTGGTCCCAAAATTTTTTCGAACTTTTTTTTGGCTCAAAATTTTTTTGGTCCCAAAATTTTTCGAAGTTTTTTTTGGGTCAAAATTTTTTTGGTCCCAAAATTTTTCGAACTTTTTTTTGGGTCCAAATTTTTTTGGTCCCAAAATTTTTGAACTTTTTTTTTGGTCCAAATTTTTTTGGTCCCAAAATTTTTCGAACTTTTTTTTGGGTCCAAATTTTTTTGGTCCCAAAATTTTTCGAACTTTTTTTTGGGTCCAAATTTTTTTGGTCCCAAAATTTTTGAACTTTTTTTTTGGTCCAAATTTTTTTGGTCCCAAAATTTTTCGAACTTTTTTTTGGTCCCAAAATTTTTTCGAACTTTTTTTTGGCTCAAAATTTTTTTGGTCCCAAAATTTTTCGAAGTTTTTTTTGGGTCAAAATTTTTTTGGTCCCAAAATTTTTCGAACTTTTTTTTGGGTCAAAATTTTTTTGGTCCCAAAATTTTTGAACTTTTTTTTTGGTCAAAATTTTTTTGGTCCCAAAATTTTTGAACTTTTTTTTTGCTCCAAATTTTTTTGGTCCCAAAATTTTTTCGAACTTTTTTTTGGCTCAAAATTTTTTTGGTCCCAAAATTTTTCGAACTTTTTTTTGGCTCAAAATTTTTTTGGGTCAAAATTTTTTCGAACTTTTTTTTGGGTCAAAATTTTTTTGGTCCCAAAATTTTTGAACTTTTTTTTTTGGTCCAAATTTTTTTGGTCCCAAAATTTTCCGAACTTTTTTTTGGTCCCAAAATTTTTTCGAACTTTTTTTTGGCTCAAAATTTTTTTAGTCCCAAAATTTTTCGAAGTTTTTTTTGGGTCAAAATTTTTTTGGTCCCAAAATTTTTCGAACTTTTTTTTGGGTCCAAATTTTTTTAGTCCCAAAATTTTTCGAAGTTTTTTTTGGGTCAAAATTTTTTTGGTCCCAAAATTTTTCGAACTTTTTTTTGGGTCCAAATTTTTTTGGTCCCAAAATTTTTCGAACTTTTTTTTGGGTCCAAGTTTTTTGGTCCCAAATTTTTTGAACTTTTTTTATTGGTCCAAATTTTTTTGGTCCCAAAATTTTTCGAACTTTTTTTTGGTCCCAAAATTTTTTCGAACTTTTTTTTGGCTCAAAATTGTTTTGGTCCCAAAATTTTTCGAACTTTTTTTTTTGGCTCAAAATTTTTTTGGGTCAAAATTTTTTCGAACTTTTTTTTAGGTCAAAATTTTTTGGGTCCCAAAATTTTTCGAAGTTTTTTTTGGGTCAAAATTTTTTTGGTCCCAAAATTTTTCGAACTTTTTTTTGGGTCAAATTTTTTTTGGTCCCAAAATTTTTCGAAGTTTTTTTTGGGTCAAAATTTTTTTGGTCCCAAAATTTTTCGAACTTTTTTTTGGGTCAAAATTTTTTCGAACTTTTTTTTGGGTCAAAATTTTTTTGGTCCCAAATTTTTTCGAACTTTTTTTTGGGTCAAAATTTTTTTAGTCCCAAAATTTTTCGAAGTTTTTTTTGGGTCAAAATTTTTTTGGTCCCAAAATTTTTCGAACTTTTTTTTGGGTCAACATTTTTTCGAACTTTTTTTTGGGTCAAAATTTTTTTAGTCCCAAATTTTTTCGAACTTTTTTTTGGGTCAAAATTTTTTTGGTCCCAAAATTTTTCGAAGTTTTTTTTGGGTCAAAATTTTTTTGGTCCCAAAATTTTTCGAACTTTTTTTTTGGTCCAAATTTTTTTGGTACCAAAATTTTTCGAACTTTTTTTTGGTCCCAAAATTTTTTCGAACTTTTTTTTGGCTCAAAATTTTTTTGGTCCCAAAATTTTTCGAACTTTTTTTTTGGCTCAAAATTTTTTTGGGTCAAAATTTTTCGAACTTTTTTTTGGGTCAAAATTTTTTTGGTCCCAAAATTTTTCGAACTTTTTTTTTGGTCCAAATTTTTTTGGTCCCAAAATTTTTCGAACTTTTTTTTGGTCCCAAAATTTTTTCGAACTTTTTTTTGGCTCAAAATTTTTTTGGTCCAAAAATTTTTCGAACTTTTTTTTTGGCTCAAAATTTTTTTGGGTCAAAATTTTTTCGAACTTTTTTTTGGGTCAAAATTTTTTTGGTCCCAAAATTTTTCGAACTTTTTTTTGGGTCAATATTTTTTCGAACTTTTTTTTTGGGTCAAAATTTTTTTGGTCCCAAAATTTTTCGAACTTTTTTTTGGGTCCAAATTTTTTTGGTCCCAAAATTTTTCGAACTTTTTTTTGGGTCCAAATTTTTTTGGTCCCAAAATTTTTCGAACTTTTTTTTGGGTCCAAATTTTTTTGGTCCCAAAATTTTTCGAACTTTTTTTTGGTCCCAAAATTTTTTCGAACTTTTTTTTGGCTCAAAATTTTTTTGGTCCCAAAATTTTTCGAACTTTTTTTTTGGCTCAAAATTTTTTTCGGTCAAAATTTTTTCGAACTTTTTTTTGGGTCAAAATTTTTTGGGTCCCAAAATTTTTCGAAGTTTTTTTTGGGTCAAAATTTTTTTGGTCCCAAAATTTTTCGAACTTTTTTTTGGGTCAAATTTTTTTTGGTCCCAAAATTTTTCGAAGTTTTTTTTGGGTCAAAATTTTTTTGGTCCCAAAATTTTTCGAACTTTTTTTTGGGTCAAAATTTTTTCGAACTTTTTTTTGGGTCAAAATTTTTTTGGTCCCAAATTTTTTCGAACTTTTTTTTGGGTCAAAATTTTTTTGGTCCCAAATTTTTTCGAACTTTTTTTTGGGTCAAAATTTTTTTAGTCCCAAAATTTTTCGAAGTTTTTTTTGGGTCAAAATTTTTTTGGTCCCAAAATTTTTCGAACTTTTTTTTGGGTCAACATTTTTTCGAACTTTTTTTTGGGTCAAAATTTTTTTGGTCCCAAATTTTTTCGAACTTTTTTTTGGGTCAAAATTTTTTTGGTCCCAAAATTTTTCGAAGTTTTTTTTGGGTCAAAATTTTTTTGGTCCCAAAATTTTTCGAACTTTTTTTTTGGTCCAAATTTTTTTGGTCCCAAAATTTTTCGAACTTTTTTTTGGTCCCAAAATTTTTTCGAACTTTTTTTTTGGCTCAAAATTTTTTTGGTCCCAAAATTTTTCGAACTTTTTTTTTGGCTCAAAATTTTTTTGGGTCAAAATTTTTCGAACTTTTTTTTGGGTCAAAATTTTTTTGGTCCCAAAAATTTTTCGAACTTTTTTTTGGTCCCAAAATTTTTTCGAACTTTTTTTTGGCTCAAAATTTTTTTGGTCCCAAAATTTTTCGAACTTTTTTTTTGGCTCAAAATTTTTTTGGGTCAAAATTTTTCGAACTTTTTTTTGGGTCAAAATTTTTTTGGTCCCAAAATTTTTCGAACTTTTTTTTTGGTCCAAATTTTTTTGGTCCCAAAATTTTTCGAACTTTTTTTTGGTCCCAAAATTTTTTCAAACTTTTTTTTGGCTCAAAATTTTTTTGGTCCAAAAATTTTTCGAACTTTTTTTTTGGCTCAAAATTTTTTTGGGTCAAAATTTTTTCGAACTTTTTTTTGGGTCAAAATTTTTTTGGTCCCAAAATTTTTCGAACTTTTTTTTGGGTCAAAATTTTTTCGAACTTTTTTTTTGGGTCAAAATTTTTTTGGTCCCAAAATTTTTCGAACTTTTTTTTGGGTCCAAATTTTTTTGGTCCCAAAATTTTTCGAACTTTTTTTTGGGTCCAAATTTTTTTGGTCCCAAAATTTTTCGAACTTTTTTTTGGGTCCAAATTTTTTTGGTCCCAAAATTTTTCGAACTTTTTTTTGGTCCCAAAATTTTTTCGAACTTTTTTTTGGCTCAAAATTTTTTTGGTCCCAAAATTTTTGAACTTTTTTTTTGGTCCAAATTTTTTTGGTCCCAAAATTTTTCGAACTTTTTTTTGGTCCCAAAATTTTTTCGAACTTTTTTTTGGCTCAAAATTTTTTTGGTCCCAAAATTTTTCGAAGTTTTTTTTGGGTCAAAATTTTTTTGGTCCCAAAATTTTTCGAACTTTTTTTTGGGTCCAAATTTTTTTGGTCCCAAAATTTTTGAACTTTTTTTTTGGTCCAAATTTTTTTGGTCCCAAAATTTTTCGAACTTTTTTTTGGGTCCAAATTTTTTTGGTCCCAAAATTTTTCGAACTTTTTTTTGGGTCCAAATTTTTTTGGTCCCAAAATTTTTGAACTTTTTTTTTGGTCCAAATTTTTTTGGTCCCAAAATTTTTCGAACTTTTTTTTGGTCCCAAAATTTTTTCGAACTTTTTTTTGGCTCAAAATTTTTTTGGTCCCAAAATTTTTCGAACTTTTTTTTGGGTCAAAATTTTTTTGGTCCCAAAATTTTTCGAACTTTTTTTTGGGTCAAAATTTTTTTGGTCCCAAAATTTTTGAACTTTTTTTTTGGTCAAAATTTTTTTGGTCCCAAAATTTTTGAACTTTTTTTTTGCTCCAAATTTTTTTGGTCCCAAAATTTTTTCGAACTTTTTTTTGGCTCAAAATTTTTTTGGTCCCAAAATTTTTCGAACTTTTTTTTGGCTCAAAATTTTTTTGGGTCAAAATTTTTTCGAACTTTTTTTTGGGTCAAAATTTTTTTGGTCCCAAAATTTTTGAACTTTTTTTTTTGGTCCAAATTTTTTTGGTCCCAAAATTTTTCGAACTTTTTTTTGGTCCCAAAATTTTTTCGAACTTTTTTTTGGCTCAAAATTTTTTTAGTCCCAAAATTTTTCGAAGTTTTTTTTGGGTCAAAATTTTTTTGGTCCCAAAATTTTTCGAACTTTTTTTTGGGTCCAAATTTTTTTAGTCCCAAAATTTTTCGAAGTTTTTTTTGGGTCAAAATTTTTTTGGTCCCAAAATTTTTCGAACTTTTTTTTGGGTCCAAATTTTTTTGGTCCCAAAATTTTTCGAACTTTTTTTTGGGTCCAAGTTTTTTGGTCCCAAATTTTTTGAACTTTTTTTATTGGTCCAAATTTTTTTGGTCCCAAAATTTTTCGAACTTTTTTTTGGTCCCAAAATTTTTTCGAACTTTTTTTTGGCTCAAAATTTTTTTGGTCCCAAAATTTTTCGAACTTTTTTTTTTGGCTCAAAATTTTTTTGGGTCAAAATTTTTTCGAACTTTTTTTTAGGTCAAAATTTTTTGGGTCCCAAAATTTTTCGAACTTTTTTTTGGGTCAAAATTTTTTTGGTCCCAAAATTTTTCGAACTTTTTTTTGGGTCAAATTTTTTTTGGTCCCAAAATTTTTCGAAGTTTTTTTTGGGTCAAAATTTTTTTGGTCCCAAAATTTTTCGAACTTTTTTTTGGGTCAAAATTTTTTCGAACTTTTTTTTGGGTCAAAATTTTTTTGGTCCCAAATTTTTTCGAACTTTTTTTTGGGTCAAAATTTTTTTAGTCCCAAAATTTTTCGAAGTTTTTTTTGGGTCAAAATTTTTTTGGTCCCAAAATTTTTCGAACTTTTTTTTGGGTCAACATTTTTTCGAACTTTTTTTTGGGTCAAAATTTTTTTGGTCCCAAATTTTTTCGAACTTTTTTTTGGGTCAAAATTTTTTTGGTCCCAAAATTTTTCGAAGTTTTTTTTGGGTCAAAATTTTTTTGGTCCCAAAATTTTTCGAACTTTTTTTTTGGTCCAAATTTTTTTGGTCCCAAAATTTTTCGAACTTTTTTTTGGTCCCAAAATTTTTTCGAACTTTTTTTTGGCTCAAAATTTTTTTGGTCCCAAACTTTTTCGAACTTTTTTTTTGGCTCAAAATTTTTTTGGGTCAAAATTTTTCGAACTTTTTTTTGGGTCAAAATTTTTTTGGTCCCAAAATTTTTCGAACTTTTTTTTTGGTCCAAATTTTTTTGGTCCCAAAATTTTTCGAACTTTTTTTTGGTCCCAAAATTTTTTCGAACTTTTTTTTGGCTCAAAATTTTTTTGGTCCAAAAATTTTTCGAAGTTTTTTTTGGGTCAAAATTTTTTTGGTCCCAAAATTTTTCGAACTTTTTTTTGGGTCAAAATTTTTTTGGTCCCAAAATTTTTGAACTTTTTTTTTGGTCAAAATTTTTTTGGTCCCAAAATTTTTGAACTTTTTTTTTGCTCCAAATTTTTTTGGTCCCAAAATTTTTTCGAACTTTTTTTTGGCTCAAAATTTTTTTGGTCCCAAAATTTTTCGAACTTTTTTTTGGCTCAAAATTTTTTTGGGTCAAAATTTTTTCGAACTTTTTTTTGGGTCAAAATTTTTTTGGTCCCAAAATTTTTGAACTTTTTTTTTTGGTCCAAATTTTTTTGGTCCCAAAATTTTCCGAACTTTTTTTTGGTCCCAAAATTTTTTCGAACTTTTTTTTGGCTCAAAATTTTTTTGGTCCCAAAATTTTTGAACTTTTTTTTTGGTCAAAATTTTTTTGGTCCCAAAATTTTTGAACTTTTTTTTTGCTCCAAATTTTTTTGGTCCCAAAATTTTTTCGAACTTTTTTTTGGCTCAAAATTTTTTTGGTCCCAAAATTTTTCGAACTTTTTTTTGGCTCAAAATTTTTTTGGGTCAAAATTTTTTCGAACTTTTTTTTGGGTCAAAATTTTTTTGGTCCCAAAATTTTTGAACTTTTTTTTTTGGTCCAAATTTTTTTGGTCCCAAAATTTTTCGAACTTTTTTTTGGTCCCAAAATTTTTTCGAACTTTTTTTTGGCTCAAAATTTTTTTAGTCCCAAAATTTTTCGAAGTTTTTTTTGGGTCAAAATTTTTTTGGTCCCAAAATTTTTCGAACTTTTTTTTGGGTCCAAATTTTTTTAGTCCCAAAATTTTTCGAAGTTTTTTTTGGGTCAAAATTTTTTTGGTCCCAAAATTTTTCGAACTTTTTTTTGGGTCCAAATTTTTTTGGTCCCAAAATTTTTCGAACTTTTTTTTGGGTCCAAGTTTTTTGGTCCCAAATTTTTTGAACTTTTTTTATTGGTCCAAATTTTTTTGGTCCCAAAATTTTTCGAACTTTTTTTTGGTCCCAAAATTTTTTCGAACTTTTTTTTGGCTCAAAATTTTTTTGGTCCCAAAATTTTTCGAACTTTTTTTTTTGGCTCAAAATTTTTTTGGGTCAAAATTTTTTCGAACTTTTTTTTAGGTCAAAATTTTTTGGGTCCCAAAATTTTTCGAACTTTTTTTTGGGTCAAATTTTTTTTGGTCCCAAAATTTTTCGAAGTTTTTTTTGGGTCAAAATTTTTTTGGTCCCAAAATTTTTCGAACTTTTTTTTGGGTCAAAATTTTTTCGAACTTTTTTTTGGGTCAAAATTTTTTTGGTCCCAAATTTTTTCGAACTTTTTTTTGGGTCAAAATTTTTTTAGTCCCAAAATTTTTCGAAGTTTTTTTTGGGTCAAAATTTTTTTGGTCCCAAAATTTTTCGAACTTTTTTTTGGGTCAACATTTTTTCGAACTTTTTTTTGGGTCAAAATTTTTTTGGTCCCAAATTTTTTCGAACTTTTTTTTGGGTCAAAATTTTTTTGGTCCCAAAATTTTTCGAAGTTTTTTTTGGGTCAAAATTTTTTTGGTCCCAAAATTTTTCGAACTTTTTTTTTGGTCCAAATTTTTTTGGTCCCAAAATTTTTCGAACTTTTTTTTGGTCCCAAAATTTTTTCGAACTTTTTTTTGGCTCAAAATTTTTTTGGTCCCAAACTTTTTCGAACTTTTTTTTTGGCTCAAAATTTTTTTGGGTCAAAATTTTTCGAACTTTTTTTTGGGTCAAAATTTTTTTGGTCCCAAAATTTTTCGAACTTTTTTTTTGGTCCAAATTTTTTTGGTCCCAAAATTTTTCGAACTTTTTTTTGGTCCCAAAATTTTTTCGAACTTTTTTTTGGCTCAAAATTTTTTTGGTCCAAAAATTTTTCGAAGTTTTTTTTGGGTCAAAATTTTTTTGGTCCCAAAATTTTTCGAACTTTTTTTTGGGTCAAAATTTTTTTGGTCCCAAAATTTTTGAACTTTTTTTTTGGTCAAAATTTTTTTGGTCCCAAAATTTTTGAACTTTTTTTTTGCTCCAAATTTTTTTGGTCCCAAAATTTTTTCGAACTTTTTTTTGGCTCAAAATTTTTTTGGTCCCAAAATTTTTCGAACTTTTTTTTGGCTCAAAATTTTTTTGGGTCAAAATTTTTTCGAACTTTTTTTTGGGTCAAAATTTTTTTGGTCCCAAAATTTTTGAACTTTTTTTTTTGGTCCAAATTTTTTTGGTCCCAAAATTTTCCGAACTTTTTTTTGGTCCCAAAATTTTTTCGAACTTTTTTTTGGCTCAAAATTTTTTTAGTCCCAAAATTTTTCGAAGTTTTTTTTGGGTCAAAATTTTTTTGGTCCCAAAATTTTTCGAACTTTTTTTTGGGTCCAAATTTTTTTAGTCCCAAAATTTTTCTAAGTTTTTTTTGGGTCAAATTTTTTTTGGTCCCAAAATTTTTCGAACTTTTTTTTGGGTCCAAATTTTTTTGGTCCCAAAATTTTTCGAACTTTTTTTTGGGTCCAAGTTTTTTGGTCCCAAATTTTTTGAACTTTTTTTATTGGTCCAAATTTTTTTGGTCCCAAAATTTTTCGAACTTTTTTTTGGTCCCAAAATTTTTTCGAACTTTTTTTTGGCTCAAAATTTTTTTGGTCCCAAAATTTTTCGAACTTTTTTTTTTGGCTCAAAATTTTTTTGGGTCAAAATTTTTTCGAACTTTTTTTTAGGTCAAAATTTTTTGGGTCCCAAAATTTTTCGAAGTTTTTTTTGGGTCAAAATTTTTTTGGTCCCAAAATTTTTCGAACTTTTTTTTGGGTCAAAATTTTTTTGGTCCCAAAATTTTTGAACTTTTTTTTTGGTCAAAATTTTTTTGGTCCCAAAATTTTTGAACTTTTTTTTTGCTCCAAATTTTTTTGGTCCCAAAATTTTTTCGAACTTTTTTTTGGCTCAAAATTTTTTTGGTCCCAAAATTTTTCGAACTTTTTTTTGGCTCAAAATTTTTTTGGGTCAAAATTTTTTCGAACTTTTTTTTGGGTCAAAATTTTTTTGGTCCCAAAATTTTTGAACTTTTTTTTTTGGTCCAAATTTTTTTGGTCCCAAAATTTTCCGAACTTTTTTTTGGTCCCAAAATTTTTTCGAACTTTTTTTTGGCTCAAAATTTTTTTAGTCCCAAAATTTTTCGAAGTTTTTTTTGGGTCAAAATTTTTTTGGTCCCAAAATTTTTCGAACTTTTTTTTGGGTCCAAATTTTTTTAGTCCCAAAATTTTTCGAAGTTTTTTTTGGGTCAAATTTTTTTTGGTCCCAAAATTTTTCGAACTTTTTTTTGGGTCCAAATTTTTTTGGTCCCAAAATTTTTCGAACTTTTTTTTGGGTCCAAGTTTTTTGGTCCCAAATTTTTTGAACTTTTTTTATTGGTCCAAATTTTTTTGGTCCCAAAATTTTTCGAACTTTTTTTTGGTCCCAAAATTTTTTCGAACTTTTTTTTGGCTCAAAATTTTTTTGGTCCCAAAATTTTTCGAACTTTTTTTTTTGGCTCAAAATTTTTTTGGGTCAAAATTTTTTCGAACTTTTTTTTAGGTCAAAATTTTTTGGGTCCCAAAATTTTTCGAAGTTTTTTTTGGGTCAAAATTTTTTTGGTCCCAAAATTTTTCGAACTTTTTTTTGGGTCAAATTTTTTTTGGTCCCAAAATTTTTCGAAGTTTTTTTTGGGTCAAAATTTTTTTGGTCCCAAAATTTTTCGAACTTTTTTTTGGGTCAAAATTTTTTCGAACTTTTTTTTGGGTCAAAATTTTTTTGGTCCCAAATTTTTTCGAACTTTTTTTTGGGTCAAAATTTTTTTAGTCCCAAAATTTTTCGAAGTTTTTTTTGGGTCACAATTTTTTTGGTCCCAAAATTTTTCGAACTTTTTTTTGGGTCAACATTTTTTCGAACTTTTTTTTGGGTCAAAATTTTTTTGGTCCCAAATTTTTTCGAACTTTTTTTTGGGTCAAAATTTTTTTGGTCCCAAAATTTTTCGAAGTTTTTTTTGGGTCAAAATTTTTTTGGTCCCAAAATTTTTCGAACTTTTTTTTTGGTCCAAATTTTTTTGGTCCCAAAATTTTTCGAACTTTTTTTTGGTCCCAAAATTTTTTCGAACTTTTTTTTGGCTCAAAATTTTTTTGGTCCCAAAATTTTTCGAACTTTTTTTTTGGCTCAAAATTTTTTTGGGTCAAAATTTTTCGAACTTTTTTTTGGGTCAAAATTTTTTTGGTCCCAAAATTTTTCGAACTTTTTTTTTGGTCCAAATTTTTTTGGTCCCAAAATTTTTCGAACTTTTTTTTGGTCCCAAAATTTTTTCGAACTTTTTTTTGGCTCAAAATTTTTTTGGTCCAAAAATTTTTCGAACTTTTTTTTTTGGCTCAAAATTTTTTTGGGTCAAAATTTTTTCGAACTTTTTTTTGGGTCAAAATTTTTTTGGTCCCAAAATTTTTCGAACTTTTTTTTGGGTCCAAATTTTTTTGGTCCCAAAATTTTTCGAACTTTTTTTTGGGTCCAAATTTTTTTGGTCCCAAAATTTTTCGAACTTTTTTTTGGTCCCAAAATTTTTTCGAACTTTTTTTTGGCTCAAAATTTTTTTGGTCCCAAAATTTTTTCGAACTTTTTTTTGGCTCAAAATTTTTTTGGTCCCAAAATTTTTCGAACTTTTTTTTTGGCTCAAAATTTTTTTGGGTCAAAATTTTTCGAACTTTTTTTTGGGTCAAAATTTTTTTGGTCCCAAAATTTTTCGAACTTTTTTTTTGGTCCAAATTTTTTTGGTCCCAAAATTTTTCGAACTTTTTTTTGGTCCCAAAATTTTTTCGAACTTTTTTTTGGCTCAAAATTTTTTTGGTCCAAAAATTTTTCGAACTTTTTTTTTGGCTCAAAATTTTTTTGGGTCAAAATTTTTTCGAACTTTTTTTTGGGTCAAAATTTTTTTGGTCCCAAAATTTTTCGAACTTTTTTTTGGGTCCAAATTTTTTTGGTCCCAAAATTTTTCGAACTTTTTTTTTGGCTCAAAATTTTTTTGGGTCAAAATTTTTTCGAACTTTTTTTTGGGTCAAAATTTTTTTGGTCCCAAAATTTTTCGAACTTTTTTTTGGGTCCAAATTTTTTTGGTCCCAAAATTTTTTCGAACTTTTTTTTGGGTCCAAATTTTTTTGGTCCCAAAATTTTTCGAACTTTTTTTTGGGTCCAAATTTTTTTGGTCCCAAAATTTTTCGAACTTTTTTTTGGGTCCAAATTTTTTTGGTCCCAAAATTTTTCGAACTTTTTTTTGGTCCCAAAATTTTTTCGAACTTTTTTTTGGCTCAAAATTTTTTTGGTCCCAAAATTTTTCGAACTTTTTTTTTGGCTCAAAATTTTTTTGGGTCAAAATTTTTTCGAACTTTTTTTTGGGTCAAAATTTTTTGGGTCCCAAAATTTTTCGAAGTTTTTTTTGGGTCAAAATTTTTTTGGTCCCAAAATTTTTCGAACTTTTTTTGGGTCAAATTTTTTTTGGTCCCAAAATTTTTCGAAGTTTTTTTTGGGTCAAAATTTTTTTGGTCCCAAAATTTTTCGAACTTTTTTTTGGGTCAAAATTTTTTCGAACTTTTTTTTGGGTCAAAATTTTTTTGGTCCCAAATTTTTTCGAACTTTTTTTTGGGTCAAAATTTTTTTGGTCCCAAATTTTTTCGAACTTTTTTTTGGGTCAAAATTTTTTTAG
The DNA here is from genome assembly GCF_023375975.1 of Astyanax mexicanus. Taxonomy (NCBI): domain Eukaryota; kingdom Metazoa; phylum Chordata; class Actinopteri; order Characiformes; family Acestrorhamphidae; genus Astyanax; species Astyanax mexicanus. The sequence continues at coordinate 19,541,224 of NC_064413.1, forward strand.
TCCCAAAATTTTTCGAAGTTTTTTTTGGGTCAAAATTTTTTTGGTCCCAAAATTTTTCGAACTTTTTTTTGGGTCCCAAATTTTTTCGAACTTTTTTTTGGGTCAAAATTTTTTTGGTCCCAAATTTTTTCGAACTTTTTTTTGGGTCAAAATTTTTTTGGTCCCAAAATTTTTCGAAGTTTTTTTTGGGTCAAAATTTTTTTGGTCCCAAAATTTTTCGAACTTTTTTTTTGGTCCAAATTTTTTTGGTCCCAAAATTTTTCGAACTTTTTTTTGGTCCCAAAATTTTTTCGAACTTTTTTTTTGGCTCAAAATTTTTTTGGTCCCAAAATTTTTCGAACTTTTTTTTTGGCTCAAAATTTTTTTGGGTCAAAATTTTTCGAACTTTTTTTTGGGTCAAAATTTTTTTGGTCCCAAAATTTTTCGAACTTTTTTTTGGCTCAAAATTTTTTTGGTCCCAAAATTTTTCGAACTTTTTTTTTGGCTCAAAATTTTTTTGGGTCAAAATTTTTCGAACTTTTTTTTGGGTCAAAATTTTTTTGGTCCCAAAATTTTTCGAACTTTTTTTTTGGTCCAAATTTTTTTGGTCCCAAAATTTTTCGAACTTTTTTTTGGTCCCAAAATTTTTTCAAACTTTTTTTTGGCTCAAAATTTTTTTGGTCCAAAAATTTTTCGAACTTTTTTTTTGGCTCAAAATTTTTTTGGGTCAAAATTTTTTCGAACTTTTTTTTGGGTCAAAATTTTTTTGGTCCCAAAATTTTTCGAACTTTTTTTTGGGTCAAAATTTTTTCGAACTTTTTTTTTGGGTCAAAATTTTTTTGCTCCCAAAATTTTTCGAACTTTTTTTTGGGTCCAAATTTTTTTGGTCCCAAAATTTTTCGAACTTTTTTTTGGGTCCAAATTTTTTTGGTCCCAAAATTTTTCGAACTTTTTTTTGGGTCCAAATTTTTTTGGTCCCAAAATTTTTCGAACTTTTTTTTGGTCCCAAAATTTTTTCGAACTTTTTTTTGGCTCAAAATTTTTTTGGTCCCAAAATTTTTGAACTTTTTTTTTGGTCCAAATTTTTTTGGTCCCAAAATTTTTCGAACTTTTTTTTGGTCCCAAAATTTTTTCGAACTTTTTTTTGGCTCAAAATTTTTTTGGTCCCAAAATTTTTCGAAGTTTTTTTTGGGTCAAAATTTTTTTGGTCCCAAAATTTTTCGAACTTTTTTTTGGGTCCAAATTTTTTTGGTCCCAAAATTTTTGAACTTTTTTTTTGGTCCAAATTTTTTTGGTCCCAAAATTTTTCGAACTTTTTTTTGGGTCCAAATTTTTTTGGTCCCAAAATTTTTCGAACTTTTTTTTGGGTCCAAATTTTTTTGGTCCCAAAATTTTTGAACTTTTTTTTTGGTCCAAATTTTTTTGGTCCCAAAATTTTTCGAACTTTTTTTTGGTCCCAAAATTTTTTCGAACTTTTTTTTGGCTCAAAATTTTTTTGGTCCCAAAATTTTTCGAACTTTTTTTTGGGTCAAAATTTTTTTGGTCCCAAAATTTTTCGAACTTTTTTTTGGGTCAAAATTTTTTTGGTCCCAAAATTTTTGAACTTTTTTTTTGGTCAAAATTTTTTTGGTCCCAAAATTTTTGAACTTTTTTTTTGCTCCAAATTTTTTTGGTCCCAAAATTTTTTCGAACTTTTTTTTGGCTCAAAATTTTTTTGGTCCCAAAATTTTTCGAACTTTTTTTTGGCTCAAAATTTTTTTGGGTCAAAATTTTTTCGAACTTTTTTTTGGGTCAAAATTTTTTTGGTCCCAAAATTTTTGAACTTTTTTTTTTGGTCCAAATTTTTTTGGTCCCAAAATTTTTCGAACTTTTTTTTGGTCCCAAAATTTTTTCGAACTTTTTTTTGGCTCAAAATTTTTTTAGTCCCAAAATTTTTCGAAGTTTTTTTTGGGTCAAAATTTTTTTGGTCCCAAAATTTTTCGAACTTTTTTTTGGGTCCAAATTTTTTTAGTCCCAAAATTTTTCGAAGTTTTTTTTGGGTCAAAATTTTTTTGGTCCCAAAATTTTTCGAACTTTTTTTTGGGTCCAAATTTTTTTGGTCCCAAAATTTTTCGAACTTTTTTTTGGGTCCAAGTTTTTTGGTCCCAAATTTTTTGAACTTTTTTTATTGGTCCAAATTTTTTTGGTCCCAAAATTTTTCGAACTTTTTTTTGGTCCCAAAATTTTTTCGAACTTTTTTTTGGCTCAAAATTTTTTTGGTCCCAAAATTTTTCGAACTTTTTTTTTTGGCTCAAAATTTTTTTAGGTCAAAATTTTTTCGAACTTTTTTTTAGGTCAAAATTTTTTGGGTCCCAAAATTTTTCGAACTTTTTTTTGGGTCAAAATTTTTTTGGTCCCAAAATTTTTCGAACTTTTTTTTGGGTCAAATTTTTTTTGGTCCCAAAATTTTTCGAAGTTTTTTTTGGGTCAAAATTTTTTTGGTCCCAAAATTTTTCGAACTTTTTTTTGGTCCCAAAATTTTTTCGAACTTTTTTTTGGCTCAAAATTTTTTTGGTCCCAAAATTTTTCGAACTTTTTTTTTTGGCTCAAAATTTTTTTGGGTCAAAATTTTTTCGAACTTTTTTTTAGGTCAAAATTTTTTGGGTCCCAAAATTTTTCGAACTTTTTTTTGGGTCAAAATTTTTTTGGTCCCAAAATTTTTCGAACTTTTTTTTGGGTCAAATTTTTTTTGGTCCCAAAATTTTTCGAAGTTTTTTTTGGGTCAAAATTTTTTTGGTCCCAAAATTTTTCGAACTTTTTTTTGGGTCAAAATTTTTTCGAACTTTTTTTTGGGTCAAAATTTTTTTGGTCCCAAATTTTTTCGAACTTTTTTTTGGGTCAAAATTTTTTTAGTCCCAAAATTTTTCGAAGTTTTTTTTGGGTCAAAATTTTTTCGAACTTTTTTTTGGCTCAAAATTTTTTTGGTCCCAAAATTTTTCGAACTTTTTTTTTGGCTCAAAATTTTTTTGGGTCAAAATTTTTCGAACTTTTTTTTGGGTCAAAATTTTTTTGGTCCCAAAATTTTTCGAACTTTTTTTTTGGTCCAAATTTTTTTGGTCCCAAAATTTTTCGAACTTTTTTTTGGTCCCAAAATTTTTTCGAACTTTTTTTTGGCTCAAAATTTTTTTGGTCCAAAAATTTTTCGAACTTTTTTTTTGGCTCAAAATTTTTTTGGGTCAAAATTTTTTCGAACTTTTTTTTGGGTCAAAATTTTTTTGGTCCCAAAATTTTTCGAACTTTTTTTTGGGTCCAAATTTTTTTGGTCCCAAAATTTTTCGAACTTTTTTTTTGGCTCAAAATTTTTTTGGGTCAAAATTTTTCGAACTTTTTTTTGGGTCCAAATTTTTTTGGTCCCAAAATTTTTCGAACTTTTTTTTTGGGTCCAAATTTTTTTGGTCCCAAAATTTTTCGAACTTTTTTTTGGGTCCAAATTTTTTTGGTCCCAAAATTTTTCGAACTTTTTTTTGGGTCCAAATTTTTTTGGTCCCAAAATTTTTCGAACTTTTTTTTGGGTCCAAATTTTTTTGGTCCCAAAATTTTTCGAACTTTTTTTTGGTCCCAAAATTTTTTCGAACTTTTTTTTGGCTCAAAATTTTTTTGGTCCCAAAATTTTTCGAACTTTTTTTTTGGCTCAAAATTTTTTTGGGTCAAAATTTTTTCGAACTTTTTTTTGGGTCAAAATTTTTTGGGTCCCAAAATTTTTCGAAGTTTTTTTTGGGTCAAAATTTTTTTGGTCCCAAAATTTTTCGAACTTTTTTTGGGTCAAATTTTTTTTGGTCCCAAAATTTTTCGAAGTTTTTTTTGGGTCAAAATTTTTTTGGTCCCAAAATTTTTCGAACTTTTTTTTGGGTCAAAATTTTTTCGAACTTTTTTTTGGGTCAAAATTTTTTTGGTCCCAAATTTTTTCGAACTTTTTTTTGGGTCAAAATTTTTTTGGTCCCAAATTTTTTCGAACTTTTTTTTGGGTCAAAATTTTTTTAGTCCCAAAATTTTTCGAAGTTTTTTTTGGGTCAAAATTTTTTTGGTCCCAAAATTTTTCGAACTTTTTTTTGGGTCCCAAATTTTTTCGAACTTTTTTTTGGGTCAAAATTTTTTTGGTCCCAAATTTTTTCGAACTTTTTTTTGGGTCAAAATTTTTTTGGTCCCAAAATTTTTCGAAGTTTTTTTTGGGTCAAAATTTTTTTGGTCCCAAAATTTTTCGAACTTTTTTTTTGGTCCAAATTTTTTTGGTCCCAAAATTTTTCGAACTTTTTTTTGGTCCCAAAATTTTTTCGAACTTTTTTTTTGGCTCAAAATTTTTTTGGTCCCAAAATTTTTCGAACTTTTTTTTTGGCTCAAAATTTTTTTGGGTCAAAATTTTTCGAACTTTTTTTTGGGTCAAAATTTTTTTGGTCCCAAAATTTTTCGAACTTTTTTTTGGCTCAAAATTTTTTTGGTCCCAAAATTTTTCGAACTTTTTTTTTGGCTCAAAATTTTTTTGGGTCAAAATTTTTCGAACTTTTTTTTGGGTCAAAATTTTTTTGGTCCCAAAATTTTTCGAACTTTTTTTTTGGTCCAAATTTTTTTGGTCCCAAAATTTTTCGAACTTTTTTTTGGTCCCAAAATTTTTTCAAACTTTTTTTTGGCTCAAAATTTTTTTGGTCCAAAAATTTTTCGAACTTTTTTTTTGGCTCAAAATTTTTTTGGGTCAAAATTTTTTCGAACTTTTTTTTGGGTCAAAATTTTTTTGGTCCCAAAATTTTTCGAACTTTTTTTTGGGTCAAAATTTTTTCGAACTTTTTTTTTGGGTCAAAATTTTTTTGCTCCCAAAATTTTTCGAACTTTTTTTTGGGTCCAAATTTTTTTGGTCCCAAAATTTTTCGAACTTTTTTTTGGGTCCAAATTTTTTTGGTCCCAAAATTTTTCGAACTTTTTTTTGGGTCCAAATTTTTTTTGTCCCAAAATTTTTCGAACTTTTTTTTGGTCCCAAAATTTTTTCGAACTTTTTTTTGGCTCAAAATTTTTTTGGTCCCAAAATTTTTGAACTTTTTTTTTGGTCCAAATTTTTTTGGTCCCAAAATTTTTCGAACTTTTTTTTGGTCCCAAAATTTTTTCGAACTTTTTTTTGGCTCAAAATTTTTTTGGTCCCAAAATTTTTCGAAGTTTTTTTTGGGTCAAAATTTTTTTGGTCCCAAAATTTTTCGAACTTTTTTTTGGGTCCAAATTTTTTTGGTCCCAAAATTTTTGAACTTTTTTTTTGGTCCAAATTTTTTTGGTCCCAAAATTTTTCGAACTTTTTTTTGGGTCCAAATTTTTTTGGTCCCAAAATTTTTCGAACTTTTTTTTGGGTCCAAATTTTTTTGGTCCCAAAATTTTTGAACTTTTTTTTTGGTCCAAATTTTTTTGGTCCCAAAATTTTTCGAACTTTTTTTTGGTCCCAAAATTTTTTCGAACTTTTTTTTGGCTCAAAATTTTTTTGGTCCCAAAATTTTTCGAACTTTTTTTTGGGTCAAAATTTTTTTGGTCCCAAAATTTTTCGAACTTTTTTTTGGGTCAAAATTTTTTTGGTCCCAAAATTTTTGAACTTTTTTTTTGGTCAAAATTTTTTTGGTCCCAAAATTTTTGAACTTTTTTTTTGCTCCAAATTTTTTTGGTCCCAAAATTTTTTCGAACTTTTTTTTGGCTCAAAATTTTTTTGGTCCCAAAATTTTTCGAACTTTTTTTTGGCTCAAAATTTTTTTGGGTCAAAATTTTTTCGAACTTTTTTTTGGGTCAAAATTTTTTTGGTCCCAAAATTTTTGAACTTTTTTTTTTGGTCCAAATTTTTTTGGTCCCAAAATTTTTCGAACTTTTTTTTGGTCCCAAAATTTTTTCGAACTTTTTTTTGGCTCAAAATTTTTTTAGTCCCAAAATTTTTCGAAGTTTTTTTTGGGTCAAAATTTTTTTGGTCCCAAAATTTTTCGAACTTTTTTTTGGGTCCAAATTTTTTTAGTCCCAAAATTTTTCGAAGTTTTTTTTGGGTCAAAATTTTTTTGGTCCCAAAATTTTTCGAACTTTTTTTTGGGTCCAAATTTTTTTGGTCCCAAAATTTTTCGAACTTTTTTTTGGGTCCAAGTTTTTTGGTCCCAAATTTTTTGAACTTTTTTTATTGGTCCAAATTTTTTTGGTCCCAAAATTTTTCGAACTTTTTTTTGGTCCCAAAATTTTTTCGAACTTTTTTTTGGCTCAAAATTTTTTTGGTCCCAAAATTTTTCGAACTTTTTTTTTTGGCTCAAAATTTTTTTAGGTCAAAATTTTTTCGAACTTTTTTTTAGGTCAAAATTTTTTGGGTCCCAAAATTTTTCGAACTTTTTTTTGGGTCAAAATTTTTTTGGTCCCAAAATTTTTCGAACTTTTTTTTGGGTCAAATTTTTTTTGGTCCCAAAATTTTTCGAAGTTTTTTTTGGGTCAAAATTTTTTTGGTCCCAAAATTTTTCGAACTTTTTTTTGGTCCCAAAATTTTTTCGAACTTTTTTTTGGCTCAAAATTTTTTTGGTCCCAAAATTTTTCGAACTTTTTTTTTTGGCTCAAAATTTTTTTGGGTCAAAATTTTTTCGAACTTTTTTTTAGGTCAAAATTTTTTGGGTCCCAAAATTTTTCGAACTTTTTTTTGGGTCAAAATTTTTTTGGTCCCAAAATTTTTCGAACTTTTTTTTGGGTCAAATTTTTTTTGGTCCCAAAATTTTTCGAAGTTTTTTTTGGGTCAAAATTTTTTTGGTCCCAAAATTTTTCGAACTTTTTTTTGGGTCAAAATTTTTTCGAACTTTTTTTTGGGTCAAAATTTTTTTGGTCCCAAATTTTTTCGAACTTTTTTTTGGGTCAAAATTTTTTTAGTCCCAAAATTTTTCGAAGTTTTTTTTGGGTCAAAATTTTTTTGGTCCCAAAATTTTTCGAACTTTTTTTTGGGTCAACATTTTTTCGAACTTTTTTTTGGGTCAAAATTTTTTTGGTCCCAAATTTTTTCGAACTTTTTTTTGGGTCAAAATTTTTTGGGTCCCAAAATTTTTCGAAGTTTTTTTTGGGTCAAAATTTTTTTGGTCCCAAAATTTTTCGAACTTTTTTTTTGGTCCAAATTTTTTTGGTCCCAAAATTTTTCGAACTTTTTTTTGGTCCCAAAATTTTTTCGAACTTTTTTTTGGCTCAAAATTTTTTTGGTCCCAAACTTTTTCGAACTTTTTTTTTGGCTCAAAATTTTTTTGGGTCAAAATTTTTTTGGTCCCAAAATTTTTCGAACTTTTTTTTTGGTCCAAATTTTTTTGGTCCCAAAATTTTTCGAACTTTTTTTTGGTCCCAAAATTTTTTCGAACTTTTTTTTGGCTCAAAATTTTTTTGGTCCAAAAATTTTTCGAACTTTTTTTTTGGCTCAAAATTTTTTTGGGTCAAAATTTTTTCGAACTTTTTTTTGGGTCAAAATTTTTTTGGTCCCAAAATTTTTCGAACTTTTTTTTGGGTCAATATTTTTTCGAACTTTTTTTTTGGGTCAAAATTTTTTTGGTCCCAAAATTTTTCGAACTTTTTTTTGGGTCCAAATTTTTTTGGTCCCAAAATTTTTCGAACTTTTTTTTGGGTCAAAATTTTTTCGAACTTTTTTTTGGGTCAAAATTTTTTTGGTCCCAAATTTTTTCGAACTTTTTTTTGGTCAAAATTTTTTTAGTCCCAAAATTTTTCGAACTTTTTTTTGGGTCAAAATTTTTTTGGTCCCAAATTTTTTCGAACTTTTTTTTGGGTCAAAATTTTTTTAGTCCCAAAATTTTTCGAAGTTTTTTTTGGGTCAAAATTTTTTTGGTCCCAAAATTTTTCGAACTTTTTTTTGGGTCAACATTTTTTCGAACTTTTTTTTGGGTCAAAATTTTTTTGGTCCCAAATTTTTTCGAACTTTTTTTTGGGTCAAAATTTTTTTGGTCCCAAAATTTTTCGAAGTTTTTTTTGGGTCAAAATTTTTTTGGTCCCAAAATTTTTCGAACTTTTTTTTTGGTCCAAATTTTTTTGGTCCCAAAATTTTTTGAACTTTTTTTTGGTCCCAAAATTTTTTCGAACTTTTTTTTTGGCTCAAAATTTTTTTGGTCCCAAAATTTTTCGAACTTTTTTTTTGGCTCAAAATTTTTTTGGGTCAAAATTTTTCGAACTTTTTTTTGGGTCAAAATTTTTTTGGTCCCAAAATTTTTCGAACTTTTTTTTGGTCCCAAAATTTTTTCGAACTTTTTTTTGGCTCAAAATTTTTTTGGTCCCAAAATTTTTCGAACTTTTTTTTTGGCTCAAAATTTTTTTGGGTCAAAATTTTTCGAACTTTTTTTTGGGTCAAAATTTTTTTGGTCCCAAAATTTTTCGAACTTTTTTTTTGGTCCAAATTTTTTTGGTCCCAAAATTTTTCGAACTTTTTTTTGGTCCCAAAATTTTTTCAAACTTTTTTTTGGCTCAAAATTTTTTTGGTCCAAAAATTTTTCGAACTTTTTTTTTGGCTCAAAATTTTTTTGGGTCAAAATTTTTTCGAACTTTTTTTTGGGTCAAAATTTTTTTGGTCCCAAAATTTTTCGAACTTTTTTTTGGGTCAAAATTTTTTCGAACTTTTTTTTTGGGTCAAAATTTTTTTGGTCCCAAAATTTTTCGAACTTTTTTTTGGGTCCAAATTTTTTTGGTCCCAAAATTTTTCGAACTTTTTTTTGGGTCCAAATTTTTTTGGTCCCAAAATTTTTCGAACTTTTTTTTGGGTCCAAATTTTTTCGAACTTTTTTTTGGCTCAAAATTTTTTTGGTCCCAAAATTTTTCGAACTTTTTTTTTGGCTCAAAATTTTTTTGGGTCAAAATTTTTTCGAACTTTTTTTTGGGTCAAAATTTTTTGGGTCCCAAAATTTTTCGAAGTTTTTTTTGGGTCAAATTTTTTTGGTCCCAAAATTTTTCGAAGTTTTTTTTGGGTCAAAATTTTTTTGGTCCCAAAATTTGTCTAACTTTTTTTTGGGTCAAAATTTTTTCGAACTTTTTTTTGGGTCAAAATTTTTTTGGTCCCAAATTTTTTCGAACTTTTTTTTGGGTCAAAATTTTTTTAGTCCCAAAAGTTTTCGAACTTTTTTTTTGGTCCAAATTTTTTTGGTCCCAAAATTTTTCGAACTTTTTTTTTGGTCCAAATTTTTTTGGTCCCAAAATTTTTCGAACTTTTTTTTGGTCCCAAAATTTTTTCGAACTTTTTTTTGGCTCAAAATTTTTTTGGTCCCAAAATTTTTCGAAGTTTTTTTTGGGTCAAAATTTTTTTGGTCCCAAAATTTTTCGAACTTTTTTTTGGGTCAAAATTTTTTTGGTCCCAAAATTTTTGATCTTTTTTTTTGGTCCAAATTTTTTTGGTCCCAAAATTTTTCGAACTTTTTTTTGGTCCCAAATTTTTTTCGAACTTTTTTTTGGGTCAAAAGTTTTTTGGTCCCAAAATTTTTCGAAGTTTTTTTTGGGTCAAAATTTTTTTGGTCCCAAAATTTTTCGAACTTTTTTTTGGGTCAAAATTTTTTTGGTCCCAAAATTTTTCGAACTTTTTTTTGGGTCCAAATTTTTTTGGTCCCAAAATTTTTGAACTTTTTTTTTTGGTCCAAATTTTTTTGGTCCCAAAATTTTTCGAACTTTTTTTTGGTCCCAAAATTTTTTCGAACTTTTTTTTGGCTCAAAATTTTTTTGGTCCCAAAATTTTTCGAACTTTTTTTTTTGGCTCAAAATTTTTTTGGGTCAAAATTTTTTCGAACTTTTTTTTAGGTCAAAATTTTTTGGGTCCCAAAATTTTTCGAAGTTTTTTTTGGGTCAAAATTTTTTTGGTCCCAAAATTTTTCGAACTTTTTTTTGGGTCAAATTTTTTTTGGTCCCAAAATTTTTCGAAGTTTTTTTTGGGTCAAAATTTTTTTGGTCCCAAAATTTTTCGAACTTTTTTTTGGGTCAAAATTTTTTCGAACTTTTTTTTGGGTCAAAATTTTTTTGGTCCCAAATTTTTTCGAACTTTTTTTTGGGTCAAAATTTTTTTAGTCCCAAAATTTTTCGAAGTTTTTTTTGGGTCAAAATTTTTTTGGTCCCAAAATTTTTCGAACTTTTTTTTGGTCCCAAAATTTTTTCGAACTTTTTTTTGGCTCAAAATTTTTTTGGTCCCAAAATTTTTCGAAGTTTTTTTTGGGTCAAAATTTTTTTGGTCCCAAAATTTTTCGAACTTTTTTTTGGGTCAAAATTTTTTTGGTCCCAAAATTTTTGATCTTTTTTTTGGTCCAAATTTTTTTGGTCCCAAAATTTTTCGAACTTTTTTTTGGTCCCAAATTTTTTTCGAACTTTTTTTTGGGTCAAAAGTTTTTTGGTCCCAAAATTTTTCGAAGTTTTTTTTGGGTCAAAATTTTTTTGGTCCCAAAATTTTTCGAACTTTTTTTTGGGTCAAAATTTTTTTGGTCCCAAAATTTTTCGAACTTTTTTTTGGGTCCAAATTTTTTTGGTCCCAAAATTTTTGAACTTTTTTTTTTGGTCCAAATTTTTTTGGTCCCAAAATTTTTCGAACTTTTTTTTGGTCCCAAAATTTTTTCGAACTTTTTTTTGGCTCAAAATTTTTTTGGTCCCAAAATTTTTCGAACTTTTTTTTTTGGCACAAAATTTTTTTGGGTCAAAATTTTTTCGAACTTTTTTTTAGGTCAAAATTTTTTGGGTCCCAAAATTTTTCGAAGTTTTTTTTGGGTCAAAATTTTTTTGGTCCCAAAATTTTTCGAACTTTTTTTTGGGTCAAATTTTTTTTGGTCCCAAAATTTTTCGAAGTTTTTTTTGGGTCAAAATTTTTTTGGTCCCAAAATTTTTCGAACTTTTTTTTGGGTCAAAATTTTTTCGAACTTTTTTTTGGGTCAAAATTTTTTTGGTCCCAAATTTTTTCGAACTTTTTTTTGGGTCAAAATTTTTTTAGTCCCAAAATTTTTCGAAGTTTTTTTTGGGTCAAAATTTTTTTGGTCCCAAAATTTTTCGAACTTTTTTTTGGTCCCAAAATTTTTTCGAACTTTTTTTTGGCTCAAAATTTTTTTGGTCCCAAAATTTTTCGAAGTTTTTTTTGGGTCAAAATTTTTTTGGTCCCAAAATTTTTCGAACTTTTTTTTGGGTCAAAATTTTTTTGGTCCCAAAATTTTTGATCTTTTTTTTTGGTCCAAATTTTTTTGGTCCCAAAATTTTTCGAACTTTTTTTTGGTCCCAAATTTTTTTCGAACTTTTTTTTGGGTCAAAATTTTTTTGGTCCCAAAATTTTTCGAAGTTTTTTTTGGGTCAAAATTTTTTTGGTCCCAAAATTTTTCGAACTTTTTTTTGGGTCAAAATTTTTTTGGTCCCAAAATTTTTCGAACTTTTTTTTGGGTCCAAATTTTTTTGGTCCCAAAATTTTTGAACTTTTTTTTTGGTCCAAATTTTTTTGGTCCCAAAATTTTTCGAACTTTTTTTTGGTCCCAAAATTTTTTCGAACTTTTTTTTGGCTCAAAATTTTTTTGGTCCCAAAATTTTTCGAACTTTTTTTTTTGGCTCAAAATTTTTTTGGGTCAAAATTTTTTCGAACTTTTTTTTAGGTCAAAATTTTTTGGGTCCCAAAATTTTTCGAAGTTTTTTTTGGGTCAAAATTTTTTTGGTCCCAAAATTTTTCGAACTTTTTTTTGGGTCAAATTTTTTTTGGTCCCAAAATTTTTCGAAGTTTTTTTTGGGTCAAAATTTTTTTGGTCCCAAAATTTTTCGAACTTTTTTTTGGGTCAAAATTTTTTCGAACTTTTTTTTGGGTCAAAATTTTTTTGGTCCCAAATTTTTTCGAACTTTTTTTTGGGTCAAAATTTTTTTAGTCCCAAAATTTTTCGAAGTTTTTTTTGGGTCAAAATTTTTTTGGTCCCAAAATTTTTCGAACTTTTTTTTGGGTCAAAATTTTTTCGAACTTTTTTTTGGGTCAAAATTTTTTCGAACTTTTTTTTGGGTCAAAATTTTTTTGGTCCCAAATTTTTTCGAACTTTTTTTTGGGTCAAAATTTTTTTAGTCCCAAAATTTTTCGAAGTTTTTTTTGGGTCAAAATTTTTTTGGTCCCAAAATTTTTCGAACTTTTTTTTTGGGTCAACATTTTTTCGAACTTTTTTTTGGGTCAAAATTTTTTTGGTCCCAAATTTTTTCGAAGTTTTTTTTGGGTCAAAATTTTTTTGGTCCCAAAATTTTTCGAACTTTCTTTTTGGTCCAAATTTTTTTGGTCCCAAAATTTTTCGAACTTTTTTTTGGTCCCAAAATTTTTTCGAACTTTTTTTTGGCTCAAAATTTTTTTGGTCCCAAAATTTTTCGAACTTTTTTTTTGGCTCAAAATTTTTTTGGGTCAAAATTTTTCGAACTTTTTTTTGGGTCAAATTTTTTTTGGTCCCAAAATTTTTCAAACTTTTTTTTGGTCAAAATTTTTTTGGTCCCAAAATTTTTCGAAATTTTTTTGGTCCCAAAATTTTTTCGAACTTTTTTTTGGCTCAAAATTTTTTTGGTCCCAAAATTTTTCGAACTTTTTTTTTGGCTCAAAATTTTTTTGGGTCAAAATTTTTTCGAACTTTTTTTTGGGTCAAAATTTTTTTGGTCCCAAAATTTTTCGAACTTTTTTTTGGATCAAAATTTTTTCGAACTTTTTTTTGGCTCAAAATTTTTTTGGTCCCAAATTTTTTCGAACTTTTTTTTGGGTCAAAATTTTTTTAGTCCCAAAATTTTTCGAAGTTTTTTTTGGGTCAAAATTTTTTTTGGTCCCAAAATTTTTCGAAGTTTTTTTTTGGTCAAAATTTTTTTGGTCCCAAAATTTTTCGAAGTTTTTTTTGGGTCAAATTTTTTTGGTCCCAAAATTTTTCGAACTTTTTTTTGGGTCAAAATTTTTTTGGTCCCAAAATTTTTCGAACTTTTTTTTGGGTCAAATTTTTTTTGGTCCCAAAATTTTTCGAAGTTTTTTTTGGGTCAAAATTTTTTTGGTCCCAAAATTTTTCGAACTTTTTTTTGGGTCAAAATTTTTTCGAACTTTTTTTTGGCTCAAAATTTTTTTGGTCCCAAATTTTTTCGAACTTTTTTTTCGGTCAAAATTTTTTTAGTCCCAAAATTTAACGAAGTTTTTTTTGGGTCAAAATTTTTTTGGTCCCAAAATTTTTCGAAGTTTTTTTTGGGTCAAAATTTTTTTGGTCCCAAAATTTTTCGAACTTTTTTTTTGTCTCAAAATTTTTTTGGGTCAAAATTTTTTCGAACTTTTTTTTGGGTCAAAATTTTTTGGGTCCCAAAATTTTTCGAAGTTTTTTTTGGGTCAAAATTCTTTTGGTCCCAAAATTTTTCGAACTTTTTTTTGGGTCAAATTTTTTTTGGTCCCAAAATTTTTCGAAGTTTTTTTTGGGTCAAAATTTTTTTGGTCCCAAAATTTTTCGAACTTTTTTTTGGGTCAAAATTTTTTCGAACTTTTTTTTGGGTCAAAATTTTTTTGGTCCCAAATTTTTTCGAACTTTTTTTTGGGTCAAAATTTTTTTAGTCCCAAAATTTTTCGAAGTTTTTTTGGGTCAAAATTTGTTTGGTCCCAAAATTTTTCGAACTTTTTTTTGGGTCAACATTTTTTCGAACTTTTTTTTGGGTCAAAATTTTTTTGGTCCCAAATTTTTTCGAAGTTTTTTTTGGGTCAAAATATTTTTGGTCCCAAAATTTTTCGAACTTTCTTTTTGGTCCAAATTTTTTTGGTCCCAAAATTTTTCGAACTTTTTTTTGGTCCCAAAATTTTTTCGAACTTTTTTTTGGGTCAAAATTTTTTTGGTCCCAAAATTTTTCGAACTTTTTTTTTGGCTCAAAATTTTTTTGGGTCAAAATTTTTCGAACTTTTTTTTGGGTCAAAATTTTTTTGGTCCCAAAATTTTTCGAACTTTTTTTAGGTCAAAATTTTTTTGGTCCCAAAATTTTTCGAACTTTTTTTTGGTCCCAAAATTTTTTCGAACTTTTTTTTGGCTCAAAATTTTTTTGGTCCCAAAATTTTTCGAACTTTTTTTTTGGCTCAAAATTTTTTTGGGTCAAAATTTTTTCGAACTTTTTTTTGGGTCAAAATTTTTTTGGTCCCAAAATTTTTCGAACTTTTTTTTGGATCAAAAATTTTTCGAACTTTTTTTTGGCTCAAAATTTTTTTGGTCCCAAATTTTTTCGAACTTTTTTTTGGGTCAAAATTTTTTTAGTCCCAAAATTTTTCGAACTTTTTTTTGGGTCAAAATTTTTTTTGGTCCCAAAATTTTTCGAAGTTTTTTTTTGGTCAAAATTTTTTTGGTCCCAAAATTTTTCGAAGTTTTTTTTGGGTCAAATTTTTTTGGTCCCAAAATTTTTCGAACTTTTTTTTGGGTCAAAATTTTTTTGGTCCCAAAATTTTTCGAACTTTTTTTTTGGCTCAAAATTTTTTTGGGTCAAAATTTTTTCGAACTTTTTTTTGGGTCAAAATTTTTTTGGTCCCAAAATTTTTCGAACTTTTTTTTGGTCCCAAAATTTTTTCGAACTTTTTTTTGGCTCAAAATTTTTTTGGTCACACATTTTTTCGAACTTTTTTTTGGGTCAAATTTTTTTTAGTCCCAAAATTTAACGAAGTTTTTTTTGGGTCAAAATTTTTTTAGTCCCAAAATTTTTCGAACTTTTTTTTGGGTCAAAATTTTTTTGGTCCCAAAATTTTTCGAACTTTTTTTTTGGTCCAAATTTTTTTGGTCCCAAAATTTTTCGAACTTTTTTTTGGTCCCAAAATTTTTTCGAACTTTTTTTTGGCTCAAAATTTTTTTGGTCCCAAAATTTTTCAAACTTTTTTTTTGCTCAAAATTTTTTTGGTCCCAAAATTTTTCGAACTTTTTTTTGGGTCAAAATTTTTTTGGTCCCAAAATTTTTCGAACTTTTTTTTTGGTCCAAATTTTTTTGGTCCCAAAATTTTTCGAACTTTTTTTTGGTCCCAAAATTTTTTCGAACTTTTTTTTGGCTCAAAATTTTTTTGGTCCCAAAATTTTTCGAAGTTTTTTTTTGGCTCAAAATTTTTTTGGGTCAAAATTTTTCGAACTTTTTTTTGGTCAAAATTTTTTTGGTCCCAAAATTTTTCGAACTTTTTTTTGGGTCAAAATTTTTTCTAACTTTTTTTTGGGTCAAAATTTTTTTGGTCTCAAATTTTTTCGAACTTTTTTTTGGGTCAAAATTTTTTTAGTCCCAAAATTTTTCGAAGTTTTTTTTGGCTCAAAATTTTTTTGGGTCAAAATTTTTTCGAACTTTTTTTTCGGTCAAAATTTTTTTGGTCCCAAAATTTTTCGAACTTTTTTTTGGGTCAAAATTTTTTTAGTCCCAAAATTTTTCGAAGTTTTTTTTGGGTCAAAATTTTTTTGGTCCCAAAATTTTTCGAAGTTTTTTTTGGGTCAAAATTTTTTTGGTCCCAAAATTTTTAGAACTTTTTTTTGGGTCAAAATTTTTTTGGTCCCAAAATTTTTCGAACTTTTTTTTGGTCCAAATTTTTTTGGTCCCAAAATTTTTGAACTTTTTTTTTGGTCCAAATTTTTTTGGTCCCAAAATTTTTTCGAACTTTTTTTTGGGTCAAAATTTTTTTAGTCCCAAAATTTAACGAACTTTTTTTTGGGTCAAAATTTTTTTAATCCCAAAATTTTTAGAACTTTTTTTTGGGTCAAAATTTTTTTGGTCCCAAAATTTTTCGAACTTTTTTTTGGGTCCAAATTTTTTTGGTCCCAAAATTTTTCGAACTTTTTTTTGGGTCCAAATTTTTTTGGTCCCAAAATTTTTGAACTTTTTTTTTGGTCCAAATTTTTTTGGTCCCAAAATTTTTCGAACTTTTTTTTGGTCCCAAAATTTTTTCGAACTTTTTTTTGGGTCAAAATTTTTTTGGTCCCAAAATTTTTCGAAGTTTTTTTTGGGTCAAAATTTTTTTGGTCCCAAAATTTTTCGATCTTTTTTTTGGGTCAAATTTTTTTTGGTCCCAAAATTTTTCGAAGTTTTTTTTGGGTCAAAATTTTTTTGGTCCCAAAATTTTTCGAACTTTTTTTTGGGTCAAAATTTTTTCGAACTTTTTTTTGGGTCAAAATTTTTTTGGTCCCAAATTTTTTCGAACTTTTTTTTGGGTCAAAATTTTTTTGGTCCCAAAATTTTTCGAACTTTTTTTTGGGTCAAAATTTTTTCGAACTTTTTTTTGGGTCAAAATTATTTTGGTCCCAAAATTTTTCGAACTTTTTTTTTGGTCAAAATTGTTTTGGTCCCAAAATTTTTCGAACTTTTTTTTGGGTCAAATTTTTTTTGGTACCAAAATTTTTCGAAGTTTTTTTTTGCTCAAAATTTTTTTGGTCCCAAAATTTTTCGAACTTTTTTTTGGGTAAAAATTTTTTCGAACTTTTTTTTGCTCAAAATTTTTTTGGGTCAAAATGTTTTCGAACTTTTTTTTGGGTCAAAATTTTTTTGGTCCCAAAATTTTTCGAACTTTTTTTTGGGTCAAAATTTTTTCGAACTTTTTTTTGGGTCAAAATTTTTTTGGTCCCAAATTTTTTCGAACTTTTTTTTGGCTCAAAATTTTTTTGGTCCCAAAATTTTTCGAACTTTTTTTTTGGCTCAAAATTTTTTTGGGTCAAAATTTTTTCGAACTTTTTTTTGGGTCAAAATTTTTTTGGTCCCAAAATTTTTCGAACTTTTTTTTTGGCTCAAAATTTTTTTGGGTCAAAATTTTTCGAACTTTTTTTTGGGTCCAAATTTTTTTGGTCCCAAAATTTTTCGAACTTTTTTTTGGTCCCAAAATTTTTTCGAACTTTTTTTTGGCTCAAAATTTTTTTGGTCCCAAAATTTTTCGAACTTTTTTTTTGGCTCAAAATTTTTTTGGGTCAAAATGTTTCGAACTTTTTTTTGGGTCAAAATTTTTTTGGTCCCAAAATTTTTCGAACTTTTTTTTGGGTCAAAATTTTTTTAGTCCCAAAATTTTTCGAAGTTTTTTTTGGGTCAAAATTTTTTTGGTTCCTAAATTTTTCGAAGTTTTTTTTGGGTCAAAATTTTTTTGGTCCCAAAATTTTTCGAAATTTTTTTTGGGTCAAAATTTTTTTGGTCCCAAAATTTTTCGAACTTTTTTTTGGGTCAAAATTTTTTTGGTCCCAAAATTTTTGAACTTTTTTTTTGGTCCAAATTTTTTTGGTCCCAAAATTTTTCGAACTTTTTTTTGGTCCCAAAATTTTTTCAAACTTTTTTTTGGCTCAAAATTTTTTTGGTCCCAAAATTTTTCGAACTTTTTTTTTGGCTCAAAATTTTTTTGGGTCAAAATTTTTTCGAACTTTTTTTTGGGTCAAAATTTTTTTGGTCCCAAAATTTTTCGAACTTTTTTTTGGGTCAAAATTTTTTTAATCCCAAAATTTTTTGAAGTTTTTTTTGGGTCAAAATTTTTTTGGTCCCAAAATTTTTCGAACTTTTTTTTGGGTCCAAATTTTTTTGGTCCCAAAATTTTTCGAACTTTTTTTTGGGTCAAAATTTTTTTGGTCCCAAAATTTTTCGAACTTTTTTTTTGGTCCAAATTTTTTTGGTCCCAAAATTTTTCGAACTTTTTTTTGGTCCCAAAATTTTTTCGAACTTTTTTTTGGCTCAAAATTTTTTTGGTCCCAAAATTTTTCGAAGTTTTTTTTTGGCTCAAAATTTTTTTGGGTCAAAATTTTTCGAACTTTTTTTTGGTCAAAATTTTTTTGGTCCCAAAATTTTTCGAACTTTTTTTTGGTCCCAAAATTTTTTCGAACTTTTTTTTGGCTCAAAATTTTTTTGGTCCCAAAATTTTTCGAACTTTTTTTTTGGCTCAAAATTTTTTTGGGTCAAAATTTTTTCGAACTTTTTTTGGGGTCAAAATTTTTTTGGTCCCAAAATTTTTCGAACTTTTTTTTGGGTCAAAATTTTTTCTAACTTTTTTTTGGGTCAAAATTTTTTTGGTCTCAAATTTTTTCGAACTTTTTTTTGGGTCAAAATTTTTTTAGTCCCAAAATTTTTCGAAGTTTTTTTTGGCTCAAAATTTTTTTGGGTCAAAATTTTTTCGAACTTTTTTTTCGGTCAAAATTTTTTTGGTCCCAAAATTTTTCGAACTTTTTTTTGGGTCAAAATTTTTTTAGTCCCAAAATTTTTCGAAGTTTTTTTTGGGTCAAAATTTTTTTGGTCCCAAAATTTTTCGAAGTTTTTTTTGGGTCAAAATTTTTTTGGTCCCAAAATTTTTAGAACTTTTTTTTGGGTCAAAATTTTTTTGGTCCCAAAATTTTTCGAACTTTTTTTTGGGTCCAAATTTTTTTGGTCCCAAAATTTTTGAACTTTTTTTTTGGTCCAAATTTGTTTGGTCCCAAAATTTTTTCGAACTTTTTTTTGGGTCAAAATTTTTTTAGTCCCAAAATTTAACGAACTTTTTTTTGGGTCAAAATTTTTTTAATCCCAAAATTTTTAGAACTTTTTTTTGGGTCAAAATTTTTTTGGTCCCAAAATTTTTCGAACTTTTTTTTGGGTCCAAATTTTTTTGGTCCCAAAATTTTTCGAACTTTTTTTTGGGTCCAAATTTTTTTGGTCCCAAAATTTTTGAACTTTTTTTTTGGTCCAAATTTTTTTGGTCCCAAAATTTTTCGAACTTTTTTTTGGTCCCAAAATTTTTTCGAACTTTTTTTTGGGTCAAAATTTTTTTGGTCCCAAAATTTTTCGAAGTTTTTTTTGGGTCAAAATTTTTTTGGTCCCAAAATTTTTCGATCTTTTTTTTGGGTCAAATTTTTTTTGGTCCCAAAATTTTTCGAAGTTTTTTTTGGGTCAAAATTTTTTTGGTCCCAAAATTTTTCGAACTTTTTTTTGGGTCAAAATTTTTTCGAACTTTTTTTTGGGTCAAAATTTTTTTGGTCCCAAATTTTTTCGAACTTTTTTTTGGGTCAAAATTTTTTTGGTCCCAAAATTTTTCGAACTTTTTTTTGGGTCAAAATTTTTTCGAACTTTTTTTTGGGTCAAAATTATTTTGGTCCCAAAATTTTTCGAACTTTTTTTTTGGTCAAAATTGTTTTGGTCCCAAAATTTTTCGAAATTTTTTTTGGGTCAAATTTTTTTTGGTACCAAAATTTTTCGAAGTTTTTTTTTGCTCAAAATTTTTTTGGTCCCAAAATTTTTCGAACTTTTTTTTGGGTAAAAATTTTTTCGAACTTTTTTTTGCTCAAAATTTTTTTGGGTCAAAATGTTTTCGAACTTTTTTTTGGGTCAAAATTTTTTTGGTCCCAAAATTTTTCGAACTTTTTTTTGGGTCAAAATTTTTTCGAACTTTTTTTTGGGTCAAAATTTTTTTGGTCCCAAATTTTTTCGAACTTTTTTTTGGCTCAAAATTTTTTTGGTCCCAAAATTTTTCGAACTTTTTTTTTGGCTCAAAATTTTTTTGGGTCAAAATTTTTTCGAACTTTTTTTTGGGTCAAAATTTTTTTGGTCCCAAAATTTTTCGAACTTTTTTTTTGGCTCAAAATTTTTTTGGGTCAAAATTTTTCGAACTTTTTTTTGGGTCCAAATTTTTTTGGTCCCAAAATTTTTCGAACTTTTTTTTGGTCCCAAAATTTTTTCGAACTTTTTTTTGGCTCAAAATTTTTTTGGTCCCAAAATTTTTCGAACTTTTTTTTTGGCTCAAAATTTTTTTGGTCCCAAAATTTTTCGAACTTTTTTTTGGGTCAAAATTTTTTTGGTTCCTAAATTTTTCGAAGTTTTTTTTGGGTCAAAATTTTTTTGGTCCCAAAATTTTTCGAACTTTTTTTTGGGTCAAAATTTTTTTGGTCCCAAAATTTTTCGAACTTTTTTTTGGGTCAAAATTTTTTTGGTCCCAAAATTTTTGAACTTTTTTTTTGGTCCAAATTTTTTTGGTCCCAAAATTTTTCGAACTTTTTTTTGGGTCAAAATTTTTTTAGTCCCAAAATTTTTCGAAGTTTTTTTTGGGTCAAAATTTTTTTGGTTCCTAAATTTTTCGAAGTTTTTTTTGGGTCAAAATTTTTTTGGTCCCAAAATTTTTCGAACTTTTTTTTGGGTCAAAATTTTTTTGGTCCCAAAATTTTTCGAACTTTTTTTTGGGTCAAAATTTTTTTGGTCCCAAAATTTTTGAACTTTTTTTTTGGTCCAAATTTTTTTGGTCCCAAAATTTTTCGAACTTTTTTTTGGTCCCAAAATTTTTTCAAACTTTTTTTTGGCTCAAAATTTTTTTGGTCCCAAAATTTTTCGAACTTTTTTTTTGGCTCAAAATTTTTTTGGGTCAAAATTTTTTCGAACTTTTTTTTGGGTCAAAATTTTTTTGGTCCCAAAATTTTTCGAACTTTTTTTTGGGTCAAAATTTTTTTGGTCCCAAAATTTTTCGAACTTTTTTTTGGGTCCAAATTTTTTTGGTCCCAAAATTTTTCGAACTTTTTTTTGGGTCAAAATTTTTTTGGTCCCAAAATTTTTGAACTTTTTTTTTGGTCCAAATTTTTTTGGTCCCAAAATTTTTCGAACTTTTTTTTGGTCCCAAAATTTTTTCGAACTTTTTTTTGGGTCAAAATTTTTTTGGTCCCAATTTTTTTCGAACTTTTTTTTGGGTCAAAATTTTTTTAGTCCCAAAATTTTTCGAAGTTTTTTTTGGGTCAAAATTTTTTTGGTCCCAAAATTTTTCGAACTTTTTTTTGGGTCAAAATTTTTTCGAACTTTTTTTTGGGTCAAAATTATTTTGGTCCCAAAATTTTTCGAACTTTTTTTTTGGTCAAAATTGTTTTGGTCCCAAAATTTTTCGAACTTTTTTTTGGATCAAATTTTTTTTGGTACCAAAATTTTTCGAAGTTTTTTTTTGCTCAAAATTTTTTTGGTCCCAAAATTTTTCGAACTTTTTTTTGGGTAAAAATTTTTTCGAACTTTTTTTTGCTCAAAATTTTTTTGGGTCAAAATGTTTTCGAACTTTTTTTTGGGTCAAAATTTTTTTGGTCCCAAAATTTTTCGAACTTTTTTTTGGGTCAAAATTTTTTCGAACTTTTTTTTGGCTCAAAATTTTTTTGGTCCCAAAATTTTTCGAACTTTTTTTTTGGCTCAAAATTTTTTTGGGTCAAAATTTTTTCGAACTTTTTTTTGGGTCAAAATTTTTTTGGTCCCAAAATTTTTCGAACTTCTTTTTGGGTCAAAATTTTTTTAATCCCAAAATTTTTTTAAGTTTTTTTTGGGTCAAAATTTTTTTGGTCCCAAAATTTTTCGAACTTTTTTTTGGGTCCAAATTTTTTTGGTCCCAAAATTTTTCGAACTTTTTTTTGGGTACAAATTTTTTTGGTCCCAAAATTTTTGAACTTTTTTTTTGGTCCAAATTTTTTTGGTCCCAAAATTTTTCGAACTTTTTTTTTGTCCCAAAATTTTTTCGAACTTTTTTTTGGGTCAAAATTTTTTTGGTCCCAAAATTTTTCGAAGTTTTTTTTGGGTCAAAATTTTTTTGGTCCCAAAATTTTTCGATCTTTTTTTTGGGTCAAATTTTTTTGGTCCCAAAATTTTTCGAAGTTTTTTTTGGGTCAAAATTTTTTCGAACTTTTTTTTGGGTCAAAATTTTTTTGGTCCCAAATTTTTTCGAACTTTTTTTTGGGTCAAAATTTTTTTAGTCCCAAAATTTTTCGAAGTTTTTTTTGGGTCAAAATTTTTTTGGTCCCAAAATTTTTCGAACTTTTTTTTGGGTCAAAATTTTTTCGAACTTTTTTTTGGGTCAAAATTATTTTGGTCCCAAAATTTTTCGAACTTTTTTTTTGGTCAAAATTGTTTTGGTCCCAAAATTTTTCGAACTTTTTTTTGGGTCAAATTTTTTTTGGTACCAAAATTTTTCGAAGTTTTTTTTTGCTCAAAATTTTTTTGGTCCCAAAATTTTTCGAACTTTTTTTTGGGTAAAAATTTTTTCGAACTTTTTTTTGGGTCAAAATTTTTTTGGTCCCAAAATTTTCCGAACTTTTTTTTGGGTCAAAATTTTTTTAGTCCCAAAATTTTTCGAAGTTTTTTTTGGGTCAAAATTTTTTTGGTCCCAAAATTTTTCGAAGTTTTTTTTGGGTCAAAATTTTTTTGGTCCCAAAATTTTTCGAACTTTTTTTTGGGTCAAAATTTTTTTGGTCCCAAAATTTTTCGAACTTTTTTTTGGGTCAAAATTTTTTTAGTCCCAAAATTTTTCGAGTTTTTTTTGGGTCAAAATTTTTTTGGTCCCAAAATTTTTGAACTTTTTTTTTGGTCCAAATTTTTTTGGTCCCAAAATTTTTCGAACTTTTTTTTGGTCCCAAAATTTTTTCGAACTTTTTTTTGGGTCAAAATTTTTTTGGTCCCAAAATTTTTCGAAGTTTTTTTTGGGTCAAAATTTTTTTGGTCCCAAAATTTTTCGATCTTTTTTTTGGGTCAAATTTTTTTTGGTCCCAAAATTTTTCGAAGTTTTTTTTGGGTCAAAATTTTTTTGGTCCCAAAATTTTTCGAACTTTTTTTTGGGTCAAAATTTTTTCGAACTTTTTTTTGGGTCAAAATTTTTTTGGTCCCAATTTTTTTCGAACTTTTTTTTGGGTCAAAATTTTTTTAGTCCCAAAATTTTTCGAAGTTTTTTTTGCGTCAAAATTTTTTTGGTCCCAAAATTTTTCGAACTTTTTTTTGGGTAAAAATTTTTTTGAACTTTTTTTTGTGTCAAAATTATTTTGGTCCCAAAATTTTTCGAACTTTTTTTTTGGTCAAAATTGTTTGGGTCCCAAAATTTTTCGAACTTTTTTTTGGGTCAAATTTTTTTTGGTACCAAAATTTTTCGAAGTTTTTTTTTGCTCAAAATTTTTTTGGTCCCAAAATTTTTCGAACTTTTTTTTGGGTAAAAATTTTTTCGAACTTTTTTTTGCTCAAAATTTTTTTGGGTCAAAATGTTTTCGAACTTTTTTTTGGGTCAAAATTTTTTTGGTCCCAAAATTTTTCGAACTTTTTTTTGGGTCAAAATTTTTTCGAACTTTTTTTTGGGTCAAAATTTTTTTGGTCCCAAATTTTTTCGAACTTTTTTTTGGCTCAAAATTTTTTTGGTCCCAAAATTTTTCGAACTTTTTTTTTGGCTCAAAATTTTTTTGGGTCAAAATTTTTTCGAACTTTTTTTTGGGTCAAAATTTTTTTGGTCCCAAAATTTTTCGAACTTTTTTTTGGGTCAAAATTTTTTTAGTCCCAAAATTTTTCGAAGTTTTTTTTGGGTCAAAATTTTTTTGGTCCCAAAATTTTTCGAAGTTTTTTTTGGGTCAAAATTTTTTTGGTCCCAAAATTTTTCGAACTTTTTTTTGGGTCAAAATTTTTTTGGTCCCAAAATTTTTCGAACTTTTTTTTGGTCCCAAATTTTTTTTGAACTTTTTTTTGGCTCAAAATTTTTTTGGTCCCAAAATTTTTCGAACTTATTTTTTGGCTCAAAATTTTTTTGGGTCAAAATTTTTTCGAACTTTTTTTTGGGTCAAAATTTTTTTGGTCCCAAAATTTTTCGAACTTTTTTTTGGGTCAAAATTTTTTTAGTCCCAAATTTTTTCGAAGTTTTTTTTGGGTCAAAATTTTTTTTGTCCCAAAATTTTTCGAACTTTTTTTTGGTCCCAAAATTTTTTCGAACTTTTTTTTGGGTCAAAATTTTTTTGGTCCCAAAATTTTTCGAAGTTTTTTTTGGGTCAAAATTTTTTTGGTCCCAAAATTTTTCGATCTTTTTTTTGGGTCAAATTTTTTTTGGTCCCAAAATTTTTCGAAGTTTTTTTTGGGTCAAAATTTTTTCGAACTTTTTTTTGGGTCAAAATTTTTTTGGTCCCAAATTTTTTCGAACTTTTTTTTGGGTCAAAATTTTTTTAGTCCCAAAATTTTTCGAAGTTTTTTTTGGGTCAAAATTTTTTTGGTCCCAAAATTTTTCGAACTTTTTTTTGGGTCAAATTTTTTTCGAACTTTTTTTTGGGTCAAAATTTTTTTGGTCCCAAAATTTTTCGAAGTTTTTTTTGGGTCAAAATTTTTTTGGTCCCAAAATTTTTCGATCTTTTTTTTGGGTCAAATTTTTTTTGGTCCCAAAATTTTTCGAAGTTTTTTTTGGGTCAAAATTTTTTCGAACTTTTTTTTGGGTCAAAATTTTTTTGGTCCCAAATTTTTTCGAACTTTTTTTTGGGTCAAAATTTTTTTAGTCCCAAAATTTTTCGAAGTTTTTTTTGGGTCAAAATTTTTTTGGTCCCAAAATTTTTCGAACTTTTTTTTGGGTCAAATTTTTTTCGAACTTTTTTTTGGGTCAAAATTATTTTGGTCCCAAAATTTTTCGAACTTTTTTTTTGGTCAAAATTGTTTTGGTCCCAAAATTTTTCGAACTTTTTTTTTGGCTCAAAATTTTTTTGGGTCAAAATTTTTTCGAACTTTTTTTTGGGTCAAAATTTTTTTGGTCCCAAAATTTTTCGAACTTTTTTTTTGGCTCAAAATTTTTTTGGGTCAAAATTTTTCGAACTTTTTTTTGGGTCCAAATTTTTTTGGTCCCAAAATTTTTCGAACTTTTTTTTGGTCCCAAAATTTTTTCGAACTTTTTTTTGGCTCAAAATTTTTTTGGTCCCAAAATTTTTCGAACTTTTTTTTTGGCTCAAAATTTTTTTGGTCCCAAAATTTTTCGAACTTTTTTTTGGGTCAAAATTTTTTTGGTTCCTAAATTTTTCGAAGTTTTTTTTGGGTCAAAATTTTTTTGGTCCCAAAATTTTTCGAACTTTTTTTTGGGTCAAAATTTTTTTGGTCCCAAAATTTTTCGAACTTTTTTTTGGGTCAAAATTTTTTTGGTCCCAAAATTTTTGAACTTTTTTTTTGGTCCAAATTTTTTTGGTCCCAAAATTTTTCGAACTTTTTTTTGGGTCAAAATTTTTTTAGTCCCAAAATTTTTCGAAGTTTTTTTTGGGTCAAAATTTTTTTGGTTCCTAAATTTTTCGAAGTTTTTTTTGGGTCAAAATTTTTTTGGTCCCAAAATTTTTCGAACTTTTTTTTGGGTCAAAATTTTTTTGGTCCCAAAATTTTTCGAACTTTTTTTTGGGTCAAAATTTTTTTGGTCCCAAAATTTTTGATTTTTTTTTTTGGTCCAAATTTTTTTGGTCCCAAAATTTTTCGAACTTTTTTTTGGTCCCAAAATTTTTTCAAACTTTTTTTTGGCTCAAAATTTTTTTGGTCCCAAAATTTTTCGAACTTTTTTTTTGGCTCAAAATTTTTTTGGGTCAAAATTTTTTCGAACTTTTTTTTGGGTCAAAATTTTTTTGGTCCCAAAATTTTTCGAACTTTTTTTTGGGTCAAAATTTTTTTGGTCCCAAAATTTTTCGAACTTTTTTTTGGGTCCAAATTTTTTTGGTCCCAAAATTTTTCGAACTTTTTTTTGGGTCAAAATTTTTTTGGTCCCAAAATTTTTGAACTTTTTTTTTGGTCCAAATTTTTTTGGTCCCAAAATTTTTCGAACTTTTTTTTGGTCCCAAAATTTTTTCGAACTTTTTTTTGGGTCAAAATTTTTTTGGTCCCAATTTTTTTCGAACTTTTTTTTGGGTCAAAATTTTTTTAGTCCCAAAATTTTTCGAAGTTTTTTTTGGGTCAAAATTTTTTTGGTCCCAAAATTTTTCGAACTTTTTTTTGGGTCAAAATTTTTTTCGAACTTTTTTTTGGGTCAAAATTATTTTGGTCCCAAAATTTTTCGAACTTTTTTTTTGGTCAAAATTGTTTTGGTCCCAAAATTTTTCGAACTTTTTTTTGGATCAAATTTTTTTTGGTACCAAAATTTTTCGAAGTTTTTTTTTGCTCAAAATTTTTTTGGTCCCAAAATTTTTCGAACTTTTTTTTGGGTAAAAATTTTTTCGAACTTTTTTTTGCTCAAAATTTTTTTGGGTCAAAATGTTTTCGAACTTTTTTTTGGGTCAAAATTTTTTTGGTCCCAAAATTTTTCGAACTTTTTTTTGGGTCAAAATTTTTTTGGTTCCTAAATTTTTCGAAGTTTTTTTTGGGTCAAAATTTTTTTGGTCCCAAAATTTTTCGAACTTTTTTTTGGGTCAAAATTTTTTTGGTTCCTAAATTTTTCGAAGTTTTTTTTGGGTCAAAATTTTTTTGGTCCCAAAATTTTTCGAACTTTTTTTTGGGTCAAAATTTTTTTGGTCCCAAAATTTTTCGAACTTTTTTTTGGGTCAAAATTTTTTTGGTCCCAAAATTTTTGAACTTTTTTTTTGGTCCAAATTTTTTTGGTCCCAAAATTTTTCGAACTTTTTTTTGGGTCAAAATTTTTTTAGTCCCAAAATTTTTCGAAGTTTTTTTTGGGTCAAAATTTTTTTGGTTCCTAAATTTTTCGAAGTTTTTTTTGGGTCAAAATTTTTTTGGTCCCAAAATTTTTCGAACTTTTTTTTGGGTCAAAATTTTTTTGGTCCCAAAATTTTTCGAAGTTTTTTTTGGGTCAAAATTTTTTTGGTCCCAAAATTTTTGAACTTTTTTTTTGGTCCAAATTTTTTTGGTCCCAAAATTTTTCGAACTTTTTTTTGGTCCCAAAATTTTTTCAAACTTTTTTTTGGCTCAAAATTTTTTTGGTCCCAAAATTTTTCGAACTTTTTTTTTGGCTCAAAATTTTTTTGGGTCAAAATTTTTTCGAACTTTTTTTTGGGTCAAAATTTTTTTGGTCCCAAAATTTTTCGAACTTTTTTTTGGGTCAAAATTTTTTTGGTCCCAAAATTTTTCGAACTTTTTTTTGGGTCCAAATTTTTTTGGTCCCAAAATTTTTCGAACTTTTTTTTGGGTCAAAATTTTTTTGGTCCCAAAATTTTTGAACTTTTTTTTTGGTCCAAATTTTTTTGGTCCCAAAATTTTTCGAACTTTTTTTTGGTCCCAAAATTTTTTCGAACTTTTTTTTGGGTCAAAATTTTTTTGGTCCCAATTTTTTTCGAACTTTTTTTTGGGTCAAAATTTTTTTAGTCCCAAAATTTTTCGAAGTTTTTTTTGGGTCAAAATTTTTTTGGTCCCAAAATTTTTCGAACTTTTTTTTGGGTCAAAATTTTTTTCGAACTTTTTTTTGGGTCAAAATTATTTTGGTCCCAAAATTTTTCGAACTTTTTTTTTGGTCAAAATTGTTTTGGTCCCAAAATTTTTCGAACTTTTTTTTGGATCAAATTTTTTTTGGTACCAAAATTTTTCGAAGTTTTTTTTTGCTCAAAATTTTTTTGGTCCCAAAATTTTTCGAACTTTTTTTTGGGTAAAAATTTTTTCGAACTTTTTTTTGCTCAAAATTTTTTTGGGTCAAAATGTTTTCGAACTTTTTTTTGGGTCAAAATTTTTTTGGTCCCAAAATTTTTCGAACTTTTTTTTGGGTCAAAATTTTTTCGAACTTTTTTTTGGCTCAAAATTTTTTTGGTCCCAAAATTTTTCGAACTTTTTTTTTGGCTCAAAATTTTTTTGGGTCAAAATTTTTTCGAACTTTTTTTTGGGTCAAAATTTTTTTGGTCCCAAAATTTTTCGAACTTCTTTTTGGGTCAAAATTTTTTTAATCCCAAAATTTTTTTAAGTTTTTTTTGGGTCAAAATTTTTTTGGTCCCAAAATTTTTCGAACTTTTTTTTGGGTCCAAATTTTTTTGGTCCCAAAATTTTTCGAACTTTTTTTTGGGTACAAATTTTTTTGGTCCCAAAATTTTTGAACTTTTTTTTTGGTCCAAATTTTTTTGGTCCCAAAATTTTTCGAACTTTTTTTTTGTCCCAAAATTTTTTCGAACTTTTTTTTGGGTCAAAATTTTTTTGGTCCCAAAATTTTTCGAAGTTTTTTTTGGGTCAAAATTTTTTTGGTCCCAAAATTTTTCGATCTTTTTTTTGGGTCAAATTTTTTTGGTCCCAAAATTTTTCGAAGTTTTTTTTGGGTCAAAATTTTTTCGAACTTTTTTTTGGGTCAAAATTTTTTTGGTCCCAAATTTTTTCGAACTTTTTTTTGGGTCAAAATTTTTTTAGTCCCAAAATTTTTCGAAGTTTTTTTTGGGTCAAAATTTTTTTGGTCCCAAAATTTTTCGAACTTTTTTTTGGGTCAAAATTTTTTCGAACTTTTTTTTGGGTCAAAATTATTTTGGTCCCAAAATTTTTCGAACTTTTTTTTTGGTCAAAATTGTTTTGGTCCCAAAATTTTTCGAACTTTTTTTTGGGTCAAATTTTTTTTGGTACCAAAATTTTTCGAAGTTTTTTTTTGCTCAAAATTTTTTTGGTCCCAAAATTTTTCGAACTTTTTTTTGGGTAAAAATTTTTTCGAACTTTTTTTTGGGTCAAAATTTTTTTGGTCCCAAAATTTTTCGAACTTTTTTTTGGGTCAAAATTTTTTTAGTCCCAAAATTTTTCGAAGTTTTTTTTGGGTCAAAATTTTTTTGGTCCCAAAATTTTTCGAAGTTTTTTTTGGGTCAAAATTTTTTTGGTCCCAAAATTTTTCGAACTTTTTTTTGGGTCAAAATTTTTTTGGTCCCAAAATTTTTCGAACTTTTTTTTGGGTCAAAATTTTTTTAGTCCCAAAATTTTTCGAGTTTTTTTTGGGTCAAAATTTTTTTGGTCCCAAAATTTTTGAACTTTTTTTTTGGTCCAAATTTTTTTGGTCCCAAAATTTTTCGAACTTTTTTTTGGTCCCAAAATTTTTTCGAACTTTTTTTTGGGTCAAAATTTTTTTGGTCCCAAAATTTTTCGAAGTTTTTTTTGGGTCAAAATTTTTTTGGTCCCAAAATTTTTCGATCTTTTTTTTGGGTCAAATTTTTTTTGGTCCCAAAATTTTTCGAAGTTTTTTTTGGGTCAAAATTTTTTTGGTCCCAAAATTTTTCGAACTTTTTTTTGGGTCAAAATTTTTTCGAACTTTTTTTTGGGTCAAAATTTTTTTGGTCCCAATTTTTTTCGAACTTTTTTTTGGGTCAAAATTTTTTTAGTCCCAAAATTTTTCGAAGTTTTTTTTGCGTCAAAATTTTTTTGGTCCCAAAATTTTTCGAACTTTTTTTTGGGTAAAAATTTTTTTGAACTTTTTTTTGTGTCAAAATTATTTTGGTCCCAAAATTTTTCGAACTTTTTTTTTGGTCAAAATTGTTTGGGTCCCAAAATTTTTCGAACTTTTTTTTGGGTCAAATTTTTTTTGGTACCAAAATTTTTCGAAGTTTTTTTTTGCTCAAAATTTTTTTGGTCCCAAAATTTTTCGAACTTTTTTTTGGGTAAAAATTTTTTCGAACTTTTTTTTGCTCAAAATTTTTTTGGGTCAAAATGTTTTCGAACTTTTTTTTGGGTCAAAATTTTTTTGGTCCCAAAATTTTTCGAACTTTTTTTTGGGTCAAAATTTTTTCGAACTTTTTTTTGGGTCAAAATTTTTTTGGTCCCAAATTTTTTCGAACTTTTTTTTGGCTCAAAATTTTTTTGGTCCCAAAATTTTTCGAACTTTTTTTTTGGCTCAAAATTTTTTTGGGTCAAAATTTTTTCGAACTTTTTTTTGGGTCAAAATTTTTTTGGTCCCAAAATTTTTCGAACTTTTTTTTGGGTCAAAATTTTTTTAGTCCCAAAATTTTTCGAAGTTTTTTTTGGGTCAAAATTTTTTTGGTCCCAAAATTTTTCGAAGTTTTTTTTGGGTCAAAATTTTTTTGGTCCCAAAATTTTTCGAACTTTTTTTTGGGTCAAAATTTTTTTGGTCCCAAAATTTTTCGAACTTTTTTTTGGTCCCAAATTTTTTTTGAACTTTTTTTTGGCTCAAAATTTTTTTGGTCCCAAAATTTTTCGAACTTATTTTTTGGCTCAAAATTTTTTTGGGTCAAAATTTTTTCGAACTTTTTTTTGGGTCAAAATTTTTTTGGTCCCAAAATTTTTCGAACTTTTTTTTGGGTCAAAATTTTTTTAGTCCCAAATTTTTTCGAAGTTTTTTTTGGGTCAAAATTTTTTTTGTCCCAAAATTTTTCGAACTTTTTTTTGGTCCCAAAATTTTTTCGAACTTTTTTTTGGGTCAAAATTTTTTTGGTCCCAAAATTTTTCGAAGTTTTTTTTGGGTCAAAATTTTTTTGGTCCCAAAATTTTTCGATCTTTTTTTTGGGTCAAATTTTTTTTGGTCCCAAAATTTTTCGAAGTTTTTTTTGGGTCAAAATTTTTTCGAACTTTTTTTTGGGTCAAAATTTTTTTGGTCCCAAATTTTTTCGAACTTTTTTTTGGGTCAAAATTTTTTTAGTCCCAAAATTTTTCGAAGTTTTTTTTGGGTCAAAATTTTTTTGGTCCCAAAATTTTTCGAACTTTTTTTTGGGTCAAATTTTTTTCGAACTTTTTTTTGGGTCAAAATTTTTTTGGTCCCAAAATTTTTCGAAGTTTTTTTTGGGTCAAAATTTTTTTGGTCCCAAAATTTTTCGATCTTTTTTTTGGGTCAAATTTTTTTTGGTCCCAAAATTTTTCGAAGTTTTTTTTGGGTCAAAATTTTTTCGAACTTTTTTTTGGGTCAAAATTTTTTTGGTCCCAAATTTTTTCGAACTTTTTTTTGGGTCAAAATTTTTTTAGTCCCAAAATTTTTCGAAGTTTTTTTTGGGTCAAAATTTTTTTGGTCCCAAAATTTTTCGAACTTTTTTTTGGGTCAAATTTTTTTCGAACTTTTTTTTGGGTCAAAATTATTTTGGTCCCAAAATTTTTCGAACTTTTTTTTTGGTCAAAATTGTTTTGGTCCCAAAATTTTTCGAACTTTTTTTTGGGTCAAATTTTTTTTGGTACCAAAATTTTTCGAAGTTTTTTTTTGCTCAAAATTTTTTTGGTCCCAAAATTTTTCGAACTTTTTTTTGGGTAAAAATTTTTTCGAACTTTTTTTTGCTCAAAATTTTTTTGGGTCAAAATGTTTTCGAACTTTTTTTTGGGTCAAAATTTTTTTGGTCCCAAAATTTTTGAACTTTTTTTTTGGTCCAAATTTTTTTGGTCCCAAAATTTTTCGAACTTTTTTTTGGTCCCAAAATTTTTTCGAACTTTTTTTTGGCTCAAAATTTTTTTGGTCCCAAAATTTTTCGAACTTTTTTTTTGGCTCAAAATTTTTTTGGGTCAAAATTTTTTTGGTCCCAAAATTTTTCGAACTTTTTTTTGGGTCAAAATTTTTTTAATCCCAAAATTTTTTGAAGTTTTTTTTGGGTCAAAATTTTTTTGGTTCCAAAATTTTTCGAACTTTTTTTTGGGTCCAAATTTTTTTGGTCCCAAAATTTTTCGAACTTTTTTTTGGGTCAAATTTTTTTTGGTCCCAAAATTTTTGAACTTTTTTTTTGGTCCAAATTTTTTTGGTCCCAAAATTTTTCGAACTTTTTTTTGGTCCCAAAATTTTTTCGAACTTTTTTTTGGGTCAAAATTTTTTTGGTCCCAAAATTTTTCGAAGTTTTTTTTGGGTCAAAATTTTTTTGGTCCCAAAATTTTTCGATCTTTTTTTTGGGTCAAATTTTTTTTGGTCCCAAAATTTTTCGAAGTTTTTTTTGGGTCAAAATTTTTTTGGTCCCAAAATTTTTCGAACTTTTTTTTGGGTCAAAATTTTTTCGAACTTTTTTTTGGGTCAAAATTTTTTTGGTCCCAATTTTTTTCGAACTTTTTTTTGGGTCAAACTTTTTTTAGTCCCAAAATTTTTCGAAGTTTTTTTTGGGTCAAAATTTTTTTGGTCCCAAAATTTTTCGAACTTTTTTTTGGGTCAAAATTTTTTCGAACTTTTTTTTGGGTCAAAATTATTTTGGTCCCAAAATTTTTCGAACTTTTTTTTTGGTCAAAATTGTTTTGGTCCCAAAATTTTTCGAACTTTTTTTTGGGTCAAATTTTTTTTGGTACCAAAATTTTTCGAAGTTTTTTTTTGCTCAAAATGTTTTTGGTCCCAAAATTTTTCGAACTTTTTTTTGGGTAAAAATTTTTTCGAACTTTTTTTTGCTCAAAATTTTTTTGGGTCAAAATGTTTTCGAACTTTTTTTTGGGTCAACATTTTTTTGGTCCCAAAATTTTTCGAACTTTTTTTTGGGTCAAATTTTTTTCGAACTTTTTTTTGGGTCAAAATTTTTTTGGTCCCAAATTTTTTCGAACTTTTTTTTGGCTCAAAATTTTTTTGGTCCCAAAATTTTTCGAACTTTTTTTTTGGCTCAAAATGGGTCAAAATTTTTTCGAACTTTTTTTTGGGTCAAAATTTTTTTGGTCCCAAAATTTTTCGAACTTTTTTTTGGGTCAAAATTTTTTTAATCCCAAAATTTTTTGAAGTTTTTTTTGGGTCAAAATTTTTTTGGTCCCAAAATTTTTCGAACTTTTTTTTGGGTCCAAATTTTTTTGGTCCCAAAATTTTTGAACTTTTTTTTGGGTCCAAATTTTTTTGGTCCCAAAATTTTTGAACTTTTTTTTTGGTCCAAATTTTTTTGGTCCCAAAATTTTTCGAACTTTTTTTTGGTCCCAAAATTTTTTCGAACTTTTTTTTGGGTCAAAATTTTTTTGGTCCCAAAATTTTTCGAAGTTTTTTTTGGGTCAAAATTTTTTTGGTCCCAAAATGTTTCGATCTTTTTTTTGGGTCAAATTTTTTTTGGTCCCAAAATTTTTCGAAGTTTTTTTTTGGTCAAAATTTTTTCGAACTTTTTTTTGGGTCAAAATTTTTTTGGTCCCAAATTTTTTCGAACTTTTTTTTGGGTCAAAATTATTTTAGTCCCAAAATTTTTCGAAGTTTTTTTTGGGTCAAAATTTTTTTGGTCCCA
This sequence comes from Astyanax mexicanus, assembly GCF_023375975.1. NCBI lineage: Eukaryota > Metazoa > Chordata > Actinopteri > Characiformes > Acestrorhamphidae > Astyanax > Astyanax mexicanus. The sequence continues at coordinate 19,573,902 of NC_064413.1, forward strand.
AAATTTTTCGAACTTTTTTTTGGGTCAAAATTTTTTCGAACTTTTTTTTGGGTCAAAATTATTTTGGTCCCAAAATTTTTCGAACTTTTTTTTTGGTCAAAATTGTTTTGGTCCCAAAATTTTTCGAACTTTTTTTTGGGTCAAATTTTTTTTGGTACCAAAATTTTTCGAAGTTTTTTTTTGCTCAAAATTTTTTTGGTCCCAAAATTTTTCGAACTTTTTTTTGGGTAAAAATTTTTTCGAACTTTTTTTTGCTCAAAATTTTTTTGGGTCAAAATGTTTTCGAACTTTTTTTTGGGTCAAAATTTTTTTGGTCCCAAAATTTTTCGAACTTTTTTTTGGGTCAAAATTTTTTCGAACTTTTTTTTGGGTCAAAATTTTTTTGGTCCCAAATTTTTTCGAACTTTTTTTTGGGTCAAAATTTTTTTAGTCCCAAAATTTTTCGAAGTTTTTTTTTGGGTCAAAATTTTTTTGGTCCCAAAATTTTTCGAAGTTTTTTTTGGGTCAAAATTTTTTTGGTCCCAAAATTTTTCGAACTTTTTTTTGGGTCAAAATTTTTTTGGTCCCAAAATTTTTCGAACTTTTTTTTGGTCCCAAATTTTTTTCGAACTTTTTTTTGGCTCAAAATTTTTTTGGTCCCAAAATTTTTCGAACTTTTTTTTTGGCTCAAAATTTTTTTGGGTCAAAATTTTTTCGAACTTTTTTTTGGGTCAAAATTTTTTTGGTCCCAAAATTTTTCGAACTTTTTTTTGGGTCAAAATTTTTTCAAACTTTTTTTTGGGTCAAAATTTTTTTGGTCCCAAATTTTTTCGAACTTTTTTTTAGGTCAAAATTTTTTTAGTCCCAAAATTTTTCAAAGTTTTTTTTGGGTCAAATTTTTTTTGGTCCCAAAATTTTTCGAAGTTTTTTTTTGGTCAAAATTTTTTTGGTCCCAAAATTTTTCGAAGTTTTTTTTGGGTCAAAATTTTTTTGGTCCCAAAATTTTTCGAACTTTTTTTTGGGTCAAAATTTTTTTGGTCCCAAAATTTTTCGAACTTTTTTTTGGGTCAAAATTTTTTCGAACTTTTTTTTGGGTCAAAATTTTTTTGGTCCCAAATTTTTTCGAACTTTTTTTTGGGTCAAAATTTTTTTAGTCCCCAAAATTTAACGAAGTTTTTTTTGGGTCAAAATTTTTTTGGTCCCAAAATTTTTCGAACTTTTTTTTGGGTCAAAATTTTTTTGGTCCCAAAATTTTTCGAACTTTTTTTTTGGTCCAAATTTTTTTGGTCCCAAAATTTTTCGAACTTTTTTTTGGTCCCAAAATTTTTTCGAACTTTTTTTTGGCTCAAAATTTTTTTGGTCCCAAAATTTTTCAAACTTTTTTTTTGCTCAAAATTTTTTTGGTCCCAAATTTTTTCTAACTTTTTTTTGGGTCAAAATTTTTTTGGTCCCAAAATTTTTCCAACTTTTTTTTTGGCTCAAAATTTTTTTGGGTCAAAATTTTTTCGAACTTTTTTTTGGGTCAAAATTTTTTTGGTCCCAAAATTTTTCGAATTTTTTTTGGGTCAAAATTTTTTCGAACTTTTTTTTGGGTCAAAATTTTTTTGGTCCCAAATTTTTTCGAACTTTTTTTTGGGTCAAAATTTTTTTGGTCCCAAAATTTTTCGAACTTTTTTTTTGGTCCAAATTTTTTTGGTCCCAAAATTTTTCGTACTTTTTTTTGGGTCCAAATTTTTTTGGTCCCAAAATTTTTCGAACTTTTTTTTGGGTCAAATTTTTTTTGGTCCCAAAATTTTTGAACTTTTTTTTTGGTCCAAATTTTTTTGGTCCCAAAATTTTTCAAACTTTTTTTTGGTCCCAAAATTTTTTCGAACTTTTTTTTGGGTCAAAATTTTTTTGGTCCCAAAATTTTTCGAAGTTTTTTTTGGGTCAAAATTTTTTTGGTCCCAAAATTTTTCGATCTTTTTTTTGGGTCAAATTTTTTTTGGTCCCAAAATTTTTCGAAGTTTTTTTTGGGTCAAAATTTTTTTGGTCCCAAAATTTTTCGAACTTTTTTTTGGGTCAAAATTTTTTCGAACTTTTTTTTGGGTCAAAATTTTTTTGGTCCCAATTTTTTTCGAACTTTTTTTTGGGTCAAAATTTTTTTAGTCCCAAAATTTTTCGAAGTTTTTTTTGGGTCAAAATTTTTTTGGTCCCAAAATTTTTCGAACTTTTTTTTGGGTAAAAATTTTTTCGAACTTTTTTTTGCTCAAAATTTTTTTGGGTCAAAATGTTTTCGAACTTTTTTTTGGGTCAAAATTTTTTTGGTCCCAAAATTTTTCGAAGTTTTTTTTGGGTCAAAATTTTTTCGAACTTTTTTTTGGGTCAAAATTTTTTTGGTCCCAAATTTTTTCGAAACTTTTTTTTGGCTCAAAATTTTTTTGGTCCCAAAATTTTTCGAACTTTTTTTTTGGCTCAAAATTTTTTTGGGTCAAAATTTTTTCGAACTTTTTTTTGGGTCAAAATTTTTTTGGTCCCAAAATTTTTCGAACTTTTTTTTGGGTCAAAATTTTTTTAATCCCAAAATTTTTTGAAGTTTTTTTTGGGTCAAAATTTTTTTGGTCCCAAAATTTTTCGAACTTTTTTTTGGGTCCAAATTTTTTTGGTCCCAAAATTTTTCGAACTTTTTTTTGGGTCCAAATTTTTTTGGTCCCAAAATTTTTGAACTTTTTTTTTGGTCCAAATTTTTTTGGTCCCAAAATTTTTCGAACTTTTTTTTGGTCCCAAAATTTTTTCGAACTTTTTTTTGGGTCAAAATTTTTTTGGTCCCAAAATTTTTCGAAGTTTTTTTTGGGTCAAAATTTTTTTGGTCCCAAAATTTTTCGATCTTTTTTTTGGGTCAAATTTTTTTTGGTCCCAAAATTTTTCGAAGTTTTTTTTTGGTCAAAATTTTTTCGAACTTTTTTTTGGGTCAAAATTTTTTTGGTCCCAAATTTTTTCGAACTTTTTTTTGGGTCAAAATTTTTTTAGTCCCAAAATTTTTCGGAGTTTTTTTTGGGTCAAAATTTTTTTGGTCCCAAAATTTTTCGAACTTTTTTTTGGGTCAAAAATTTTTCGAACTTTTTTTTGGGTCAAAATTATTTTGGTCCCAAAATTTTTCGAACTTTTTTTTGGGTAAAAATTGTTTTGGTCCCAAAATTTTTCGAACTTTTTTTTGGGTCAAATTTTTTTTGGTACCAAAATTTTTCGAAGTTTTTTTTTGCTCAAAATTTTTTTGGTCCCAAAATTTTTCGAACTTTTTTTTGGGTAAAAATTTTTTCGAACTTTTTTTTGCTCAAAATTTTTTTGGGTCAAAATGTTTTCGAACTTTTTTTTGGGTCAAAATTTTTTTGGTCCCAAAATTTTTCGAACTTTTTTTTGGGTCAAAATTTTTTCGAACTTTTTTTTGGGTCAAAATTTTTTTGGTCCCAAATTTTTTCGAACTTTTTTTTGGGTCAAAATTTTTTTAGTCCCAAAATTTTTCGAAGTTTTTTTTTGGGTCAAAATTTTTTTGGTCCCAAAATTTTTCGAAGTTTTTTTTGGGTCAAAATTTTTTTGGTCCCAAAATTTTTCGAACTTTTTTTTGGGTCAAAATTTTTTTGGTCCCAAAATTTTTCCGAACTTTTTTTTGGTCCCAAAATTTTTCCGAACTTTTTTTTGGCTCAAAATTTTTTTGGTCCCAAAATTTTTCGAACTTTTTTTTTGGCTCAAAATTTTTTTGGGTCAAAATTTTTTCGAACTTTTTTTTGGGTCAAAATTTTTTTGGTCCCAAAATTTTTCGAACTTTTTTTTGGGTCAAAATTTTTTCGAACTTTTTTTTGGGTCAAAATTTTTTTGGTCCCAAATTTTTTCGAACTTTTTTTTAGGTCAAAATTTTTTTAGTCCCAAAATTTTTCAAAGTTTTTTTTGGGTCAAATTTTTTTTGGTCCCAAAATTTTTCGAAGTTTTTTTTTGGTCAAAATTTTTTTGGTCCCAAAATTTTTCGAAGTTTTTTTTGGGTCAAAATTTTTTTGGTCCCAAAATTTTTCGAACTTTTTTTTGGGTCAAAATTTTTTTGGTCCCAAAATTTTTCGAACTTTCGTTTGGGTCAAAATTTTTTCGAACTTTTTTTTGGGTCAAAATTTTTTTGGTCCCAAATTTTTTCGAACTTTTTTTTGGGTCAAAATTTTTTTAGTCCCCAAAATTTAACGAAGTTTTTTTTGGGTCAAAATTTTTTTGGTCCCAAAATTTTTCGAACTTTTTTTGGGTCAAAATTTTTTTGGTCCCAAAATTTTTCGAACTTTTTTTTTGGTCCAAATTTTTTTGGTCCCAAAATTTTTCGAACTTTTTTTTGGTCCCAAAATTTTTTCGAACTTTTTTTTGGCTCAAAATTTTTTTGGTCCCAAAATTTTTCAAACTTTTTTTTTGCTCAAAATTTTTTTGGTCCCAAATTTTTTCTAACTTTTTTTTGGGTCAAAATTTTTTTGGTCCCAAAATTTTTCCAACTTTTTTTTTGGCTCAAAATTTTTTTTGGTCAAAATTTTTTCGAACTTTTTTTTTGGGTCAAAATTTTTTTGGTCCCAAAATTTTTCGAACTTTTTTTTGGGTCAAAATTTTTTCGAACTTTTTTTTGGGTCAAAATTTTTTTGGTCCCAAATTTTTTCGAACTTTTTTTTGGGTCAAAATTTTTTTGGTCCCAAAATTTTTCGAAGTTTTTTTTGGGTCAAAATATTTTTGGTCCCAAAATTTTTCGAACTTTTTTTTGGGTCAAAATTTTTTTGGTCCCAAAATTTTTCGAACTTTTTTTTTGGTCCAAATTGTTTTGGTCCCAAAATTTTTTGAACTTTTTTTTGGTCCCAAAATTTTTTCGAACTTTTTTTTGGCTCAAAATTTTTTTGGTCCCAAAATTTTTCGAACTTTTTTTTTGGCTCAAAATTTTTTTTGGTCAAAATTTTTCGAACTTTTTTTTGGGTCAAAATTTTTTTGGTCCCAAAATTTTTCGAACTTTTTTTTGGTCCCAAAATTTTTTCGAACTTTTTTTTGGCTCAAAATTTTTTTGGTCCCAAAATTTTTCGAACTTTTTTTTTGGCTCAAAATTTTTTTGGGTCAAAATTTTTCGAACTTTTTGTTGGGTCAAAATTTTTTTGGTCCCAAAATTTTTCGAACTTTTTTTTGGGTCAAAATTTTTTTAGTCCCAAAATTTTTCGAAGTTTTTTTTGGGTCAAAATTTTTTTGGTCCCAAAATTTTTCGAAGTTTTTTTTGGGTCAAAATTTTTTTGGTCCCAAAATTTTTCGAACTTTTTTTTGGGTCAAAATTTTTTTGGTCCCAAAATTTTTCGAACTTTTTTTTGGGTCAAAATTTTTTTAGTCCCAAAATTTTTCGAGTTTTTTTTGGGTCAAAATTTTTTTGGTCCCAAAATTTTTCGAACTTTTTTTTTGGTCCAAAATTTTTTGGTCCCAAAATTTTTCGAACTTTTTTTTGGTCCCAAAATTTTTTCGAACTTTTTTTTGGCTCAAAATTTTTTTGGTCCCAAAGTTTTTCGAACTTTTTTTTTGGCTCAAAATTTTTTTGGGTCAAAATTTTTCGAACTTTTTTTTGGGTCAAAATTTTTTTGGTCCCAAAATTTTTCGAACATTTTTTTGGTCCCAAAATTTTTTCGAACTTTTTTTTGGCTCAAAATTTTTTTGGTCCCAAAATTTTTCGAACTTTTTTTTTGGCTCAAAATTTTTTTGGGTCAAAATTTTTCGAACTTTTGTTTGGGTCAAAATTTTTTTGGTCCCAAAATTTTTCGAACTTTTTTTTGGGTCAAAATTTTTTTAGTCCCAAAATTTTTCGAAGTTTTTTTTGGGTCAAAATTTTTTTGGTCCCAAAATTTTTCGAAGTTTTTTTTGGGTCAAAATTTTTTTGGTCCCAAAATTTTTCGAACTTTTTTTTGGGTCAAAATTTTTTTGGTCCCAAAATTTTTCGAACTTTTTTTTCGGTCAAAATTTTTTTAGTCCCAAAATTTTTCGATGTTTTTTTTGGGTCAAAATTTTTTTGGTCCCAAAATTTTTCGAAGTTTTTTTTGGGTCAAAATTTTTTTGGTCCCAAAATTTTTGAACTTTTTTTTTGGTCCAAATTTTTTTGGTCCCAAAATTTTTCGAACTTTTTTTTGGTCCCAAAATTTTTTCGAATTTTTTTTGGCTCAAAATTTTTTTGGTCCCAAAATTTTTCGAACTTTTTTTTTGGATCAAAATTTTTTTGGGTCAAAATTTTTTCGAACTTTTTTTTGGGTCAAAATTTTTTTGGTCCCAAAATTTTTCGAACTTTTTTTTGGCTCAAAATTTTTTTGGTCCCAAAATTTTTCGAACTTTTTTTTTGGCTCAAAATTTTTTTGGGTCAAAATTTTTCGAACTTTTTTTTGTGTCAAAATTTTTTTGGTCCCAAAATTTTTCGAACTTTTTTTTGGGTCAAAATTTTTTTAGTCCCAAAATTTTTCGAAGTTTTTTTTGGGTCAAAATTTTTTTGGTCCCAAAATTTTTCGAAGTTTTTTTTGGGTCAAAATTTTTTTGGTCCCAAAATTTTTCGAACTTTTTTTTGGGTCAAAATTTTTTTGGTCCCAAAATTTTTCGAACTTTTTTTTGGGTCAAAATTTTTTTAGTCCCAAAATTTTTCGAAGTTTTTTTTGGGTCAAAATTTTTTTGGTCCCAAAATTTTTCGAAGTTTTTTTTGGGTCAAAATTTTTTTGGTCCCAAAATTTTTGAACTTTTTTTTTGGTCCAAATTTTTTTGGTCCCAAAATTTTTCGAACTTTTTTTTGGTCCCAAAATTTTTTCGAACTTTTTTTTGGCTCAAAATTTTTTTGGTCCCAAAATTTTTCGAACTTTTTTTTTGGATCAAAATTTTTTTGGGTCAAAATTTTTTCGAACTTTTTTTTGGGTCAAAATTTTTTTGGTCCCAAATTTTTTCGAACTTTTTTTTGGGTCAAAATTTTTTTAGTCCCCAAAATTTAACGAAGTTTTTTTTGGGTCAAAATTTTTTTGGTCCCAAAATTTTTCGAACTTTTTTTTGGGTCAAAATTTTTTTGGTCCCAAAATTTTTCGAACTTTTTTTTTGGTCCAAATTTTTTTGGTCCCAAAATTTTTCGAACTTTTTTTTGGTCCCAAAATTTTTTCGAACTTTTTTTTGGCTCAAAATTTTTTTGGTCCCAAAATTTTTCAAACTTTTTTTTTGCTCAAAATTTTTTTGGTCCCAAATTTTTTCTAACTTTTTTTTGGGTCAAAATTTTTTTGGTCCCAAAATTTTTCCAACTTTTTTTTTGGCTCAAAATTTTTTTGGGTCAAAATTTTTTCGAACTTTTTTTTTGGGTCAAAATTTTTTTGGTCCCAAAATTTTTCGAACTTTTTTTTGGGTCAAAATTTTTTCGAACTTTTTTTTGGGTCAAAATTTTTTTGGTCCCAAATTTTTTCGAACTTTTTTTTGGGTCAAAATTTTTTTGGTCCCAAAATTTTTCGAAGTTTTTTTTGGGTCAAAATATTTTTGGTCCCAAAATTTTTCGAACTTTTTTTTGGGTCAAAATTTTTTTGGTCCCAAAATTTTTCGAACTTTTTTTTTGGTCCAAATTTTTTTGGTCCCAAAATTTTTCGAACTTTTTTTTGGTCCCAAAATTTTTTCGAACTTTTTTTTGGCTCAAAATTTTTTTGGTCCCAAAATTTTTCGAACTTTTTTTTTGGCTCAAAATTTTTTTGGGTCAAAATTTTTCGAACTTTTTTTTGGGTCAAAATTTTTTTGGTCCCAAAATTTTTCGAACTTTTTTTTGGTCCCAAAATTTTTTCGAACTTTTTTTTGGCTCAAAATTTTTTTGGTCCCAAAATTTTTCGAACTTTTTTTTTGGCTCAAAATTTTTTTGGGTCAAAATTTTTCGAACTTTTTTTTGGGTCAAAATTTTTTTGGTCCCAAAATTTTTCGAACTTTTTTTTGGGTCAAAATTTTTTTAGTCCCAAAATTTTTCGAAGTTTTTTTTGGGTCAAAATTTTTTTGGTCCCAAAATTTTTCGAAGTTTTTTTTGGGTCAAAATTTTTTTGGTCCCAAAATTTTTCGAACTTTTTTTTGGGTCAAAATTTTTTTGGTCCCAAAATTTTTCGAACTTTTTTTTGGGTCAAAATTTTTTTAGTCCCAAAATTTTTCGAGTTTTTTTTGGGTCAAAATTTTTTTGGTCCCAAAATTTTTCGAACTTTTTTTTTGGTCCAAATTTTTTTGGTCCCAAAATTTTTCGAACTTTTTTTTGGTCCCAAAATTTTTTCGAACTTTTTTTTGGCTCAAAATTTTTTTGGTCCCAAAGTTTTTCGAACTTTTTTTTTGGCTCAAAATTTTTTTGGGTCAAAATTTTTCGAACTTTTTTTTGGGTCAAAATTTTTTTGGTCCCAAAATTTTTCGAACATTTTTTTGGTCCCAAAATTTTTTCGAACTTTTTTTTGGCTCAAAATTTTTTTGGTCCCAAAATTTTTCGAACTTTTTTTTTGGCTCAAAATTTTTTTGGGTCAAAATTTTTCGAACTTTTGTTTGGGTCAAAATTTTTTTGGTCCCAAAATTTTTCTAACTTTTTTTTGGGTCAAAATTTTTTTAGTCCCAAAATTTTTCGAAGTTTTTTTTGGGTCAAAATTTTTTTGGTCCCAAAATTTTTCGAAGTTTTTTTTGGGTCAAAATTTTTTTGGTCCCAAAATTTTTCGAACTTTTTTTTGGGTCAAAATTTTTTTGGTCCCAAAATTTTTCGAACTTTTTTTTCGGTCAAAATTTTTTTGGTCCCAAAATTTTTGAACTTTTTTTTGGGTCAAAATTTTTTTGGTCCCAAAATTTTTGAACTTTTTTTTTGGTCCAAATTTTTTTGGTCCCAAAATTTTTCGAACTTTTTTTTGGTCCCAAAATTTTTTCGAATTTTTTTTGGCTCAAAATTTTTTTGGTCCCAAAATTTTTCGAACTTTTTTTTTGGATCAAAATTTTTTTGGGTCAAAATTTTTTCGAACTTTTTTTTGGGTCAAAATTTTTTTGGTCCCAAAATTTTTCGAACTTTTTTTTGGTCTCAAAATTTTTTCGAACTTTTTTTTGGCTCAAAATTTTTTTGGTCCCAAAATTTTTCGAACTTTTTTTTGGCTCAAAATTTTTTTGGGTCAAAATTTTTCGAACTTTTTTTTGTGTCAAAATATTTTTGGTCCCAAAATTTTTCGAACTTTTTTTTGGGTCAAAATTTTTTTAGTCCCAAAATTTTTCGAAGTTTTTTTTGGGTCAAAATTTTTTTGGTCCCAAAATTTTTCGAACTTTTTTTTGGGTCAAAATTTTTTTGGTCCCAAAATTTTTCGAACTTTTTTTTGGGTCAAAATTTTTTTGGTCCCAAAATTTTTCGAACTTTTTTTTGGGTCAAAATTTTTTTAGTCCCAAAATTTTTCGAACTTTTTTTTGGGTCAAAATTTTTTTGGTCCCAAAATTTTTCGAAGTTTTTTTTGGGTCAAAATTTTTTTGGTCCCAAAATTTTTGAACTTTTTTTTTGGTCCAAATTTTTTTGGTCCCAAAATTTTTCGAACTTTTTTTTGGTCCCAAAATTTTTTCGAACTTTTTTTTGGCTCAAAATTTTTTTGGTCCCAAAATTTTTCGAACTTTTTTTTTGGATCAAAATTTTTTTGGGTCAAAATTTTTTCGAACTTTTTTTTGGGTCAAAATTTTTTTGGTCCCAAAATTTTTCGAAGTTTTTTTGGGTCAAAATTTTTTTGGTCCCAAAATTTTTCGAACTTTTTTTTGGGTCCAAATTTTTTTGGTCCCAAAATTTTTCGAACTTTTTTTTGGGTCCAAATTTTTTTGGTCCCAAAATTTTTGAACTTTTTTTTGGGTCAAAATTTTTTCGAACTTTTTTTTGGGTCAAAATTTTTTTGGTTCCAAATTTTTCGAAGTTTTTTTTTGGTCAAAATTTTTTTGGTTCCAAAATTTTTCGAACTTTTTTTTGGGTCAAAATTTTTTTGGTCCCAAAATTTTTTCGAACTTTTTTTTGGCTCAAAATTTTTTTGGTCCCAAAATTTTTCGAACTTTTTTTTTGGGTCAAAATTTTTTTGGGTCAAAATTTTTCGAACTTTTTTTTGGGTCAAAATTTTTTTGGTCCCAAAATTTTTCGAACTTTTTTTTGGTCCCAAAATTTTTTCGAACTTTTTTTTGGCTCAAAATTTTTTTGGTCCCAAAATTTTTCGAACTTTTTTTTTGGCTCAAAATTTTTTTGGGTCAAAATTTTTCGAACTTTTTTTTGGGTCCAAATTTTTTTGGTCCCAAAATTTTTCGAACTTTTTTTTGGGTCAAAATTTTTTTGGTCCCAAAATTTTTGAACTTTTTTTTTGGTCCAAATTTTTTTGGTCCCAAAATTTTTCGAACTTTTTTTTGGTCCCAAAATTTTTTCGAACTTTTTTTTGGCTCAAAATTTTTTTGGTCCCAAAATTTTTCGAACTTTTTTTTTGGATCAAAATTTTTTTGGGTCAAAATTTTTTCGAACTTTTTTTTGGGTCAAAATATTTTTGGTCCCAAAATTTTTCGAACTTTTTTTTGGGTCAAAATTTTTTTGGTCCCAAAATTTTTCGAACTTTTTTTTTGGTCCAAATTTTTTTGGTCCCAAAATTTTTCGAACTTTTTTTTGGTCCCAAAATTTTTTCGAACTTTTTTTTGGCTCAAAATTTTTTTGGTCCCAAAATTTTTCGAACTTTTTTTTTGGCTCAAAATTTTTTTGGGTCAAAATTTTTCGAACTTTTTTTTGGGTCAAAATTTTTTTGGTCCCAAAATTTTTCGAACTTTTTTTTGGTCCCAAAATTTTTTCGAACTTTTTTTTGGCTCAAAATTTTTTTGGTCCCAAAATTTTTCGAACTTTTTTTTTGGCTCAAAATTTTTTTGGGTCAAAATTTTTCGAACTTTTTTTTGGGTCAAAATGTTTTTGGTCCCAAAATTTTTCGAACTTTTTTTTGGGTCAAAATTTTTTTAGTCCCAAAATTTTTCGAAGTTTTTTTTGGGTCAAAATTTTTTTGGTCCCAAAATTTTTCGAAGTTTTTTTTGGGTCAAAATTTTTTTGGTCCCAAAATTTTTCGAACTTTTTTTTGGGTCAAAATTTTTTTGGTCCCAAAATTTTTCGAACTTTTTTTTGGGTCAAAATTTTTTTAGTCCCAAAATTTTTCGAAGTTTTTTTTGGGTCAAAATTTTTTTGGTCCCAAAATTTTTCGAACTTTTTTTTTGGTCCAAATTTTTTTGGTCCCAAAATTTTTCGAACTTTTTTTTGGTCCCAAAATTTTTTCGAACTTTTTTTTGGCTCAAAATTTTTTTGGTCCCAAAGTTTTTCGAACTTTTTTTTTGGCTCAAAATTTTTTTGGGTCAAAATTTTTCGAACTTTTTTTTGGGTCAAAATTTTTTTGGTCCCAAAATTTTTCGAACATTTTTTTGGTCCCAAAATTTTTTCGAACTTTTTTTTGGCTCAAAATTTTTTTGGTCCCAAAATTTTTCGAACTTTTTTTTTGGCTCAAAATTTTTTTGGGTCAAAATTTTTCGAACTTTTTTTTGGGTCAAAATTTTTTTGGTCCCAAAATTTTTCGAACTTTTTTTTGGGTCAAAATTTTTTTAGTCCCAAAATTTTTCGAAGTTTTTTTTGGGTCAAAATTTTTTTGGTCCCAAAATTTTTCGAAGTTTTTTTTGGGTCAAAATTTTTTTGGTCCCAAAATTTTTCGAAGTTTTTTTTGGCTCAAAATTTTTTTGGTCCCAAAATTTTTCGAACTTTTTTTTGGCTCAAAATTTTTTTGGGTCAAAATTTTTCGAACTTTTTTTTGTGTCAAAATATTTTTGGTCCCAAAATTTTTCGAACTTTTTTTTGGGTCAAAATTTTTTTAGTCCCAAAATTTTTCGAAGTTTTTTTTGGGTCAAAATTTTTTTGGTCCCAAAATTTTTCGAACTTTTTTTTGGGTCAAAATTTTTTTGGTCCCAAAATTTTTCGAACTTTTTTTTGGGTCAAAATTTTTTTGGTCCCAAAATTTTTCGAACTTTTTTTTGGGTCAAAATTTTTTTAGTCCCAAAATTTTTCGAACTTTTTTTTGGGTCAAAATTTTTTTGGTCCCAAAATTTTTCGAAGTTTTTTTTGGGTCAAAATTTTTTTGGTCCCAAAATTTTTGAACTTTTTTTTTGGTCCAAATTTTTTTGGTCCCAAAATTTTTCGAACTTTTTTTTGGTCCCAAAATTTTTTCGAACTTTTTTTTGGCTCAAAATTTTTTTGGTCCCAAAATTTTTCGAACTTTTTTTTTGGATCAAAATTTTTTTGGGTCAAAATTTTTTCGAACTTTTTTTTGGGTCAAAATTTTTTTGGTCCCAAAATTTTTCGAAGTTTTTTTGGGTCAAAATTTTTTTGGTCCCAAAATTTTTCGAACTTTTTTTTGGGTCCAAATTTTTTTGGTCCCAAAATTTTTCGAACTTTTTTTTGGGTCCAAATTTTTTTGGTCCCAAAATTTTTGAACTTTTTTTTGGGTCAAAATTTTTTCGAACTTTTTTTTGGGTCAAAATTTTTTTGGTTCCAAATTTTTCGAAGTTTTTTTTTGGTCAAAATTTTTTTGGTTCCAAAATTTTTCGAACTTTTTTTTGGGTCAAAATTTTTTTGGTCCCAAAATTTTTTCGAACTTTTTTTTGGCTCAAAATTTTTTTGGTCCCAAAATTTTTCGAACTTTTTTTTTGGGTCAAAATTTTTTTGGGTCAAAATTTTTCGAACTTTTTTTTGGGTCAAAATTTTTTTGGTCCCAAAATTTTTCGAACTTTTTTTTGGTCCCAAAATTTTTTCGAACTTTTTTTTGGCTCAAAATTTTTTTGGTCCCAAAATTTTTCGAACTTTTTTTTTGGCTCAAAATTTTTTTGGGTCAAAATTTTTCGAACTTTTTTTTGGGTCCAAATTTTTTTGGTCCCAAAATTTTTCGAACTTTTTTTTGGGTCAAAATTTTTTTGGTCCCAAAATTTTTGAACTTTTTTTTTGGTCCAAATTTTTTTGGTCCCAAAATTTTTCGAACTTTTTTTTGGTCCCAAAATTTTTTCGAACTTTTTTTTGGCTCAAAATTTTTTTGGTCCCAAAATTTTTCGAACTTTTTTTTTGGATCAAAATTTTTTTGGGTCAAAATTTTTTCGAACTTTTTTTTGGGTCAAAATATTTTTGGTCCCAAAATTTTTCGAACTTTTTTTTGGGTCAAAATTTTTTTGGTCCCAAAATTTTTCGAACTTTTTTTTTGGTCCAAATTTTTTTGGTCCCAAAATTTTTCGAACTTTTTTTTGGTCCCAAAATTTTTTCGAACTTTTTTTTGGCTCAAAATTTTTTTGGTCCCAAAATTTTTCGAACTTTTTTTTTGGCTCAAAATTTTTTTGGGTCAAAATTTTTCGAACTTTTTTTTGGGTCAAAATTTTTTTGGTCCCAAAATTTTTCGAACTTTTTTTTGGTCCCAAAATTTTTTCGAACTTTTTTTTGGCTCAAAATTTTTTTGGTCCCAAAATTTTTCGAACTTTTTTTTTGGCTCAAAATTTTTTTGGGTCAAAATTTTTCGAACTTTTTTTTGGGTCAAAATGTTTTTGGTCCCAAAATTTTTCGAACTTTTTTTTGGGTCAAAATTTTTTTAGTCCCAAAATTTTTCGAAGTTTTTTTTGGGTCAAAATTTTTTTGGTCCCAAAATTTTTCGAAGTTTTTTTTGGGTCAAAATTTTTTTGGTCCCAAAATTTTTCGAACTTTTTTTTGGGTCAAAATTTTTTTGGTCCCAAAATTTTTCGAACTTTTTTTTGGGTCAAAATTTTTTTAGTCCCAAAATTTTTCGAAGTTTTTTTTGGGTCAAAATTTTTTTGGTCCCAAAATTTTTCGAACTTTTTTTTTGGTCCAAATTTTTTTGGTCCCAAAATTTTTCGAACTTTTTTTTGGTCCCAAAATTTTTTCGAACTTTTTTTTGGCTCAAAATTTTTTTGGTCCCAAAGTTTTTCGAACTTTTTTTTTGGCTCAAAATTTTTTTGGGTCAAAATTTTTCGAACTTTTTTTTGGGTCAAAATTTTTTTGGTCCCAAAATTTTTCGAACATTTTTTTGGTCCCAAAATTTTTTCGAACTTTTTTTTGGCTCAAAATTTTTTTGGTCCCAAAATTTTTCGAACTTTTTTTTTGGCTCAAAATTTTTTTGGGTCAAAATTTTTCGAACTTTTTTTTGGGTCAAAATTTTTTTGGTCCCAAAATTTTTCGAACTTTTTTTTGGGTCAAAATTTTTTTAGTCCCAAAATTTTTCGAAGTTTTTTTTGGGTCAAAATTTTTTTGGTCCCAAAATTTTTCGAAGTTTTTTTTGGGTCAAAATTTTTTTGGTCCCAAAATTTTTCGAACTTTTTTTTGGGTCAAAATTTTTTTGGTCCCAAAATTTTTCGAACTTTTTTTTGGGTCAAAAGTTTTTTTAGTCCCAAAATTTTTCGATGTTTTTTTTGGGTCAAAATTTTTTTGGTCCCAAAATTTTTCGAAGTTTTTTTTGGGTCAAACTTTTTTTGGTCCCAAAATTTTTGAACTTTTTTTTTGGTCCAAATTTTTTTGGTCCCAAAATTTTTCGAACTTTTTTTTGGTCCCAAAATTTTTTCGAATTTTTTTTGGCTCAAAATTTTTTTGGTCCCAAAATTTTTCGAACTTTTTTTTGGTCCCAAAATTTTTTCGAACTTTTTTTTGGCTCAAAATTTTTTTGGTCCCAAAATTTTTCGAACTTTTTTTTTGGCTCAAAATTTTTTTGGGTCAAAATTTTTCGAACTTTTTTTTGGGTCAAAATGTTTTTGGTCCCAAAATTTTTCGAACTTTTTTTTGGGTCAAAATTTTTTTAGTCCCAAAATTTTTCGAAGTTTTTTTTGGGTCAAAATTTTTTTGGTCCCAAAAGTTTTCGAAGTTTTTTTTGGGTCAAAATTTTTTTGGTCCCAAAATTTTTCGAACTTTTTTTTGGGTCATAATTTTTTTGGTCCCAAAATTTTTCGAACTTTTTTTTGGGTCAAAATTTTTTTAGTCCCAAAATTTTTCGAAGTTTTTTTTGGGTCAAATTTTTTTTGGTCCCAAAATTTTTCGAACTTTTTTTTTGGTCCAAATTTTTTTGGTCCCAAAATTTTTCGAACTTTTTTTTGGTCCCAAAATTTTTTCGAACTTTTTTTTGGCTCAAAATTTTTTTGGTCCCAAAGTTTTTCGAACTTTTTTTTTGGGTCAAAATTTTTTTGGGTCAAAATTTTTCGAACTTTTTTTTGGGTCAAAATTTTTTTGGTCCCAAAATTTTTCGAACATTTTTTTGGTCCCAAAATTTTTTCGAACTTTTTTTTGGCTCAAAATTTTTTTGGTCCCAAAATTTTTCGAACTTTTTTTTTGGCTCAAAATTTTTTTGGGTCAAAATTTTTCGAACTTTTTTTTGGGTCAAAATTTTTTTGGTCCCAAAATTTTTCGAACTTTTTTTTGGGTCAAAATTTTTTTAGTCCCAAAATTTTTCGAAGTTTTTTTTGGGTCAAAATTTTTTTGGTCCCAAAATTTTTCGAAGTTTTTTTTGGGTCAAAATTTTTTTGGTCCCAAAATTTTTCGAACTTTTTTTTGGGTCAAAATTTTTTTGGTCCCAAAATTTTTCGAACTTTTTTTTGGGTCAAAAGTTTTTTTAGTCCCAAAATTTTTCGATGTTTTTTTTGGGTCAAAATTTTTTTGGTCCCAAAATTTTTCGAAGTTTTTTTTGGGTCAAAATTTTTTTGGTCCCAAAATTTTTGAACTTTTTTTTTGGTCCAAATTTTTTTGGTCCCAAAATTTTTCGAACTTTTTTTTGGTCCCAAAATTTTTTCGAATTTTTTTTGGCTCAAAATTTTTTTGGTCCCAAAATTTTTCGAACTTTTTTTTTGGATCAAAATTTTTTTGGGTCAAAATTTTTTCGAACTTTTTTTTGGGTCAAAATTTTTTTGGTCCCAAAATTTTTCGAACTTTTTTTTGGTCTCAAAATTTTTTCGAACTTTTTTTTGGCTCAAAATTTTTTTGGTCCCAAAATTTTTCGAACTTTTTTTTTGGCTCAAAATTTTTTTGGGTCAAAATTTTTCGAACTTTTTTTTGTGTCAAAATTTTTTTGGTCCCAAAATTTTTCGAACTTTTTTTTGGGTCAAAATTTTTTTAGTCCCAAAATTTTTCGAAGTTTTTTTTGGGTCAAAATTTTTTTGGTCCCAAAATTTTTCGAAGTTTTTTTTGGGTCAAAATTTTTTTGGTCCCAAAATTTTTCGAACTTTTTTTTGGGTCAAAATTTTTTTGGTCCCAAAATTTTTCGAACTTTTTTTTGGGTCAAAATTTTTTTAGTCCCAAAATTTTTCGAAGTTTTTTTTGGGTCAAAATTTTTTTGGTCCCAAAATTTTTCGAAGTTTTTTTTGGGTCAAAATTTTTTTGGTCCCAAAATTTTTGAACTTTTTTTTTGGTCCAAATTTTTTTGGTCCCAAAATTTTTCGAACTTTTTTTTGGTCCCAAAATTTTTTCGAACTTTTTTTTGGCTCAAAATTTTTTTGGTCCCAAAATTTTTCGAACTTTTTTTTTGGATCAAAATTTTTTTGGGTCAAAATTTTTTCGAACTTTTTTTTGGGTCAAAATTTTTTTGGTCCCAAAATTTTTCGAAGTTTTTTTTGGGTCAAAATTTTTTTGGTCCCAAAATTTTTCGAACTTTTTTTTGGGTCCAAATTTTTTTGGTCCCAAAATTTTTCGAACTTTTTTTTGGGTCCAAATTTTTTTGGTCCCAAAATTTTTGAACTTTTTTTTGGGTCAAAATTTTTTCGAACTTTTTTTTGGGTCAAAATTTTTTTGGTTCCAAATTTTTCGAAGTTTTTTTTTGGTCAAAATTTTTTTGGTCCCAAAATTTTTCGAACGTTTTTTTTGGGTGAGAATTTTTTCGAACTTTTTTTTGGGTCAACATTTTTTTGGTCCCAAAATTTTTCGAACTTTTTTTTTGGGTCAAATTTTTTTTGGTCCCAAAATTTTTCGAACTTTTTTTTGGGTCAAATTTTTTTTGGTCCCAAAATTTTTCGAACTTTTTTTTTGGTCCAAATTTTTTTTGTCCCAAAATTTTTCGAACTTTTTTTTGGTCCCAAAATTTTTTCGAACTTTTTTTTGGCTCAAAATTTTTTTGGTCCCAAAATTTTTCGAACTTTTTTTTTGGCTCAAAATTTTTTTGGGTCAAAATTTTTTCGAACTTTTTTTTGGGTCAAAATTTTTTTGGTCCCAAAATTTTTCGACCTTTTTTTTGGGTCAAAATTTTTTTGGTCCCAAAATTTTTCGAACTTTGTTTTGGCTCAAAATTTTTTCGAAGTTTTTTTTGGTCCCAAAAATTTTCCAACTTTTTTTTGGCTCAAAATTTTTTTGGTCCCAAAATTTTTCGAACTTTTTTTGGCTCAAAATTTTTTTGGTCCCAAAAATTTTCGAAGTTTTTTTGGCTCAAAATTTTTTTGGTCCCAAAATTTTTCGAACGTTTTTTTGGGTCAAATTTTTTTTGGTCCTAAAATTTTTCGAACATTTTTTTTGGCTCAAAATTTTTTGATCCCAAAATTTTTCAAACTTTTTTTTGGCTCAAAATTTTTTCAAAGTTTTTTTTGGATTCAATATTTTTCAAACTTTTTTTTTGGGTCAAAATTTTTTTGGTCCCAAAAATTTTCGAACTTTTATTTGGCTCAAAATTTTTTTGGTCCCAAAATTTTTCGAACTTTTTTTTTGGTCAAATGTTTTTGGTCCCAAATTTTTTCGAACTTTTTTTTGGATTCAACATTTTTTAAACTTTTTTTTGGGTCAAATTTTTTTCGAAGTTTTTTTTGGCTCAAAATTTTTTTGGGTCAAAATTTTTTCGAACTTTTTTTGGGTAAAAATTTTTTGGTCCCAACATTTTTCAAAGTTTTTTTTAGGGCAAAATTTTTTTGGTCCCAAAATTTTTCGGTCTTTGTTTTGGCTCAATTTTTTTTCGAAGATTTTTTTAGGTCAAAATTTTTCTAACTTTTTTTTGGGTCTAACTTTTTTTGGTCCCAAAATTTTACGAACTTTTTTTTTGCTCAAAATTTTTTTGGTCCCAAAATTTTTCGAAGTTTTTTTTGGGTTCAACATTTTTCAAACTTTTTTTTGGGTCAAATTTTTTTTTATCTCAAAATTTTTCAAACTTTTTTTTGGGTCAAATTTTTTTGCGAAGTTTTTTTTGGCTCAAAATTATTTTGGGTCAAAATTTTTTCGAAATTTTTTTTGGGTCAAAATTTTTTTGGTCCCAAAATTTTTCAAACTTTTTTTTGGCTCAAAATTTTTTTGGTCCCAAAATTTTTCAAACTTTTTTTTGGGTCAAATTTTTTTAGAACTTTTTTTTGGGTAAAATTTTTTTCGAAGTTTTTTTTGGCTCAAATTTTTTTTGGGTCAAAAATTTTTTCGAACTTTTTTTTGGGTCAAAATTTTTTTGGTCCCAAAATTTTTGGAACTTTTTTTTGGCTCAAAATTTTTTTGGTCCCAAAATTTTTCAAACTTTTTTTTGGGTCAAATTTTTTTCGAACTTTTTTTTGGGTCAATTTTTTTTCGAAGTTTTTTTAAGCTCAAAATTTTTTTGGTCCCAAAATTTTTGTACGTTTTTTTTTCTCTAAAATTTTTTTGGTCCCAAAAATTTTCGAAGTTTTTTTTGGTTCAAAATTTTTTTGGTCCCAAAATTTTTCGAAGTTTTTTTTGGTCCAAAATTTTTTTGGTCCCAAAATTTTTCGAAGTTTTTGTTGGGTCAAAATTTGTTTTGGTCCGAAAATTTTTTCGAAGTTTTTTTTGGGTCAAAAATCTTTTGCTCCCAAAATTTTTCAAAGTTTTTTTTGGTCCAAAATTTTTTTGGTCCGAAAATTTTTGGAACTTTTTTTTGGCTCAAAATTTTTTTGGTCCCAAAATTTTTCAAACTTTTTTTTGGGTCAAATTTTTTTTGGAACTTTTTTTTGGGTCAAATTTTTTTCGAAGTTTTTTTTGGCTCAAAATTTTTTTGGTCCCAAAATTTTTCAAACTTTTTTTTGGGTCAAATTTTTTTCGAACTTTTTTTTGGCTCAAAATTTTTTTGGTCCCAAAATTTTTGTACGTTTTTTTTCTCTAAAATTTTTTTGGTCCCAAAAATTTTCGAAGTTTTTTTTGGTTCAAATTTTTTTTGGTCCAAAATTTTTTTGGTCCCAAAATTTTTCGAAGTTTTTTTTGGGTAAATATTTGTTTTGGTCCGAAAATTTCTTCGAAGTTTTTTTTGGGTCAAAAATTTTTTGCTCCCAAAATTTTACAAAGTTTTTTTTGGTCCAAAATTTTTTTGGACCGAAAATTTTTCAAAGTTTTTTTCGAAGATTTTTTTGGGTCAAAATTTTTTTTTAGAAAATTTTTCAAAGTTTTTTTTGGGTCCAAATTTTTTTGGTCGCAAAATTTTTCGAAGTTTTTTTTGGTCCAAAATTGTTTTGGTCCGAAAATCTTTCGAAGTTTTTTTCGGGTCAAAATTTTTTCGGTCACAAAATTTTTTGAAGTTTTTTTTGGGTCAAATTTTTTTTTTGTTTGTTTTGCCTTTTTGGGTGTTTTTGGGTAATTCTGAGCAGTCAACATGAAGAAGTAAAGCGTGCTGGGACCGTGCTTTAAAAGGCCTCTGTCCCCCAGGCTCTAATGTATTGGCTCTGTAGTCATTACTAAACACTGGGAACCTGCTACTTGTCTAAAGTATGTGATATCAAAAATACAAGGGAAAAATTATGGGAAGAACTGGGTCTTCAGGGAAATAAGTCGAATTTATTTATTTTTTTTTTTTCACTTTTTAATCTCTTTTACAAAAGTTTACTTATTTTACAAAATCATCCTACTTTCAATCACTTGTTTGTCATGAGCTCTTTAGTGAGTTATTTTAGCTCCTTTTTGGCATTGGCTGTGTATTTACTGTGTACTTTTTAACATATAAAATAGGAACACACACTGACCCACACAGTGTCATGTGACACTGTGACATAGGCTTTCCCATGATGCATTGGGGTGCAGTTGAATTTTTAAATTTGATTAATATTTGAGGAATTGTGTATGAAGGATTTTTTCTAAGGTATTGTGGTGTTAGTTTGTGGTGAAATAGATGTTGTAGGGTTGTTGTTTTGCGTTTTTGGGCGTTTTTGGGTCATTCTGAGCAGTCACCATGAAGAAGTAAAGCGTGGGGGGACCGTGCTTTAAAAGGCCCCCGTCTCCTAGGCTCTAATGTATTGGCTCTGTAGTCATTACTAAACACTGAGAAACTGCTACTTGTCTAAAGTATGTGATATCAAAAACACAAGCGAAATCTAATGGGAAAAATTGGGTCTACAGGGAAATAAGTCGAATATATTTATTTATTTATTTATTTTTTCACTTTTTAATCTCTTTTACAAAAGTTTACTTGTTTTACAAAATCATCCTACTTTCAATCACTTGTTTGTCATGAGCTCTTTAGTGAGTTATTTTAGCTCCTTTTTGGCATTGGCTGTGTATTTACTGTGTACTTTTTAATACATAAAATAGGAACACACACTGACCCACACAGTGTCATGTGACACTGTGACATAGGCTTTCCCATGATGCATTGGGGTGCAGTTGAATTTTTAAATTTGATTAATATTTGAGGAATTGTGTATGAAGGATTTTTTCTAAGGTATTGTGGTGTTAGTTTGTGGTGAAATAGATGATTTAGGGTTGTTGTTTTGCGTCTTTTGGTGTTTTTGGTTATTTCTGAGCAGTCACCATGAAGAAGTAAAGCGTGGGGGGGACCGTGCTTTAAAAGGCCCCCATCCCCCAGGCTCTAATGTATTGGCTCTGTAGTCATTACTAAACACTGGGAAACTGCTACTTGTCTAAAGTATGTGATATCAAAAACACAAGGGAAATCTAATGGGAAAAACTGGGTCTTCAGGGAAATATGTTGAATTTATTTATTTATTTATTTATTTATTTTCACTTTTTAATCTCTTTTACAAAAGTTTACTTATTTTACAAAATCATCCTACTTTCAATCACTTGTTTGTCATGAGCTCTTTAGTGAGTTATTTTAGCTCCTTTTTGGCATTGGCTGTGTATTTACTGTGTACTTTTTAATATATAAAATAGGAACACACACTGACCCACACAGTGTCATGTGACACTGTGACATAGGCTTTCCCATGATGCATTGGGGTGCAGTTGAATTTTTAAATTTGATTAATATTTGAGGAATTGTGTATGAAGGATTTTTTCTAAGGTATTGTGGTGTTAGTTTGTGGTGAAATAGATGTTTTAGGGTTGTTGTTTTGCGTTTTTGGGCGTTTTTGGGTCATTCTGAGCAGTCACCATGAAGAAGTAAAGCGTGGGGGGGACCGTGCTTTAAAAGGCCCCCGTCCCCCAGGCTCTAATGTATTGGCTCTGTAGTCATTACTAAACACTGGGAAACTGCTACTTGTCTAAAGTATGTGATATCAAAAACACAAGGGAAATCTAATGGGAAAAACTGGGTCTTCAGGGAAATAAGTCGAATTTATTTATTTATTTTTTTTTTTTCACTTTTTAATCTCTTTTACAAAAGTTTACTTATTTTACAAAATCATCCTACTTTCAATCACTTGTTTGTCATGAGCTCTTTAGTGAGTTATTTTAGCTCCTTTTTGGCATTGGCTGTGTATTTACTGTGTACTTTTTAATATATAAAATAGGAACACACACTGACCCACACAGTGTCATGTGACACTGTGACATAGGCTTTCCCATGATGCATTGGGGTGCAGTTGAATTTTTAAATTTGATTAATATTTGAGGAATTGTGTATGAAGGATTTTTTCTAAGGTATTGTGGTGTTAGTTTGTGGTGAAATAGATGTTTTAGGGTTGTTGTTTTGCATTTTTGGGCGTTTTTGGGTCATTCTGAGCAGTCACCATGAAGAAGTAAAGCGTGGGTGGGACCGTGCTTTAAAAGGCCCCCGTCTCCGAGGTTCTAATGTATTGGCTCTGTAGTCATTACTAAACACTGGGAAACTGCTACTTGTCTAAAGTATGTGATATCAAAAACACAAGGGAAATCTAATGGGAAACACTGGGTCTTCAGGGAAATAAGTTGAATTTATTTATTTATTTATTTATTATTATTTTTCACTTTTTAATCTCTTTTACAAAAGTTTACTTATTTTACAAAATCATCCTACTTTCAATCACTTGTTTGTCATGAGCTTTTTAGTGAGTTATTTTAGCTCCTTTTTGGCATTGGCTGTGTATTTACTGTGTACTTTTTAATATATAAAATAGGAACACACACTGACCCACACAGTGTCATGTGACACTGTGACATAGGCTTTCCCATGATGCATTGGGGTGCAGTTGAATTTTTAAATTTGATTAATATTTGAGGAATTGTGTATGAAGGATTTTTTCTAAGGTATTGTGGTGTTAGTTTGTGGTGAAATAGATGTTGTAGGGTTGTTGTTTTGCGTTTTTGGGCGTTTTTGGGTCATTCTGAGCAGTCACCATGAAGAAGTAAAGCGTGCTGGGACCGTGCTTTAAAAGGCCCCCGTCTCCCAGGCTCTAATGTATTGGCTCTGTAGTCATTACTAAACACTGGGAAACTGCTACTTGTCTAAAGTATGTGATATCAAAAACACAAAGGAAATCTAATGGGAAAAACTGGGTCTTCAGGGAAATAAGTCGAATTTATTTATTTATTTATTTTATTATTATTTTTTTTTCACTTTTTAATCTCTTTTACAAAAGTTTACTTATTTTACAAAATCATCCTACTTTCAATCACTTGTTTGTCATGAGCTCTTTAGTGAGTTATTTTAGCTCCTTTTTGGCATTGGCTGTGTATTTACTGTGTACTTTTTAATATATAAAATAGGAACACACACTGACCCACACAGTGTCATGTGACACTGTGACATAGGCTTTCCCATGATGCATTGGGGTGCAGTTGAATTTTTAAATTTGATTAATATTTGAGGAATTGTGTATGAAGGATTTTTTCTAAGGTATTGTGGTGTTAGTTTGTGGTGAAATAGATGTTTTAGGGTTGTTGTTTTGCATTTTTGGGCGTTTTTTGGTCATTCTGAGCAGTCACCATGAAGAAGTAAAGCGTGGGTGGGACAGTGCTTTAAAAGGCCCCCGTCTCCGAGGTTCTAATGTATTGGCTCTGTAGTCATTACTAAACACTGGGAAACTGCTACTTGTCTAAAGTATGTGATATCAAAAACACAAGGGAAATCTAATGGGAAACACTGGGTCTTCAGGGAAATAAGTTGAATTTATTTATTTATTTATTATTATTTTTTTTCACTTTTTAATCTCTTTTACAAAAGTTTACTTATTTTACAAAATCATCCTACTTTCAATCACTTGTTTGTCATGAGCTTTTTAGTGAGTTATTTTAGCTCCTTTTTGGCATTGGCTGTGTATTTACTGTGTACTTTTTAATATATAAAATAGGAACACACACTGACCCACACAGTGTCATGTGACACTGTGACATAGGCTTTCCCATGATGCATTGGGGTGCAGTTGAATTTTTAAATTTGATTAATATTTGAGGAATTGTGTATGAAGGATTTTTTCTAAGGTATTGTGGTGTTAGTTTGTGGTGAAATAGATGTTGTAGGGTTGTTGTTTTGCGTTTTTGGGCGTTTTTGGGTCATTCTGAGCAGTCACCATGAAGAAGTAAAGCGTGCTGGGACCGTGCTTTAAAAGGCCCCCGTCTCCCAGGCTCTAATGTATTGGCTCTGTAGTCATTACTAAACACTGGGAAACTGCTACTTGTCTAAAGTATGTGATATCAAAAACACAAGGGAGATCTAATGGGAAAAACTGGGTCTTCAGGGAAATAAGTCGAATTTATTTATTTATTTATTTTATTATTATTTTTTTTTCACTTTTTAATCTCTTTTACAAAAGTTTACTTATTTTACAAAATCATCCTACTTTCAATCACTTGTTTGTCATGAGCTCTTTAGTGAGTTATTTTAGCTCCTTTTTGGCATTGGCTGTGTATTTACTGTGTACTTTTTAATATATAAAATAGGAACACACACTGACCCACACAGTGTCATGTGACACTGTGACATAGGCTTTCCCATGATGCATTGGGGTGCAGTTGAATTTTTAAATTTGATTAATATTTGAGGAATTGTGTATGAAGGATTTTTTCTAAGGTATTGTGGTGTTAGTTTGTGGTGAAATAGATGTTTTAGGGTTGTTGTTTTGCATTTTTGGGCGTTTTTGGGTCATTCTGAGCAGTCACCATGAAGAAGTAAAGCGTGGGTGGGACCGTGCTTTAAAAGGCCCCCGTCTCCGAGGCTCTAATGTATTGGCTCTGTAGTCATTACTAAACACTGGGAAACTGCTACTTGTCTAAAGTATGTGATATCAAAAACACAAGGGAAATCTAATGGGAAACACTGGGTCTTCAGGGAAATAAGTTCAATTTATTTATTATTATTTTTTTTCACTTTTTAATCTCTTTTACAAAAGTTTACTTATTTTACAAAATCATCCTACTTTCAATCACTTGTTTGTCATGAGCTCTTTAGTGAGTTATTTTAGCTCCTTTTTGGCATTGGCTGTGTATTTACTGTGTACTTTTTAATATATAAAATAGGAACACACACTGACCCACACAGTGTCATGTGACACTGTGACATAGGCTTTCCCATGATGCATTGGGGTGCAGTTGAATTTTTAAATTTGATTAATATTTGAGGAATTGTGTATGAAGGATTTTTTCTAAGGTATTGTGGTGTTAGTTTGTGGTGAAATAGATGTTTTAGGGTTGTTGTTTTGCATTTCTGGGCGTTTTTTGGTCATTCTGAGCAGTCACCATGAAGAAGTAAAGCGTGGGTGGGACCGTGCTTTAAAAGGCCCCCGTCTCCCAGCCTCTAATGTATTGCCTCTTTAGTCATTACTAAACACTGGGAAACTGCTACTTGTCTAAAGTATGTGATATCAAAAACAAAAGGGAAGTCTAATGGGAAAAACTAGGTCTTCAGGGAAATAAGTCGAATTTATTTATTTATTTATTTATTATTATTTTTTTTCACTTTTTAATCTCTTTTACAAAAGTTTACTTATTTTACAAAATCATCCTACTTTCAATCACTTGTTTGTCATGAGCTCTTTAGTGAGTTATTTTAGCTCCTTTTTGGCATTGGCTGTGTATTTACTGTGTACTTTTTAATATATAAAATAGGAACACACACTGACCCACACAGTGTCATGTGACACTGTGACATAGGCTTTCCCATGATGCATTGGGGTGCAGTTGAATTTTTAAATTTGATTAATATTTGAGGAATTGTGTATGAAGGATTTTTTCTAAGGTATTGTGGTGTTAGTTTGTGGTGAAATAGATGTTGTAGGGTTGTTGTTTTGCGTTTTTGGGCGTTTTTGGGTCATTCTGAGCAGTCACCATGAAGAAGTAAAGCGTGCTGGGACCGTGCTTTAAAAGGCCCCCGTCTCCCAGGCTCTAATGTATTGGCTCTGTAGTCATTACTAAACACTGGGAAACTGCTACTTGTCTAAAGTATGTGATATCAAAAACACCAGGGAAATCTCATGGGAAAAACTGGGTCTTCAGGGAAATAAGTCGAATTTATTTATTTATTTATTTATTTATTTATTTATTTATTTTTTTCACTTTTTAATCTCTTTTACAAAAGTTTACTTATTTTACAAAATCATCCTACTTTCAATCACTTGTTTGTCATGAGCTCTTTAGTGAGTTATTTTAGCTCCTTTTTGGCATTGGCTGTGTATTTACTGTGTACTTTTTAATATATAAAATAGGAACACACACTGACCCACACAGTGTCATGTGACACTGTGACATAGGCTTTCCCATGATGCATTGGGGTGCAGTTGAATTTTTAAATTTGATTAATATTTGAGGAATTGTGTATGAAGGATTTTTTCTAAGGTATTGTGGTGTTAGTTTGTGGTGAAATAGATGTTTTAGGGTTGTTGTTTTGCATTTTTGGGCGTTTTTGGGTCATTCTGAGCAGTCACCATGAAGAAGTAAAGCGTGGGTGGGACCGTGCTTTAAAAGGCCCCCGTCTCCGAGGCTCTAATGTATTGGCTCTGTAGTCATTACTAAACACTGGGAAACTGCTACTTGTCTAAAGTATGTGATATCAAAAACACAAGGGAAATCTAATGGGAAAAACTGGGTCTTCAGGGAAATAAGTTGAATTTATTTATTTATTATTATTTTTTTTCATTTTTTTAATCTCTTTTACAAAAGTTTACTTGTTTTACAAAATCATCCTACTTTCAATCACTTGTTTGTCATGAGCTCTTTAGTGAGTTATTTTAGCTCCTTTTTGGCATTGGCTGTGTATTTACTGTGTACTTTTTAATATATAAAATAGGAACACACACTGACCCACACAGTGTCATGTGACACTGTGACATAGGCTTTCCCATGATGCATTGGGGTGCAGTTGAATTTTTAAATTTGATTAATATTTGAGGAATTGTGTATGAAGGATTTTTTCTAAGGTATTGTGGTGTTAGTTTGTGGTAAAATAGATGTTTTAGGGTTGTTGTTTTGCATTTTTGGGTCATTCTGAGCAGTCACCATGAAGAAGTAAAGCGTGGGTGGGACCGTGCTTTAAAAGGCCCCCGTCTCCCAGGCTCTAATGTATTGGCTCTGTAGTCATTACTAAACACTGGGAAACTGCTACTTGTCTAAAGTATGTGATATCAAAAACACAAGGGAAATCTAATGGGAAAAACTGGGTCTTCAGGGAAATAAGTCGAATTTATTTATTTATTTATTTTATTATTATTTTTTTTTTCACTTTTTAATCTCTTTTACAAAAGTTTACTTATTTTACAAAATCATCCTACTTTCAATCACTTGTTTGTCATGAGCTCTTTAGTGAGTTATTTTAGCTCCTTTTTGGCATTGGCTGTGTATTTACTGTGTACTTTTTAATATATAAAATAGGAACACACACTGACCCACACAGTGTCATGTGACACTGTGACATAGGCTTTCCCATGATGCATTGGGGTGCAGTTGAATTTTTAAATTTGATTAATATTTGAGGAATTGTGTATGAAGGATTTTTTCTAAGGTATTGTGGTGTTAGTTTGTGGTGAAATAGATGTTTTAGGGTTGTTGTTTTGCATTTTTGGGCGTTTTTGGGTCATTCTGAGCAGTCACCATGAAGAAGTAAAGCGTGGGTGGGACCGTGCTTTAAAAGGCCCCCGTCTCTGAGGCTCTAATGTATTGGCTCTGTAGTCATTACTAAACACTGGGAAACTGCTACTTGTCTAAAGTATGTGATATCAAAAACACAAGGGAAATCTAATGGGAAACACTGGGTCTTCAGGGAAATAAGTTCAATTTATTTATTATTATTTTTTTTCACTTTTTAATCTCTTTTACAAAAGTTTACTTATTTTACAAAATCATCCTACTTTCAATCACTTGTTTGTCATGAGCTCTTTAGTGAGTTATTTTAGCTCCTTTTTGGCATTGGCTGTGTATTTACTGTGTACTTTTTAATATATAAAATAGGAACACACACTGACCCACACAGTGTCATGTGACACTGTGACATAGGCTTTCCCATGATGCATTGGGGTGCAGTTGAATTTTTAAATTTGATTAATATTTGAGGAATTGTGTATGAAGGATTTTTTCTAAGGTATTGTGGTGTTAGTTTGTGGTGAAATAGATGTTTTAGGGTTGTTGTTTTGCATTTTTGGGCGTTTTTTGGTCATTCTGAGCAGTCACCATGAAGAAGTAAAGCGTGGGTGGGACCGTGCTTTAAAAGGCCCCCGTCTCCCAGCCTCTAATGTATTGGCTCTGTAGTCATTACTAAACACTGGGAAACTGCTACTTGTCTAAAGTATGTGATATCAAAAACAAAAGGGAAGTCTAATGGGAAAAACTGGGTCTTCAGGGAAATAAGTCGAATTTATTTATTTATTTATTTATTATTATTTTTTTTCACTTTTTAATCTCTTTTACAAAAGTTTACTTATTTTACAAAATCATCCTACTTTCAATCACTTGTTTGTCATGAGCTCTTTAGTGAGTTATTTTAGCTCCTTTTTGGCATTGGCTGTGTATTTACTGTGTACTTTTTAATATATAAAATAGGAACACACACTGACCCACACAGTGTCATGTGACACTGTGACATAGGCTTTCCCATGATGCATTGGGGTGCAGTTGAATTTTAAAATTTGATTAATATTTGAGGAATTGTGTATGAAGGATTTTTTCTAAGGTATTGTGGTGTTAGTTTGTGGTGAAATAGATGTTGTAGGGTTGTTGTTTTGCGTTTTTGGGCGTTTTTGGGTCATTCTGAGCAGTCACCATGAAGAAGTAAAGCGTGCTGGGACCGTGCTTTAAAAGGCCCCCGTCTCCCAGGCTCTAATGTATTGGCTCTGTAGTCATTACTAAACACTGGGAAACTGCTACTTGTCTAAAGTATGTGATATCAAAAACACAAGGGAAATCTAATGGGAAAAACTGGGTCTTCGGGGAAATAAGTTGATTTTATTTATTTATTTATTTATTTATTTATTTATTTTTTTTTTTCACTTTTTAATCTCTTTTACAAAAGTTTACTTATTTTCCAAAATCATCCTACTTTCAATCACTTGTTTGTCATGAGCTCTTTAGTGAGTTATTTTAGCTCCTTTTTGGCATTGGCTGTGTATTTACTGTGTACTTTTTAATATATAAAATAGGAACACACACTGACCCACACAGTGTCATGTGACACTGTGACATAGGCTTTCCCATGATGCATTGGGGTGCAGTTGAATTTTTAAATTTGATTAATATTTGAGGAATTGTGTATGAAGGATTTTTTCTAAGGTATTGTGGTGTTAGTTTGTGGTGAAATAGATGTTTTAGGGTTGTTGTTTTGCATTTTTGGGCGTTTTTGGGTCATTCTGAGCAGTCACCATGAAGAAGTAAAGCGTGGGTGGGACCGTGCTTTAAAAGGCCCCCGTCTCCGAGGCTCTAATGTATTGGCTCTGTAGTCATTACTAAACACTGGGAAACTGCTACTTGTCTAAAGTATGTGATATCAAAAACACAAGGGAAATCTAATGGGAAAAACTGGGTCTTCAGGGAAATAAGTTGAATTTATTTATTTATTATTATTTTTTTTCACTTTTTAATCTCTTTTACAAAAGTTTACTTATTTTACAAAATCATCCTACTTTCAATCACTTGTTTGTCATGAGCTCTTTAGTGAGTTATTTTAGCTCCTTTTTGGCATTGGCTGTGTATTTACTGTGTACTTTTTAATATATAAAATAGGAACACACACTGACCCACACAGTGTCATGTGACACTGTGACATAGGCTTTCCCATGATGCATTGGGGTGCAGTTGAATTTTTAAATTTGATTAATATTTGAGGAATTGTGTATGAAGGATTTTTTCTAAGGTATTGTGGTGTTAGTTTGTGGTAAAGTAGATGTTTTAGGGTTGTTGTTTTGCATTTTTTGGTCATTCTGAGCAGTCACCATGAAGAAGTAAAGCGTGGGTGGGACCGTGCTTTAAAAGGCCCCCGTCTCCCAGGCTCTAATGTATTGGCTCTGTAGTCATTACTAAACACTGGGAAACTGCTACTTGTCTAAAGTATGTGATATCAAAAACACAAGGGAAATCTAATGGGAAAAACTGGGTCTTCAGGGAAATAAGTCGAATTTATTTATTTATTTTATTATTTTTTTTTTTCACTTTTTAATCTCTTTAACGAAAGTTTACTTATTTTACAAAATCATCCTACTTTCAATCACTTGTTTGTCATGAGCTCTTTAGTGAGTTATTTTAGCTCCTTTTTGGCATTGGCTGTGTATTTACTGTGTACTTTTTAATATATAAAATAGGAACACACACTGACCCACACAGTGTCATGTGACACTGTGACATAGGCTTTCCCATGATGCATTGGGGTGCAGTTGAATTTTTAAATTTGATTAATATTTGAGGAATTGTGTATGAAGGATTTTTTCTAAGGTATTGTGGTGTTAGTTTGTGGTGAAATAGATATTGTAGGGTTGTTGTTTTGCGTTTTTGGGCGTTTTTGGGTCATTCTGAGCAGTCACCATGAAGAAGTAAAGCGTGCTGGGACCGTGCTTTAAAAGGCCCCCGTCTCCCAGGCTCTAATGTATTGGCTCTGTAGTCATTACTAAACACTGGGAAACTGCTACTTGTCTAAAGTATGTGATATCAAAAACACAAGGGAAATCTAATGGGAAAAACTGGGTCTTCAGGGAAATAAGTCGAATTTATTTATTCATTTATTTTATTTATTTTTTTTTTTCACTTTTTAATCTCTTTTACAAAAGTTTACTTATTTTACAAAATCATCCTACTTTCAATCACTTGTTTGTCATGAGCTCTTTAGTGAGTTATTTTAGCTCCTTTTTGGCATTGGCTGTGTATTTACTGTGTACTTTTTAATATATAAAATAGGAACACACACTGACCCACACAGTGTCATGTGACACTGTGACATAGGCTTTCCCATGATGCATTGGGGTGCAGTTGAATTTTTAAATTTGATTAATATTTGAGGAATTGTGTATGAAGGATTTTTTCTAAGGTATTGTGGTGTTAGTTTGTGGTGAAATAGATGTTTTAGGGTTGTTGTTTTGCATTTTTGGGCGTTTTTGGGTCATTCTGAGCAGTCACCATGAAGAAGTAAAGCGTGGGTGGGACCGTGCTTTAAAAGGCCCCCGTCTCCCAGGCTCTAATGTATTGGCTCTGTAGTCATTACTAAACACTGGGAAACTGCTACTTGTCTAAAGTATGTGATATCAAAAACACAAGGGAAATCTAATGGGAAACACTGGGTCTTCAGGGAAATAAGTTGAATTTATTTATTATTATTTTTTTTCACTTTTTAATCTCTTTTACAAAAGTTTACTTATTTTCCAAAATCATCCTACTTTCAATCACTTGTTTGTCATGAGCTCTTTAGTGAGTTATTTTAGCTCCTTTTTGGCATTGGCTGTGTATTTACTGTGTACTTTTTAATATATAAAATAGGAACACACACTGACCCACACAGTGTCATGTGACACTGTGACATAGGCTTTCCCATGATGCATTGGGGTGCAGTTGAATTTTTAAATTTGATTAATATTTGAGGAATTGTGTATGAAGGATTTTTTCTAAGGTATTGTGGTGTTAGTTTGTGGTGAAATAGATGTTTTAGGGTTGTTGTTTTGCATTTTTGGGCGTTTTTGGGTCATTCTGAGCAGTCACCATGAAGAAGTAAAGCGTGGGTGGGACCGTGCTTTAAAAGGCCCCCGTCTCCGAGGCTCTAATGTATTGGCTCTGTAGTCATTACTAAACACTGGGAAACTGCTACTTGTCTAAAGTATGTGATATCAAAAACACAAGGGAAATCTAATGGGAAAAACTGGGTCTTCAGGGAAATAAGTTGAATTTATTTATTTATTATTATTTTTTTTCACTTTTTAATCTCTTTTACAAAAGTTTACTTATTTTACA
This sequence comes from Astyanax mexicanus, assembly GCF_023375975.1. Taxonomy (NCBI): domain Eukaryota; kingdom Metazoa; phylum Chordata; class Actinopteri; order Characiformes; family Acestrorhamphidae; genus Astyanax; species Astyanax mexicanus. Next base: position 19,605,379 of record NC_064413.1, read on the forward strand.
AAATCATCCTACTTTCAATCACTTGTTTGTCATGAGCTCTTTAGTGAGTTATTTTAGCTCCTTTTTGGCATTGGCTGTGTATTTACTGTGTACTTTTTAATATATAAAATAGGAACACACACTGACCCACACAGTGTCATGTGACACTGTGACATAGGCTTTCCCATGATGCATTGGGGTGCAGTTGAATTTTTAAATTTGATTAATATTTGAGGAATTGTGTATGAAGGATTTTTTCTAAGGTATTGTGGTGTTAGTTTGTGGTAAAGTAGATGTTTTAGGGTTGTTGTTTTGCATTTTTTGGTCATTCTGAGCAGTCACCATGAAGAAGTAAAGCGTGGGTGGGACCGTGCTTTAAAAGGCCCCCGTCTCCCAGGCTCTAATGTATTGGCTCTGTAGTCATTACTAAACACTGGGAAACTGCTACTTGTCTAAAGTATGTGATATCAAAAACACAAGGGAAATCTAATGGGAAAAACTGGGTCTTCAGGGAAATAAGTCGAATTTATTTATTTATTTTATTATTTTTTTTTTTCACTTTTTAATCTCTTTAACGAAAGTTTACTTATTTTACAAAATCATCCTACTTTCAATCACTTGTTTGTCATGAGCTCTTTAGTGAGTTATTTTAGCTCCTTTTTGGCATTGGCTGTGTATTTACTGTGTACTTTTTAATATATAAAATAGGAACACACACTGACCCACACAGTGTCATGTGACACTGTGACATAGGCTTTCCCATGATGCATTGGGGTGCAGTTGAATTTTTAAATTTGATTAATATTTGAGGAATTGTGTATGAAGGATTTTTTCTAAGGTATTGTGGTGTTAGTTTGTGGTGAAATAGATATTGTAGGGTTGTTGTTTTGCGTTTTTGGGCGTTTTTGGGTCATTCTGAGCAGTCACCATGAAGAAGTAAAGCGTGCTGGGACCGTGCTTTAAAAGGCCCCCGTCTCCCAGGCTCTAATGTATTGGCTCTGTAGTCATTACTAAACACTGGGAAACTGCTACTTGTCTAAAGTATGTGATATCAAAAACACAAGGGAAATCTAATGGGAAAAACTGGGTCTTCAGGGAAATAAGTCGAATTTATTTATTCATTTATTTTATTTATTTTTTTTTTTCACTTTTTAATCTCTTTTACAAAAGTTTACTTATTTTACAAAATCATCCTACTTTCAATCACTTGTTTGTCATGAGCTCTTTAGTGAGTTATTTTAGCTCCTTTTTGGCATTGGCTGTGTATTTACTGTGTACTTTTTAATATATAAAATAGGAACACACACTGACCCACACAGTGTCATGTGACACTGTGACATAGGCTTTCCCATGATGCATTGGGGTGCAGTTGAATTTTTAAATTTGATTAATATTTGAGGAATTGTGTATGAAGGATTTTTTCTAAGGTATTGTGGTGTTAGTTTGTGGTGAAATAGATGTTTTAGGGTTGTTGTTTTGCATTTTTGGGCGTTTTTGGGTCATTCTGAGCAGTCACCATGAAGAAGTAAAGCGTGGGTGGGACCGTGCTTTAAAAGGCCCCCGTCTCCCAGGCTCTAATGTATTGGCTCTGTAGTCATTACTAAACACTGGGAAACTGCTACTTGTCTAAAGTATGTGATATCAAAAACACAAGGGAAATCTAATGGGAAACACTGGGTCTTCAGGGAAATAAGTTGAATTTATTTATTATTATTTTTTTTCACTTTTTAATCTCTTTTACAAAAGTTTACTTATTTTCCAAAATCATCCTACTTTCAATCACTTGTTTGTCATGAGCTCTTTAGTGAGTTATTTTAGCTCCTTTTTGGCATTGGCTGTGTATTTACTGTGTACTTTTTAATATATAAAATAGGAACACACACTGACCCACACAGTGTCATGTGACACTGTGACATAGGCTTTCCCATGATGCATTGGGGTGCAGTTGAATTTTTAAATTTGATTAATATTTGAGGAATTGTGTATGAAGGATTTTTTCTAAGGTATTGTGGTGTTAGTTTGTGGTGAAATAGATGTTGTAGGGTTGTTGTTTTGCGTTTTTGGGCGTTTTTGGGTCATTCTGAGCAGTCACCATGAAGAAGTAAAGCGTTGGTGGGACCGTGCTTTAAAAGGCCCCCGTCTCCCAGGCTCTAATGTATTGGCTCTGTAGTCATTACTAAACACTGGGAAACTGCTACTTGTCTAAAGTATGTGATATCAAAAACACAAGGGAAATCTAATGGGAAAAACTGGGTCTTCAGGGAAATAAGTCGAATTTATTTATTTATTTATTTATTTATTTTATTATTTTTTTTTTTCACTTTTTAATCTCTTTTACAAAAGTTTACTTATTTTACAAAATCATCCTACTTTCAATCACTTGTTTGTCATGAGCTCTTTAGTGAGTTATTTTAGCTCCTTTTTGGCATTGGCTGTGTATTTACTGTGTACTTTTTAATATATAAAATAGGAACACACACTGACCCACACAGTGTCATGTGACACTGTGACATAGGCTTTCCCATGATGCATTGGGGTGCAATTGAATTTTTAAATTTGATTAATATTTGAGGAATTGTGTATGAAGGAATTTTCTAAGGTATTGTGGTGTTAGTTTGTGGTGAAATAGATGTTTTAGGGTTGTTGTTTTGCGTTTTTGGGCGTTTTTGGGTCATTCTGAGCAGTCACCATGAAGAAGTAAAGCGTGCTGGGACCGTGCTTTAAAAGGCCCCCGTCCCCCAGGGTCTAATGTATTGGCTCTGTAGTCATTACTAAACACTGGGAAACTGCTACTTGTCTAAAGTATGTGATATCAAAAACACAAGGGAAATCTAATGGGAAAAACTGGGTCTTCAGGGAAATAAGTCGCATTTATTTATTTATTTTATTTTTTATTTTTTTTTCACTTTTTAATCTCTTTTACAAAAGTTTACTTATTTTACAAAATCATCCTACTTTCAATCACTTGTTTGTCATGAGCTCTTTAGTGAGTTATTTTAGCTCCTTTTTGGCATTGGCTGTGTATTTACTGTGTACTTTTTAATATATAAAATAGGAACACACACTGACCCACACAGTGTCATGTGACACTGTGACATAGGCTTTCCCATGATGCATTGGGGTGCAGTTGAATTTTTAAATTTGATTAATATTTGAGGAATTGTGTATGAAGGACTTTTTCTAAGGTATTGTGGTGTTAGTTTGTGGTAAAATAGATGTTTTAGGGTTGTTGTTTTGCATTTTTGGGTCATTCTGAGCAGTCACCATGAAGAAGTAAAGCGTGGGTGGGACCGTGCTTTAAAAGGCCCCCGTCTCCCAGGCTCTAATGTATTGGCTCTGTAGTCATTACTAAACACTGGGAAACTGCTACTTGTCTAAAGTATGTGATATCAAAAACACAAGGGAAATCTAATGGGAAAAACTGGGTCTTCAGGGAAATAAGTCGAATTTATTTATTTATTTTTTTTTTTTTTCACTTTTTAATCTCTTTTACAAAAGTTTACTTATTTTACAAAATTATCCTACTTTCAATCACTTGTTTGTCATGAGCTCTTTAGTGAGTTATTTTAGCTCCTTTTTGGCATTGGCTGTGTATTTACTGTGTACTTTTTAATATATAAAATAGGAACACACACTGTCCCACACAGTGTCATGTGACACTGTGACATAGGCTTTCCCATGATGCATTGGGGTGCAGTTGAATTTTTAAATTTGATTAATATTTGAGGAATTGTGTATGAAGGATTTTTTCTAAGGTATTGTGGTGTTAGTTTGTGGTGAAATAGATGTTTTAGGGTTGTTGTTTTGCGTTTTTGGGCGTTTTTGGGTCATTCTGAGCAGTCACCATGAAGAAGTAAAGCGTTGGTGGGACCGTGCTTTAAAAGGCCCCCGTCTCCCAGGGTCTAATGTATTGGCTCTGTAGTCATTACTAAACACTGGGAAACTGCTACTTGTCTAAAGTATGTGATATCAAAAACACAAGGGAAATCTAATGGGAAAAACTGGGTCTTCAGGGAAATAAGTCGAATTTATTTATTTATTTATTATTATTTTTTTTCACTTTTTAATCTCTTTTACAAAAGTTTACTTATTTTACAAAATCATCCTACTTTCAATCACTTGTTTGTCATGAGCTCTTTAGTGAGTTATTTTAGCTCCTTTTTGGCATTGGCTGTGTATTTACTGTGTACTTTTTAATATATAAAATAGGAACACACACTGACCCACACAGTGTCATGTGACACTGTGACATAGGCTTTCCCATGATGCATTGGGGTGCAGTTGAATTTTTAAATTTGATTAATATTTGAGGAATTGTGTATGAAGGATTTTTTCTAAGGTATTGTGGTGTTAGTTTGTGGTGAAATAGATGTTTTAGGGTTGTTGTTTTGCATTTTTGGGCGTTTTTGGGTCATTCTGAGCAGTCACCATGAAGAAGTAAAGCGTGGGTGGGACCGTGCTTTAAAAGGCCCCCGTCTCCGAGGCTCTAATGTATTGGCTCTGTAGTCATTACTAAACACTGGGAAACTGCTACTTGTCTAAAGTATGTGATATCAAAAACACAAGGGAAATCTAATGGGAAAAACTGGGTCTTCAGGGAAATAAGTTGAATTTATTTATTTATTATTATTTTTTTTCACTTTTTAATCTCTTTTACAAAAGTTTACTTATTTTACAAAATCATCCTACTTTCAATCACTTGTTTGTCATGAGCTCTTTAGTGAGTTATTTTAGCTCCTTTTTGGCATTGGCTGTGTATTTACTGTGTACTTTTTAATATATAAAATAGGAACACACACTGACCCACACAGTGTCATGTGACACTGTGACATAGGCTTTCCCATGATGCATTGGGGTGCAGTTGAATTTTTAAATTTGATTAATATTTGAGGAATTGTGTATGAAGGATTTTTTCTAAGGTATTGTGGTGTTAGTTTGTGGTAAAGTAGATGTTTTAGGGTTGTTGTTTTGCATTTTTTGGTCATTCTGAGCAGTCACCATGAAGAAGTAAAGCGTGGGTGGGACCGTGCTTTAAAAGGCCCCCGTCTCCCAGGCTCTAATGTATTGGCTCTGTAGTCATTACTAAACACTGGGAAACTGCTACTTGTCTAAAGTATGTGATATCAAAAACACAAGGGAAATCTAATGGGAAAAACTGGGTCTTCAGGGAAATAAGTCGAATTTATTTATTTATTTTATTATTTTTTTTTTTCACTTTTTAATCTCTTTAACGAAAGTTTACTTATTTTACAAAATCATCCTACTTTCAATCACTTGTTTGTCATGAGCTCTTTAGTGAGTTATTTTAGCTCCTTTTTGGCATTGGCTGTGTATTTACTGTGTACTTTTTAATATATAAAATAGGAACACACACTGACCCACACAGTGTCATGTGACACTGTGACATAGGCTTTCCCATGATGCATTGGGGTGCAGTTGAATTTTTAAATTTGATTAATATTTGAGGAATTGTGTATGAAGGATTTTTTCTAAGGTATTGTGGTGTTAGTTTGTGGTGAAATAGATATTGTAGGGTTGTTGTTTTGCGTTTTTGGGCGTTTTTGGGTCATTCTGAGCAGTCACCATGAAGAAGTAAAGCGTGCTGGGACCGTGCTTTAAAAGGCCCCCGTCTCCCAGGCTCTAATGTATTGGCTCTGTAGTCATTACTAAACACTGGGAAACTGCTACTTGTCTAAAGTATGTGATATCAAAAACACAAGGGAAATCTAATGGGAAAAACTGGGTCTTCAGGGAAATAAGTCGAATTTATTTATTTATTTATTTATTTATTTTATTATTATTTTTTTTTCACTTTTTAATCTCTTTTACAAAAGTTTACTTATTTTACAAAATCATCCTACTTTCAATCACTTGTTTGTCATGAGCTCTTTAGTGAGTTATTTTAGCTCCTTTTTGGCATTGGCTGTGTATTTACTGTGTACTTTTTAATATATAAAATAGGAACACACACTGACCCACACAGTGTCATGTGACACTGTGACATAGGCTTTCCCATGATGCATTGGGGTGCAGTTGAATTTTTAAATTTGATTAATATTTGAGGAATTGTGTATGAAGGATTTTTTCTAAGGTATTGTGGTGTTAGTTTGTGGTGAAATAGATGTTGTAGGGTTGTTGTTTTGCGTTTTTGGGCGTTTTTGGGTCATTCTGAGCAGTCACCATGAAGAAGTAAAGCGTGCTGGGACCGTGCTTTAAAAGGCCCCCGTCTCCCAGGCTCTAATGTATTGGCTCTGTAGTCATTAATAAACACTGGGAAACTGCTACTTGTCTAAAGTATGTGATATCAAAAACAACAGGGAAATCTCATGGGAAAAACTGGGTCTTCAGGGAAATAAGTCGAATTTATTTATTTATTTTTTTTTTTTTTCACTTTTTAATCTCTTTTACAAAAGTTTACTTATTTTCCAAAATCATCCTACTTTCAATCACTTGTTTGTCATGAGCTCTTTAGTGAGTTATTTTAGCTCCTTTTTGGCATTGGCTGTGTATTTACTGTGTACTTTTTAATATATAAAATAGGAACACACACTGACCCACACAGTGTCATGTGACACTGTGACATAGGCTTTCCCATGATGCATTGGGGTGCAGTTGAATTTTTAAATTTGATTAATATTTGAGGAATTGTGTATGAAGGATTTTTTCTAAGGTATTGTGGTGTTAGTTTGTGGTGAAATAGATGTTTTAGGGTTGTTGTTTTGCATTTTTGGGCGTTTTTGGGTCATTCTGAGCAGTCACCATGAAGAAGTAAAGCGTGGGTGGGACCGTGCTTTAAAAGGCCCCCGTCTCCGAGGCTCTAATGTATTGGCTCTGTAGTCATTACTAAACACTGGGAAACTGCTACTTGTCTAAAGTATGTGATATCAAAAACACAAGGGAAATCTAATGGGAAAAACTGGGTCTTCAGGGAAATAAGTTGAATTTATTTATTTATTATTATTTTTTTTCATTTTTTTAATCTCTTTTACAAAAGTTTACTTGTTTTACAAAATCATCCTACTTTCAATCACTTGTTTGTCATGAGCTCTTTAGTGAGTTATTTTAGCTCCTTTTTGGCATTGGCTGTGTATTTACTGTGTACTTTTTAATATATAAAATAGGAACACACACTGACCCACACAGTGTCATGTGACACTGTGACATAGGCTTTCCCATGATGCATTGGGGTGCAGTTGAATTTTTAAATTTGATTAATATTTGAGGAATTGTGTATGAAGGATTTTTTCTAAGGTATTGTGGTGTTAGTTTGTGGTAAAATAGATGTTTTAGGGTTGTTGTTTTGCATTTTTGGGTCATTCTGAGCAGTCACCATGAAGAAGTAAAGCGTGGGTGGGACCGTGCTTTAAAAGGCCCCCGTCTCCCAGGCTCTAATGTATTGGCTCTGTAGTCATTACTAAACACTGGGAAACTGCTACTTGTCTAAAGTATGTGATATCAAAAACACAAGGGAAATCTAATGGGAAACACTGGGTCTTCAGGGAAATAAGTTCAATTTATTTATTATTATTTTTTTTCACTTTTTAATCTCTTTTACAAAAGTTTACTTATTTTACAAAATCATCCTACTTTCAATCACTTGTTTGTCATGAGCTCTTTAGTGAGTTATTTTAGCTCCTTTTTGGCATTGGCTGTGTATTTACTGTGTACTTTTTAATATATAAAATAGGAACACACACTGACCCACACAGTGTCATGTGACACTGTGACATAGGCTTTCCCATGATGCATTGGGGTGCAGTTGAATTTTTAAATTTGATTAATATTTGAGGAATTGTGTATGAAGGATTTTTTCTAAGGTATTGTCGTGTTAGTTTGTGGTGAAATAGATGTTTTAGGGTTGTTGTTTTGCATTTTTGGGCGTTTTTTGGTCATTCTGAGCAGTCACCATGAAGAAGTAAAGCGTGGGTGGGACCGTGCTTTAAAAGGCCCCCGTCTCCCAGCCTCTAATGTATTGGCTCTGTAGTCATTACTAAACACTGGGAAACTGCTACTTGTCTAAAGTATGTGATATCAAAAACAAAAGGGAAGTGTAATGGGAAAAACTGGGTCTTCAGGGAAATAAGTCGAATTTATTTATTTATTTATTTATTATTTTTTTTTTTCACTTTTTAATCTCTTTTACAAAAGTTTACTTATTTTCCAAAATCATCCTACTTTCAATCACTTGTTTGTCATGAGCTCTTTAGTGAGTTATTTTAGCTCCTTTTTGGCATTGGCTGTGTATTTACTGTGTACTTTTTAATATATAAAATAGGAACACACACTGACCCACACAGTGTCATGTGACACTGTGACATAGGCTTTCCCATGATGCATTGGGGTGCAGTTGAATTTTTAAATTTGATTAATATTTGAGGAATTGTGTATGAAGGATTTTTTCTAAGGTATTGTGGTGTTAGTTTGTGGTGAAATAGATGTTGTAGGGTTGTTGTTTTGCGTTTTTGGGCGTTTTTGGGTCATTCTGAGCAGTCACCATGAAGAAGTAAAGCGTGCTGGGACCGTGCTTTAAAAGGCCCCCGTCTCCCAGGCTCTAATGTATTGGCTCTGTAGTCATTACTAAACACTGGGAAACTGCTACTTGTCTAAAGTATGTGATATCAAAAACACAAGGGAAATCTAATGGGAAAAACTGGGTCTTCGGGGAAATAAGTTGAATTTATTTATTTATTTATTTATTTATTTATTTATTTTTTTTTTTCACTTTTTAATCTCTTTTACAAAAGTTTACTTATTTTCCAAAATCATCCTACTTTCAATCACTTGTTTGTCATGAGCTCTTTAGTGAGTTATTTTAGCTCCTTTTTGGCATTGGCTGTGTATTTACTGTGTACTTTTTAATATATAAAATAGGAACACACACTGTCCCACACAGTGTCATGTGACACTGTGACATAGGCTTTCCCATGATGCATTGGGGTGCAGTTGAATTTTTAAATTTGATTAATATTTGAGGAATTGTGTATGAAGGATTTTTTCTAAGGTATTGTGGTGTTAGTTTGTGGTGAAATAGATGTTTTAGGGTTGTTGTTTTGCGTTTTTGGGCGTTTTTGGGTCATTCTGAGCAGTCACCATGAAGAAGTAAAGCGTTGGTGGGACCGTGCTTTAAAAGGCCCCCGTCTCCCAGGGTCTAATGTATTGGCTCTGTAGTCATTACTAAACACTGGGAAACTGCTACTTGTCTAAAGTATGTGATATCAAAAACACAAGGGAAATCTAATGGGAAAAACTGGGTCTTCAGGGAAATAAGTCGAATTTATTTATTTATTTATTATTATTTTTTTTCACTTTTTAATCTCTTTTACAAAAGTTTACTTATTTTACAAAATCATCCTACTTTCAATCACTTGTTTGTCATGAGCTCTTTAGTGAGTTATTTTAGCTCCTTTTTGGCATTGGCTGTGTATTTACTGTGTACTTTTTAATATATAAAATAGGAACACACACTGACCCACACAGTTTCATGTGACACTGTGACATAGGCTTTCCCATGATGCATTGGGGTGCAGTTGAATTTTTAAATTTGATTAATATTTGAGGAATTGTGTATGAAGGATTTTTTCTAAGGTATTGTGGTGTTAGTTTGTGGTGAAATAGATGTTTTAGGGTTGTTGTTTTGCGTTTTTGGGCGTTTTTGGGTCATTCTGAGCAGTCACCATGAAGAAGTAAAGCGTTGGTGGGACCGTGCTTTAAAAGGCCCCCGTCTCCCAGGGTCTAATGTATTGGCTCTGTAGTCATTACTAAACACTGGGAAACTGCTACTTGTCTAAAGTATGTGATATCAAAAACACAAGGGAAATCTAATGGGAAAAACTGGGTCTTCAGGGAAATAAGTCGATGTTATTTATTTATTTATTATTATTTTTTTTCACTTTTTAATCTCTTTTACAAAAGTTTACTTATTTTACAAAATCATCCTATTTTCAATCACTTGTTTGTCATGAGCTCTTTAGTGAGTTATTTTAGCTCCTTTTTGGCATTGGCTGTGTATTTACTGTGTACTTTTTAATATATAAAATAGGAACACACACTGACCCACACAGTGTCATGTGACACTGTGACATAGGCTTTCCCATGATGCATTGGGGCGCAGTTGAATTTTTAAATTTGATTAATATTTAAGGAATTGTGTATGAAGGATTTTTTCTAAGGTATTGTGGTGTTAGTTTGTGGTGAAATAGATGTTTTAGGTTTGTTGTTTTGCATTTTTGGGCGTTTTTGGGTCATTCTGAGCAGTCACCATGAAGAAGTAAAGCGTGGGTGGGACCGTGCTTTAAAAGGCCCCCGTCTCCCAGGCTCTAATGTTTTGGCTCTGTAGTCATTACTAAACACTGGGAAACTGCTACTTGTCTAAAGTATGTGATATCAAAAACACAAGGGAAATCTAATGGGAAAAACTGGGTCATCAGGGAAATAAGTCGTATTTATTTATTTATTATTATTTTTTTTCACTTTTTAATCTCTTTTACAAAAGTTTACTTATTTTACAAAATTATCCTACTTTCAATCACTTGTTTGTCATGAGCTCTTTAGTGAGTAATTTTAGCTCCTTTTTGGCATTGGCTGTGTATTTACTGTGTACTTTTTAATATATAAAATAGGAACACACACTGACCCACACAGTGTCATGTGACACTGTGACATAGGCTTTCCCATGATGCATTGGGGTGCAGTTGAATTTTTAAATTTGATTAATATTTGAGGAATTGTGTATGAAGGATTTTTTCTAAGGTATTGTGGTGTTAGTTTGTGGTGAAATAGATGTTTTAGGGTTGTTGTTTTGCGTTTTTGGGCGTTTTTGGGTCATTCTGAGCAGTCACCATGAAGAAGTAAAGCGTTGGTGGGACCGTGCTTTAAAAGGCCCCCGTCTCCCAGGGTCTAATGTATTGGCTCTGTAGTCATTACTTAACACTGGGAAGCTGCTACTTGTCTAAAGTATGTGATATCAAAAACACAAGGGAAATCTAATGGGAAAAACTGGGTCTTCAGGGAAATAAGTCGAATTTATTTATTTATTTATTATTATTTTTTTTCACTTTTTAATCTCTTTTACAAAAGTTTACTTATTTTACAAAATCATCCTATTTTCAATCACTTGTTTGTCATGAGCTCTTTAGTGAGTTATTTTAGCTCCTTTTTGGCATTGGCTGTGTATTTACTGTGTACTTTTTAATATATAAAATAGGAACACACACTGACCCACACAGTGTCATGTGACACTGTGACATAGGCTTTCCCATGATGCATTGGGGCGCAGTTGAATTTTTAAATTTGATTAATATTTGAGGAATTGTGTATGAAGGATTTTTTCTAAGGTATTGTGGTGTTAGTTTGTGGTGAAATAGATGTTTTAGGGTTGTTGTTCTGCATTTTTGGGCGTTTTTGGGTCATTCTGAGCAGTCACCATGAAGAAGTAAAGCGTGGGTGGGACCGTGCTTTAAAAGGCCCCCGTCTCCCAGGCTCTAATGTATTGGCTCTGTAGTCATTACTAAACACTGGGAAACTGCTACTTGTCTAAAGTATGTGATATCAAAAACACAAGGGAAATCTAATGGGAAAAACTGGGTCATCAGGGAAATAAGACGTATTTATTTATTTATTATTATTTTTTTTCACTTTTTAATCTCTTTTACAAAAGTTTACTTATTTTACAAAATTATCCTACTTTCAATCACTTGTTTGTCATGAGCTCTTAAGTGAGTTATTTTAGCTCCTTTTTGGCATTGGCTGTGTATTTACTGTGTACTTTTTAATATATAAAATAGGAACACACACTGACCCACACAGTGTCATGTGACACTGTGACATAGGCTTTCCCATGATGCATTGGGGTGCAGTTGAATTTTTAAATTTGATTAATATTTGAGGAATTGTGTATGAAGGATTTTTTCTAAGGTATTGTGGTGTTAGTTTGTGGTGAAATAGATGTTTTAGGGTTGTTGTTTTGCGTTTTTGGGCGTTTTTGGGTCATTCTGAGCAGTCACCATGAAGAAGTAAAGCGTGGGTGGGACCGTGCTTTAAAAGGCCCCCGTCTCCCAGGCTCTAATGTATTGGCTCTGTAGTCATTACTAAACACTGGGAAACTGCTACTTGTCTAAAGTATGTGATATCAAAAACACAAGGGAAATCTAATGGGAAAAACTGGGTCATCAGGGAAATAAGTCGTATTTATTTATTTATTATTATTTTTTTTCACTTTTTAATCTCTTTTACAAAAGTTTACTTATTTTACAAAATTATCCTACTTTCAATCACTTGTTTGTCATGAGCTCTTTAGTGAGTTATTTTAGCTCCTTTTTGGCATTGGCTGTGTATTTACTGTGTACTTTTTAATATATAAAATAGGAACACACACTGACCCACACAGTGTCATGTGACACTGTGACATAGGCTTTCCCATGATGCATTGGGGTGCAGTTGAATTTTTAAATTTGATTAATATTTGAGGAATTGTGTATGAAGGATTTTTTCTAAGGTATTGTGGTGTTAGTTTGTGGTGAAATAGATGTTTTAGGGTTGTTGTTTTGCGTTTTTGGGCGTTTTTGGGTCATTCTGAGCAGTCACCATGAAGAAGTAAAGCGTTGGTGGGACCGTGCTTTAAAAGGCCCCCGTCTCCCAGGGTCTAATGTATTGGCTCTGTAGTCATTACTAAACACTGGGAAACTGCTACTTGTCTAAAGTATGTGATATCAAAAACACAAGGGAAATCTAATGGGAAAAACTGGGTCTTCAGGGAAATAAGTCGAATTTATTTATTTATTTATTATTATTTTTTTTTCACTTTTTAATCTTTTTTACAAAAGTTTACTTATTTTACAAAATCATCCTACTTTCAATCACTTGTTTGTCATGAGCTCTTTAGTGAGTTATTTTAGCTCCTTTTTGGCATTGGCTGTGTATTTACTGTGTACTTTTTAATATATAAAATAGGAACACACACTGACCCACACAGTGTCATGTGACACTGTGACATAGGCTTTCCCATGATGCATTGGGGTGCAGTTGAATTTTTAAATTTGATTAATATTTGAGGAATTGTGTATGAAGGATTTTTTCTAAGGTATTGTGGTGTTAGTTTGTGGTGAAATAGATGTTTTAGGGTTGTTGTTTTGCGTTTTTGGGTCATTCTGAGCAGTCACCATGAAGAAGTAAAGCGTGCTGGGACCGTGCTTTAAAAGGCCCCCGTCCCCCAGGCTCTAATGTATTGGCTCTGTAGTCATTACTAAACACTGGGAAACTGCTACTTGTCTAAAGTATGTGATATCAAAAACGCAAGGGAAATCTAATGGGAAAAACTGGGTCTTCAGGGAAATAAGTTGAATTTATTTATTTATTTATTATTATTTTTTTTCACTTTTTAATCTCTTTTACAAAAGTTTACTTATTTTACAAAATCATCCTACTTTCAATCACTTGTTTGTCATGAGCTCTTTAGTGAGTTATTTTAGCTCCTTTTTGGCATTGGCTGTGTATTTACTGTGTACTTTTTAATATATAAAATAGGAACACACACTGACCCACACAGTGTCATGTGACACTGTGACATAGGCTTTCCCATGATGCATTGGGGTGCAGTTGAATTTTTAAATTTGATTAATATTTGAGGAATTGTGTATGAAGGATTTTTTCTAAGGTATTGTGGTGTTAGTTTGTGGTGAAATAGATGTTTTAGGGTTGTTGTTTTGCGTTTTTGGGCGTTTTTGGGTCATTCTGAGCAGTCACCATGAAGAAGTAAAGCGTTGGTGGGACCGTGCTTTAAAAGGCCCCCGTCTCCCAGGGTCTAATGTATTGGCTCTGTAGTCATTACTTAACACTGGGAAGCTGCTACTTGTCTAAAGTATGTGATATCAAAAACACAAGGGAAATCTAATGGGAAAAACTGGGTCTTCAGGGAAATAAGTCGAATTTATTTATTTATTTATTATTATTTTTTTTCACTTTTTAATCTCTTTTACAAAAGTTTACTTATTTTACAAAATCATCCTATTTTCAATCACTTGTTTGTCATGAGCTCTTTAGTGAGTTATTTTAGCTCCTTTTTGGCATTGGCTGTGTATTTACTGTGTACTTTTTAATATATAAAATAGGAACACACACTGACCCACACAGTGTCATGTGACACTGTGACATAGGCTTTCCCATGATGCATTGGGGCGCAGTTGAATTTTTAAATTTGATTAATATTTGAGGAATTGTGTATGAAGGATTTTTTCTAAGGTATTGTGGTGTTAGTTTGTGGTGAAATAGATGTTTTAGGGTTGTTGTTTTGCATTTTTGGGCGTTTTTGGGTCATTCTGAGCAGTCACCATGAAGAAGTAAAGCGTGGGTGGGACCGTGCTTTAAAAGGCCCCCGTCTCCCAGGCTCTAATGTATTGGCTCTGTAGTCATTACTAAACACTGGGAAACTGCTACTTGTCTAAAGTATGTGATATCAAAAACACAAGGGAAATCTAATGGGAAAAACTGGGTCATCAGGGAAATAAGTCGTATTTATTTATTTATTTATTATTATTTTTTTTCACTTTTTAATCTCTTTTACAAAAGTTTACTTATTTTACAAAATTATCCTACTTTCAATCACTTGTTTGTCATGAGCTCTTTAGTGAGTTATTTTAGCTCCTTTTTGGCATTGGCTGTGTATTTACTGTGTACTTTTTAATATATAAAATAGGAACACACACTGACCCACACAGTGTCATGTGACACTGTGACATAGGCTTTCCCATGATGCATTGGGGTGCAGTTGAATTTTTAAATTTGATTAATATTTGAGGAATTGTGTATGAAGGATTTTTTCTAAGGTATTTTGGTGTTAGTTTGTGGTGAAATAGATGTTTTAGGGTTGTTGTTTTGCGTTTTTGGGCGATTTTGGGTCATTCTGAGCAGTCACCATGAAGAAGTAAAGCGTGCTGGGACCGTGCTTTAAAAGGCCCCCGTCCCCCAGGCTCTAATGTATTGGCTCTGTAGTCATTACTAAACACTAGGAAACTGCTACTTGTCTAAAGTATGTGATATCAAAAACACAAGGGAAGTCTTATGGGAAAAACTGGGTCTTCAGGGAAATAAGTCGAATTTATTTATTTATTTATTTATTATTATTTTTTTCACTTTTTAATCTCTTTTACAAAAGTTTACTTATTTTACAAAATCATCCTACTTTCAATCACTTGTTTGTCATGAGCTCTTTAGTGAGTTATTTTAGCTCCTTTTTGGCATTGGCTGTGTATTTACTGTGTACTTTTTAATATATAAAATAGGAACACACACTGACCCACACAGTGTCATGTGACACTGTGACATAGGCTTTCCCATGATGCATTGGGGTGCAGTTGAATTTTTAAATTTGATTAATATTTGAGGAATTGTGTATGAAGGAATTTTCTAAGGTATTGTGGTGTTAGTTTGTGGTGAAATAGATGTTTTAGGGTTGTTGTTTTGCGTTTTTGGGCGTTTTTGGGTCATTCTGAGCAGTCACCATGAAGAAGTAAAGCGTGCTGGGACCGTGCTTTAAAAGGCCCCCGTCCCCCAGGGTCTAATGTATTGGCTCTGTAGTCATTACTAAACACTGGGAAACTGCTACTTGTCTAAAGTATGTGATATCAAAAACACAAGGGAAATCTAATGGGAAAAACTGGGTCTTCAGGGAAATAAGTCGAATTTATTTATTTATTTATTATTATTTTTTTTCACTTTTTAATCTCTTTTACAAAAGTTTACTTATTTTACAAAATCATCCTACTTTCAATCACTTGTTTGTCATGAGCTCTTTAGTGAGTTATTTTAGCTCCTTTTTGGCATTGGCTGTGTATTTACTGTGTACTTTTTAATATATAAAATAGGAACACACACTGACCCACACAGTGTCATGTGACACTGTGACATAGGCTTTCCCATGATGCATTGGGGTGCAGTTGAATTTTTAAATTTGATTAATATTTGAGGAATTGTGTATGAAGGAATTTTCTAAGGTATTGTGGTGTTAGTTTGTGGTGAAATAGATGTTTTAGGGTTGTTGTTTTGCGTTTTTGGGCGTTTTTGGGTCATTCTGAGCAGTCACCATGAAGAAGTAAAGCGTGCTGGGACCGTGCTTTAAAAGGCCCCCGTCTCCCAGCCTCTAATGTATTGGCTCTGTAGTCATTACTAAACACTGGGAAACTGCTACTTGTCTAAAGTATGTGATATCAAAAACACAAGGGAAGTCTAATGGGAAAAACTGGGTCTTCAGGGAAATAAGTCGAATTTATTTATTTATTTATTTATTTTTTTTTTTTTTTTTCACTTTTTAATCTCTTTTACAAAAGTTTACTTATTTTACAAAATCATCCTACTTTCAATCACTTGTTTGTCATGAGCTCTTTAGTGAGTTATTTTAGCTCCTTTTTGGCATTGGCTGTGTATTTACTGTGTACTTTTTAATATATAAAATAGGAACACACACTGACCCACACAGTGTCATGTGACACTGTGACATAGGCTTTCCCATGATGCATTGGGGTGCAATTGAATTTTTAAATTTGATTAATATTTGAGGAATTGTGTATGAAGGATTTTTTCTAAGGTATTGTGGTGTTAGTTTGTGGTGAAATAGATGTTTTAGGGTTGTTGTTTTGCGTTTTTGGGCGTTTTTGGGTCATTCTGAGCAGTCACCATGAAGAAGTAAAGCGTGCTGGGACCGTGCTTTAAAAGGCCCCCGTCCCCCAGGCTCTAATGTATTGGCTCTGTAGTCATTACTAAACACTGGGAAACTGCTACTTGTCTAAAGTATGTGATATCAAAAACGCAAGGGAACTCTAATGGGAAAAACTGGGTCTTCAGGGAAATAAGTCGAATTTATTTATTTATTTTTTATATATTTTTTTCACTTTTTAATCTCTTTTACAAAAGTTTACTTATTTTACAAAATCATCCTACTTTCAATCACTTGTTTGTCATGAGCTCTTTAGTGAGTTATTTTAGCTCCTTTTTGGCATTGGCTGTGTATTTACTGTGTACTTTTTAATATATAAAATAGGAACACACACTGACCCACACAGTGTCATGTGACACTGTGACATAGGCTTTCCCATGATGCATTGGGGTGCAGTTGAATTTTTAAATTTGATTAATATTTGAGGAATTGTGTATGAAGGATTTTTTCTAAGGTATTGTTGTGTTAGTTTGTGGTAAAATAGATGTTTTAGGGTTGTTGTTTTGCATTTTTGGGTCATTCTGAGCAGTCACCATGAAGAAGTAAAGCGTGGGTGGGACCGTGCTTTAAAAGGCCCCCGTCTCCCAGGCTCTAATGTATTGGCTCTGTAGTCATTACTAAACACTGGGAAACTGCTACTTGTCTAAAGTATGTGATATCAAAAACACAAGGGAAATCTAATGGGAAAAACTGGGTCTTCAGGGAAATAAGTTGAATTTATTTATTTATTTATTTATTTATTATTTTTTTTTTTCACTTTTTAATCTCTTTTACAAAAGTTTACTTATTTTACAAAATTATCCTACTTTCAATCACTTGTTTGTCATGAGCTCTTTAGTGAGTTATTTTAGCTCCTTTTTGGCATTGGCTGTGTATTTACTGTGTACTTTTTAATATATAAAATAGGAACACACACTGACCCACACAGTGTCATGTGACACTGTGACATAGGCTTTCCCATGATGCATTGGGGTGCAGTTGAATTTTTAAATTTGATTAATATTTGAGGAATTGTGTATGAATGATTTTTTCTAAGGTATTGTGGTGTTAGTTTGTGGTGAAATAGATGTTTTAGGGTTGTTGTTTTGCGTTTTTGGGCGTTTTTGGGTCATTCTGAGCAGTCACCATGAAGAAGTAAAGCGTTGGTGGGACCGTGCTTTAAAAGGCCCCCGTCTCCCAGGCTCAAATGTATTGGCTCTGTAGTCATTACTAAACACTGGGAAACTGCTACTTGTCTAAAGTATGTGATATCAAAAACACAAGGGAAATCTAATGGGAAAAACTGGGTCTTCAGGGAAATAAGTCGAATTTATTTATTTATTTTTTTTTTCACTTTTTAATCTCTTTTACAAAAGTTTACTTATTTTACAAAATCATCCTACTTTCAATCACTTGTTTGTCATGAGCTCTTTAGTGAGTTATTTTAGCTCCTTTTTGGCATTGGCTGTGTATTTACTGTGTACTTTTTAATATATAAAATAGGAACACACACTGACCCACACAGTGTCATGTGACACTGTGACATAGGCTTTCCCATGATGCATTGGGGTGCAGTTGAATTTTTAAATTTGATTAATATTTGAAGAATTGTGTATGAAGGATTTTTTCTAAGGTATTGTGGTGTTAGTTTGTGGTGAAATAGATGTTTTAGGGTTGTTGTTTTGCGTTTTTGGGCGTTTTTGGGTCATTCTGAGCAGTCACCATGAAGAAGTAAAGCGTGGGTGGGACCGTACTTTAAAAGGCCCCCGTCTCCGAGGCTCTAATGTATTGGCTCTGTAGTCATTACTAAACACTGGGAAACTGCTACTTGTCTAAAATATGTGATATCAAAAACACAAGGGAAATCTAACAGGAAACACTGGGTCTTCAGGGAAATAAGTTGAATTTATTTATTTATTTATTATTTTTTTTTTCACTTTTTAATCTCTTTTACAAAAGTTTACTTATTGTACAAAATCATCCTACTTTCAATCACTTGTTTGTCATGAGCTCTTTAGTGAGTTATTTTAGCTCCTTTTTGGCATTGGCTGTGTATTTACTGTGTACTTTTTAATATATAAAATAGGAACACACACTGACCCACACAGTGTCATGTGACACTGTGACATAGGCTTTCCCATGATGCATTGGGGTGCAGTTGAATTTTTAAATTTGATTAATATTTGAGGAATTGTGTATGAAGGATTTTTTCTAAGGTATTGTTGTGTTAGTTTGTGGTAAAATAGATGTTTTAGGGTTGTTGTTTTGCATTTTTGGGTCATTCTGAGCAGTCACCATGAAGAAGTAAAGCGTGGGTGGGACCGTGCTTTAAAAGGCCCCCGTCTCCCAGGCTCTAATGTATTGGCTCTGTAGTCATTACTAAACACTGGGAAACTGCTACTTGTCTAAAGTATGTGATATCAAAAACACAAGGGAAATCTAATGGGAAAAACTGGGTCTTCAGGGAAATAAGTTGAATTTATTTATTTATTTATTTATTTATTTATTTTTTTTTTTCACTTTTTAATCTCTTTTACAAAAGTTTACTTATTTTACAAAATTATCCTACTTTCAATCACTTGTTTGTCATGAGCTCTTTAGTGAGTTATTTTAGCTCCTTTTTGGCATTGGCTGTGTATTTACTGTGTACTTTTTAATATATAAAATAGGAACACACACTGACCCACACAGTGTCATGTGACACTGTGACATAGGCTTTCCCATGATGCATTGGGGTGCAGTTGAATTTTTAAATTTGATTAATATTTGAGGAATTGTGTATGAATGATTTTTTCTAAGGTATTGTGGTGTTAGTTTGTGGTGAAATAGATGTTTTAGGGTTGTTGTTTTGCGTTTTTGGGCGTTTTTGGGTCATTCTGAGCAGTCACCATGAAGAAGTAAAGCGTTGGTGGGACCGTGCTTTAAAAGGCCCCCGTCTCCCAGGCTCAAATGTATTGGCTCTGTAGTCATTACTAAACACTGGGAAACTGCTACTTGTCTAAAGTATGTGATATCAAAAACACAAGGGAAATCTAATGGGAAAAACTGGGTCTTCAGGGAAATAAGTCGAATTTATTTATTTATTTTTTTTTTCACTTTTTAATCTCTTTTACAAAAGTTTACTTATTTTACAAAATCATCCTACTTTCAATCACTTGTTTGTCATGAGCTCTTTAGTGAGTTATTTTAGCTCCTTTTTGGCATTGGCTGTGTATTTACTGTGTACTTTTTAATATATAAAATAGGAACACACACTGACCCACACAGTGTCATGTGACACTGTGACATAGGCTTTCCCATGATGCATTGGGGTGCAGTTGAATTTTTAAATTTGATTAATATTTGAAGAATTGTGTATGAAGGATTTTTTCTAAGGTATTGTGGTGTTAGTTTGTGGTGAAATAGATGTTTTAGGGTTGTTGTTTTGCGTTTTTGGGCGTTTTTGGGTCATTCTGAGCAGTCACCATGAAGAAGTAAAGCGTGGGTGGGACCGTACTTTAAAAGGCCCCCGTCTCCGAGGCTCTAATGTATTGGCTCTGTAGTCATTACTAAACACTGGGAAACTGCTACTTGTCTAAAGTATGTGATATCAAAAACACAAGGGAAATCTAACAGGAAACACTGGGTCTTCAGGGAAATAAGTTGAATTTATTTATTTATTTATTTTTTTTTTTTTCACTTTTTAATCTCTTTTACAAAAGTTTACTTATTGTACAAAATCATCCTACTTTCAATCACTTGTTTGTCATGAGCTCTTTAGTGAGTTATTTTAGCTCCTTTTTGGCATTGGCTGTGTATTTACTGTGTACTTTTTAATATATAAAATAGGAACACACACTGACCCACACAGTGTCATGTGACACTGTGACATAGGCTTTCCCATGATGCATTGGGGTGCAGTTGAATTTTTAAATTTGATTAATATTTCAGGAATTGTGTATGAAGGATTTTTTCTAAGGTTTTGTGGTGTTAGTTTGTGGTGAAATAGATGTTTTAGGGTTGTTGTTTTGCGTTTTTGGGCGTTTTTGGGTCATTCTGAGCAGTCACCATGAAGAAGTAAAGCGTGGGTGGGACCGTGCTTTAAAAGGCCCCCGTCTCCCAGGCTCTAATGTATTGGCTCTGTAGTCATTACTAAACACTGGGAAACTGCTACTTGTCTAAAGTATGTGATATCAAAAACACAAGGGAAATCTAATGGGAAAAACTGGGTCTTCAGGGAAATAAGTCGAATTTATTTATTTATTTATTTATTATTATTTTTTTTCACTTTTTAATCTCTTTTACAAAAGTTTACTTATTTTACAAAATTATCCTACTTTCAATCACTTGTTTGTCATGAGCTCTTTAGTGAGTTATTTTAGCTCCTTTTTGGCATTGGCTGTGTATTTACTGTGTACTTTTTAATATATAAAATAGGAACACACACTGTCCCACACAGTGTCATGTGACACTGTGACATAGGCTTTCCCATGATGCATTGGGGTGCAGTTGAATTTTTAAATTTGATTAATATTTGAGGAATTGTGTATGAAGGATTTTTTCTAAGGTATTGTGGTGTTAGTTTGTGGTGAAATAGATGTTTTAGGGTTGTTGTTTTGCGTTTTTGGGTGTTTTTGGGTCATTCTGTGCAGTCACCATGAAGAAGTAAAGCGTTGGTGGGACCGTGCTTTAAAAGGCCCCCGTCTCCCAGGGTCTAATGTATTGGCTCTGTAGTCATTACTAAACACTGGGAAACTGCTACTCGTCTAAAGTATGTGATATCAAAAACACAAGGGAAATCTAATGGGAAAAACTGGGTCTTCAGGGAAATAAGTCGAATTTATTTATTTATTTTTTTTTTCACTTTTTAATCTCTTTTACAAAAGTTTACTTATTTTACAAAATCATCCTACTTTCAATCACTTGTTTGTCATGAGCTCTTTAGTGAGTTATTTTAGCTCCTTTTTGGCATTGGCTGTGTATTTACTGTGTACTTTTTAATATATAAAATAGGAACACACACTGACCCACACAGTGTCATGTGACACTGTGACATAGGCTTTCCCATGATGCATTGGGGTGCAGTTGAATTTTTAAATTTGATTAATATTTGAGGAATTGTGTATGAAGGATTTTTTCTAAGGTATTGTGGTGTTAGTTTGTGGTGAAATAGATGTTTTAGGGTTGTTGTTTTGCATTTTTGGGCGTTTTTGGGTCATTCTGAGCAGTCACCATGAAGAAGTAAAGCGTGGGTGGGACCGTGCTTTAAAAGGCCCCCGTCTCCGAGGCTCTAATGTATTGGCTCTGTAGCCATTACTAAACACTGGGAAACTGCTACTTGTCTAAAGTATGTGATATCAAAAACACAAGGGAAATCTAATGGGAAAAACTGGGTCTTCAGGGAAGTAAGTCGAATTTATTTATTATTATTTTTTTTCACTTTTTAATCTCTTTTACAAAAGTTTACTTATTTTACAAAATCATCCTACTTTCAATCACTTGTTTGTCATGAGCTCTTTAGTGAGTTATTTTAGCTCCTTTTTGGCATTGGCTGTGTATTTACTGTGTACTTTTTAATATATAAAATAGGAACACACACTGACCCACACAGTGTCATGTGACACTGTGACATAGGCTTTCCCATGATGCATTGGGGTGCAGTTGAATTTTTAAATTTGATTAATATTTGAGGAATTGTGTATGAAGGATTTTTTCTAAGGTATTGTGGTGTTAGTTTGTGGTGAAATAGATGTTTTAGGGTTGTTGCTTTGCATTTTTGGGCGTTTTTGGGTCATTCTGAGCAGTCACCATGAAGAAGTAAAGCGTGGGTGGGACCGTGCTTTAAAAAGCCCCCGTCTCCCAGGCTCTAATGTATTGGCTCTGTAGTCATTACTAAACACTGGGAAACTGCTACTTGTCTAAAGTATGTGATATCAAAAACACAAGGGAAATCTAATGGGAAAAACTGGGTCTTCAGGGAAATAAGTCGTATTTATTTATTTATTATTATTTTTTTTCACTTTTTAATCTCTTTTACAAAAGTTTACTTATTTTACAAAATTATCATACTTTCAATCACTTGTTTGTCATGAGCTCTTTAGTGAGTTATTTTAGCTCCTTTTTGGCATTGGCTGTGTATTTACTGTGTACTTTTTAATATATAAAATAGGAACACACACTGACCCACACAGTGTCATGTGACACTGTGACATAGGCTTTCCCATGATGCATTGGGGTGCAGTTGAATTTTTAAATTTGATTAATATTTGAGGAATTGTGTATGAAGGATTTTTTCTAAGGTATTGTGGTGTTAGTTTGTGGTGAAATAGATGTTTTAGGGTTGTTGTTTTGCGTTTTTGGGCGTTTTTGGGTCATTCTGAGCAGTCACCATGAAGAAGTAAAGCGTTGGTGGGACCGTGCTTTAAAACGCCCCCGTCTCCCAGGGTCTAATGTATTGGCTCTGTAGTCATTACTAAACACTGGGAAACTGCTACTTGTTTAAAGTATGTGATATCAAAAACACAAGGGAAATCTAATGGGAAAAACTGGGTCTTCAGGGAAATAAGTCGAATTTATTTATTTATGTATTATTTTTTTTTTTCACTTTTTAATCTCTTTTACAAAAGTTTACTTATTTTACAAAATCATCCTATTTTCAATCACTTGTTTGTCATGAGCTCTTTAGTGAGTTATTTTAGCTCCTTTTTGGCATTGGCTGTGTATTTACTGTGTACTTTTTAATATATAAAATAGGAACACACACTGACCCACACAGTGTCATGTGACACTGTGACATAGGCTTTCCCATGATGCATTGGGGCGCAGTTGAATTTTTAAATTTGATTAATATTTGAGGAATTGTGTATGAAGGATTTTTTTCTAAGGTATTGTGATGTTAGTTTGTGGTGAAATAGATGTTTTAGGGTTGTTGTTTTGCATTTTTGGGCGTTTTTGGGTCATTCTGAGCAGTCACCATGAAGAAGTAAAGCGTGGGTGGGACCGTGCTTTAAAAGGCCCCCGTCTCCCAGGGTCTAATGTATTGGCTCTGTAGTCATTACTAAACACTGGGAAACTGCTACTTGTCTAAAGTATGTGATATCAAAAACACAAGGGAAATCTAATGGGAAAAACTGGGTCTTCAGGGAAATAAGTCGAATTTATTTATTTATTTATTATTTTTTTTTTTTTCACTTTTTAATCTCTTTTACAAAAGTTTACTTATTTTACAAAATTATCCTACTTTCAATCACTTGTTTGTCATGAGCTCTTTAGTGAGTTATTTTAGCTCCTTTTTGGCATTGGCTGTGTATTTACTGTGTACTTTTTAATATATAAAATAGGAACACACACTGACCCACACAGTGTCATGTGACACTGTGACATAGGCTTTCCCATGATGCATTGGGGTGCAGTTGAATTTTTAAATTTGATTAATATTTGAGGAATTGTGTATGAAGGATTTTTTCTAAGGTATTGTGGTGTTAGTTTGTGGTGAAATAGATGTTTTAGGGTTGTTGTTTTGCATTTTTGGGCGTTTTTGGGTCATTCTGAGCAGTCACCATGAAGAAGTAAAGCGTGGGTGGCACCGTGCTTTAAAAAGCCCCCGTCTCCCAGGCACTAATGTATTGGCTCTGTAGTCATTACTAAACACTGGGAAACTGCTACTTGTCTAAAGTATGTGATATCAAAAACACAAGGGAAATCTAATGGGAAAAACTGGGTCTTCAGGGAAATAAGTCGAATATATTTATTTATTTATTATTATTTTTTTTCACTTTTTAATCTCTTTTACAAAAGTTTACTTATTTTACAAAATCATCCTACTTTCAATCACTTGTTTGTCATGAGCTCTTTAGTGAGTTATTTTAGCTCCTTTTTGGCATTGGCTGTGTATTTACTGTGTACTTTTTAATATATAAAATAGGAACACACACTGACCCACACAGTGTCATGTGACACTGTGACATAGGCTTTCCCATGATGCATTGGGGTGCAGTTGAATTTTTAAATTTGATTAATATTTGAGGAATTGTGTATGAAGGATTTTTTCTAAGGTATTGTGGTGTTAGTTTGTGGTGAAATAGATGTTTTAGGGTTGTTGTTTTGCGTTTTTGGGCGTTCTTGGGTCATTCTGAGCAGTCACCATGAAGAAGTAAAGCGTTGGTGGGACCGTGCTTTAAAACGCCCCCGTCTCCCAGGGTCTAATGTATTGGCTCTGTAGTCATTACTAAACACTGGGAAACTGCTACTTGTCTGAAGTATGTGATATCAAAAACACAAGGGAAATCTAATGGGAAAAACTGGGTCTTCAGGGAAATAAGTCGAATTTATTTATTTATTTATTATTATTTTTTTTTCACTTTTTAATCTCTTTTACAAAAGTTTACTTATTTTACAAAATCATCCTACTTTCAATCACTTGTTTGTCATGAGCTCTTTAGTGAGTTATTTTAGCTCCTTTTTGGCATTGGCTGTGTATTTACTGTGTACTTTTTAATATATAAAATAGGAACACACACTGACCCACACAGTGTCATGTGACACTGTGACATAGGCTTTCCCATGATGCATTGGGGTGCAGTTGAATTTTTAAATTTGATTAATATTTGAGGAATTGTGTATGAAGGGTTTTTTCTAAGGTATTGTGGTGTTAAATTGTGGTGAAATAGATGTTTTAGGGTTGTTGTTTTGCGTTTTTGGGCGTTTTTGGGTCATTCTGAGCAGTCACCATGAAGAAGTAAAGCGTTGGTGGGACCGTGCTTTAAAAGGCCCCCGTCTCCCAGGGTCTAATGTATTGGCTCTGTAGTCATTACTAAACACTGGGAAACTGCTACTTGTCTAAAGTATGTGATATCAAAAACACAAGGGAAATCTAATGGGAAAAACTGGGTCTTCAGGGAAATAAGTCGAATTTATTTATTTATTTATTATTTTTTTTTTTTTTCACTTTTTAATCTCTTTTACAAAAGTTTACTTATTTTACAAAATTATCCTACTTTCAATCACTTGTTTGTCATGAGCTCTTTAGTGAGTTATTTTAGCTCCTTTTTGGCATTGGCTGTGTATTTACTGTGTACTTTTTAATATATAAAATAGGAACACACACTGACCCACACAGTGTCATGTGACACTGTGACATAGGCTTTCCCATGATGCATTGGGGTGCAGTTGAATTTTTAAATTTGATTAATATTTGAGGAATTGTGTATGAAGGATTTTTTCTAAGGTATTGTGGTGTTAGTTTGTGGTGAAATAGATGTTTTAGGGTTGTTGTTTTGCATTTTTGGGCGTTTTTGGGTCATTCTGAGCAGTCACCATGAAGAAGTAAAGCGTGGGTGGCACCGTGCTTTAAAAAGCCCCCGTCTCCCAGGCACTAATGTATTGGCTCTGTAGTCATTACTAAACACTGGGAAACTGCTACTTGTCTAAAGTATGTGATATCAAAAACACAAGGAAATCTAATGGGAAAAACTGGGTCTTCAGGGAAATAAGTTGAATTTATTTATTTATTTATTATTATTTTTTTTCACTTTTTAATCTCTTTTACAAAAGTTTACTTATTTTACAAAATCATCCTATTTTCAATCACTTGTTTGTCATGAGCTCTTTAGTGAGTTATTTTAGCTCCTTTTTGGCATTGGCTGTGTATTTACTGTGTACTTTTTAATATATAAAATAGGAACACACACTGACCCACACAGTGTCATGTGACACTGTGACATAGGCTTTCCCATGATGCATTGGGGTGCAGTTGAATTTTTAAATTTGATTAATATTTGAGGAATTGTGTATGAAGGATTTTTTCTAAGGTATTGTGGTGTTAGTTTGTGGTGAAATAGATGTTTTAGGGTTGTTGTTTTGCGTTTTTGGGCGTTTTTGGGTCATTCTGAGCAGTCACCATGAAGAAGTAAAGCGTGGGTGGGACCGTGCTTTAAAAGGCCCCCGTCTCCCAGGCTCTAATGTATTGGCTCTGTAGTCATTACTAAACACTGGGAAACTGCTACTTGTCTAAAGTATGTGATATCAAAAACACAAGGGAAATCTAATGGGAAAAACTGGGTCTTCAGGGAAATAAGTCGAATTTATTTATTTATTTATTTATTATTATTTTTTTTTCACTTTTTAATCTCTTTTACAAAAGTTTACTTATTTTACAAAATTATCCTACTTTCAATCACTTGTTTGTCATGAGCTCTTTAGTGAGTTATTTTAGCTCCTTTTTGGCATTGGCTGTGTATTTACTGTGTACTTTTTAATATATAAAATAGGAACACACACTGACCCACACAGTGTCATGTGACACTGTGACATAGGCTTTCCCATGATGCATTGGGGTGCAGTTGAATTTTTAAATTTGATTAATATTTGAGGAATTGTGTATGAAGGATTTTTTCTAAGGTATTGTGGTGTTAGTTTGTGGTGAAATAGATGTTTTAGGGTTGTTGTTTTGCATTTTTGGGCGTTTTTGGGTCATTCTGAGCAGTCACCATGAAGAAGTAAAGCGTGGGTGGGACCGTGCTTTAAAAGGCCCCCGTCTCCCAGGCTCTAATGTATTGGCTCTGTAGTCATTACTAAACACTGGGAAACTGCTACTTGTCTAAAGTATGTGATATCAAAAACACAAGGGAAATCTAACGGGAAAAACTGGGTCTTCAGGGAAATAAGTCAAATTTATTTATTATTTTTTTTTCACTTTTTAATCTCTTTTACAAAAGTTTACTTATTTTACAAAATCATCCTACTTTCAATCACTTGTTTGTCAAGAGCTCTTTAGTGAGTTATTTTAGCTCCTTTTTGGCATTGGCTGTGTATTTACTGTGTACTTTTTAATATATAAAATAGGAACACACACTGACCCACACAGTGTCATGTGACACTGTGACATAGGCTTTCCCATGATGCATTGGGGTGCAGTTGAATTTTTAAATTTGATTAATATTTGAGGAATTGTGTATGAAGGATTTTTTCTAAGGTTTTGTGGTGTTAGTTTGTGGTGAAATAGATGTTGTAGGGTTGTTGTTTTGCGTTTTTGGGCGTTTTTGGGTCATTCTGAGCAGTCACCATGAAGAAGTAAAGCGTTGGTGGGACCGTGCTTTAAAAGGCCCCCGTCTCCCAGGGTCTAATGTATTGGCTCTGTAGTCATTACTAAACACTGGGAAACTGCTACTTGTCTAAAGTATGTGATATCAAAAACACAAGGGAAATCTAATGGGAAAAACTGGGTCTTCAGGGAAATAAGTCGAATTTATTTATTTATTT
This sequence comes from Astyanax mexicanus, assembly GCF_023375975.1. NCBI lineage: Eukaryota > Metazoa > Chordata > Actinopteri > Characiformes > Acestrorhamphidae > Astyanax > Astyanax mexicanus. The sequence continues at coordinate 19,633,280 of NC_064413.1, forward strand.
TATTATTTTTTTTTTTTCACTTTTTAATCTCTTTTACAAAAGTTTACTTATTTTACAAAATCATCCTACTTTCAATCACTTGTTTGTCAAGAGCTCTTTAGTGAGTTATTTTAGCTCCTTTTTGGCATTGGCTGTGTATTTACTGTGTACTTTTTAATATATAAAATAGGAACACACACTGACCCACACAGTGTCATGTGACACTGTGACATAGGCTTTCCCATGATGCATTGGGGTGCAGTTGAATTTTTAAATTTGATTAATATTTGAGGAATTGTGTATGAAGGATTTTTTCTAAGGTATTGTGGTGTTAGTTTGTGGTGAAATAGATGTTGTAGGGTTGTTGTTTTGCATTTTTGGGCGTTTTTGGGTCATTCTGAGCAGTCACCATGAAGAAGTAAAGCGTGGGTGGGACCGTGCTTTAAAAAGCCCCCGTCTCCCAGGCTCTAATGTATTGGCTCTGTAGTCATTACTAAACACTGGGAAACTGCTACTTGTCTAAAGTATGTGATATCAAAAACACAAGGGAAGTCTAATGGGAAAAACTGGGTCTTCAGGGAAATAAGTCGAATATATTTATTTATTTATTATTTTTTTTTTCACTTTTTAATCTCTTTTACAAAAGTTTACTTATTTTACAAAATTATCCTTCTTTCAATCACTTGTTTGTCATGAGCTCTTTAGTGAGTTATTTTAGCTCCTTTTTGGCATTGGCTGTGTATTTACTGTGTACTTTTTAATATATAAAATAGGAACACACACTGACCCACACAGTGTCATGTGACACTGTGACATAGGCTTTCCCATGATGCATTGGGGTGCAGTTGAATTTTTAAATTTGATTAATATTTGAGGAATTGTGTATGAAGGATTTTTTCTAAGGTATTGTGGTGTTAGTTTGTGGTGAAATAGATGTTTTAGGGTTGTTGTTTTGCATTTTTGGGCGTTTTTGGGTCATTCTGAGCAGTCACCATGAAGAAGTAAAGCGTGGGTGGGACCGTGCTTTAAAAGGCCCCCGTCTCCCAGGCTCTAATGTATTGGCTCTGTAGTCATTACTAAACACTGGGAAACTGCTACTTGTCTAAAGTATGTGATATCAAAAACACAAGGGAAATCTAATGGGAAAAACTGGGTCTTCAGGGAAATAAGTCGAATTTATTTATTTATTTTATTTTTATTTTTTTTCACTTTTTAATCTCTTTTACAAAAGTTTACTTATTTTACAAAATCATCCTACTTTCAATCACTTGTTTGTCATGAGCTCTTTAGTGAGTTATTTTAGCTCCTTTTTGGCATTGGCTGTGTATTTACTGTGTACTTTTTAATATATAAAATAGGAACACACACTGACCCACACAGTGTCATGTGACACTGTGACATAGGCTTTCCCATGATGCATTGGGGTGCAGTTGAATTTTTAAATTTGATTAATATTTGAGGAATTGTGTATGAAGGATTTTTTCTAAGGTATTGTGGTGTTAGTTTGTGGTGAAATAGATGTTGTAGGGTTGTTGTTTTGCATTTTTGGGCGTTTTTGGGTCATTCTGAGCAGTCACCATGAAGAAGTAAAGCGTGGGTGGGACCGTGCTTTAAAAAGCCCCCGTCTCCCAGGCTCTAATGTATTGGCTCTGTAGTCATTACTAAACACTGGGAAACTGCTACTTGTCTAAAGTATGTGATATCAAAAACACAAGGGAAGTCTAATGGGAAAAACTGGGTCTTCAGGGAAATAAGTCGAATATATTTATTTATTTATTATTTTTTTTTTCACTTTTTAATCTCTTTTACAAAAGTTTACTTATTTTACAAAATTATCCTTCTTTCAATCACTTGTTTGTCATGAGCTCTTTAGTGAGTTATTTTAGCTCCTTTTTGGCATTGGCTGTGTATTTACTGTGTACTTTTTAATATATAAAATAGGAACACACACTGACCCACACAGTGTCATGTGACACTGTGACATAGGCTTTCCCATGATGCATTGGGGTGCAGTTGAATTTTTAAATTTGATTAATATTTGAGGAATTGTGTATGAAGGATTTTTTCTAAGGTATTGTGGTGTTAGTTTGTGGTGAAATAGATGTTTTAGGGTTGTTGTTTTGCATTTTTGGGCGTTTTTGGGTCATTCTGAGCAGTCACCATGAAGAAGTAAAGCGTGGGTGGGACCGTGCTTTAAAAGGCCCCCGTCTCCCAGGCTCTAATGTATTGGCTCTGTAGTCATTACTAAACACTGGGAAACTGCTACTTGTCTAAAGTATGTGATATCAAAAACACAAGGGAAATCTAATGGGAAAAACTGGGTCTTCAGGGAAATAAGTCGAATTTATTTATTTATTTTATTTTTATTTTTTTTCACTTTTTAATCTCTTTTACAAAAGTTTACTTATTTTACAAAATCATCCTACTTTCAATCACTTGTTTGTCATGAGCTCTTTAGTGAGTTATTTTAGCTCCTTTTTGGCATTGGCTGTGTATTTACTGTGTACTTTTTAATATATAAAATAGGAACACACACTGACCCACACAGTGTCATGTGACACTGTGACATAGGCTTTCCCATGATGCATTGGGGTGCAGTTGAATTTTTAAATTTGATTAATATTTGAGGAATTGTGTATGAAGGATTTTTTCTAAGGTATTGTGGTGTTAGTTTGTGGTGAAATAGATGTTTTAGGGTTGTTGTTTTGCGTTTTTGGGCGTTTTTGGGTCATTCTGAGCAGTCACCATGAAGAAGTAAAGCATTGGTGGGACCGTGCTTTAAAAGGCCCCCGTCTCCCAGGGTCTAATGTATTGGCTCTGTAGTCATTACTAAACACTGGGAAACTGCTACTTGTCTAAAGTATGTGATATCAAAAACACAAGGGAAATCTAATGGGAAAAACTGGGTCTTCAGGGAAATAAGTCGAATTTATTTATTTATTTATTTATTTTTTTCACTTTTTAATCTCTTTTACAAAAGTTTACTTATTTTACAAAATCATCCTACTTTCAATCACTTGTTTGTCATGAGCTCTTTAGTGAGTTATTTTAGCTCCTTTTTGGCATTGGCTGTGTATTTACTGTGTACTTTTTAATATATAAAATAGGAACACACACTGACCCACACAGTGTAATGTGACACTGTGACATAGGCTTTCCCATGATGCATTGGGGTGCAGTTGAATTTTTAAATTTGATTAATATTTGAGGAATTGTGTATGAAGGATTTTTTCTAAGGTATTGTGGTGTTAGTTTGTGGTGAAATAGATGTTTTAGGGTTGTTGTTTTGCGTTTTTGGGTCATTCTGAGCAGTCACCATGAAGAAGTAAAGCGTTGGTGGGACCGTGCTTTAAAAGGCCCCCGTCTCCCAGGGTCTAATGTATTGGCTCTGTAGTCATTACTAAACACTGGGAAACTGCTACTTGTCTAAAGTATGTGATATCAAAAACACAAGGGAAATCTAATGGGAAAAACTGGGTCTTCAGGGAAATAAGTCGAATTTATTTGTTTATTTATTATTATTTTTTTTTTTCACTTTTTAATCTCTTTTACAAAAGTTTACTTATTTTACAAAATCATCCTATTTTCAATCACTTGTTTGTCATGAGCTCTTTAGTGAGTTATTTTAGCTCCTTTTTGGCATTGGCTGTGTATTTACTGTGTACTTTTTAATATATAAAATAGGAACACACACTGACCCACACAGTGTCATGTGACACTGTGACATAGGCTTTCCCATGATGCATTGGGGTGCAGTTGAATTTTTAAATTTGATTAATATTTGAGGAATTGTGTATGAAGGATTTTTTCTAAGGTATTGTGGTGTTAGTTTGTGGTGAAATAGATGTTTTAGGGTTGTTGTTTTGCGTTTTTGGGCGTTTTTGGGTCATTCTGAGCAGTCACCATGAAGAAGTAAAGCGTGGGTGGGACCGTGCTTTAAAAGGCCCCCGTCTCCCAGGCTCTAATGTATTGGCTCTGTAGTCATTACTAAACACTGGGAAACTGCTACTTGTCTAAAGTATGTGATATCAAAAACACAAGGGAAATCTAATGGGAAAAACTGGGTCTTCAGGGAAATAAGTCGAATTTATTTATTTATTTATTTATTATTATTTTTTTTTCACTTTTTAATCTCTTTTACAAAAGTTTACTTATTTTACAAAATTATCCTACTTTCAATCACTTGTTTGTCATGAGCTCTTTAGTGAGTTATTTTAGCTCCTTTTTGGCATTGGCTGTGTATTTACTGTGTACTTTTTAATATATAAAATAGGAACACACACTGACCCACACAGTGTCATGTGACACTGTGACATAGGCTTTCCCATGATGCATTGGGGTGCAGTTGAATTTTTAAATTTGATTAATATTTGAGGAATTGTGTATGAAGGATTTTTTCTAAGGTATTGTGGTGTTAGTTTGTGGTGAAATAGATGTTTTAGGGTTGTTGTTTTGCATTTTTGGGCGTTTTTGGGTCATTCTGAGCAGTCACCATGAAGAAGTAAAGCGTGGGTGGGACCGTGCTTTAAAAGGCCCCCGTCTCCCAGGCTCTAATGTATTGGCTCTGTAGTCATTACTAAACACTGGGAAACTGCTACTTGTCTAAAGTATGTGATATCAAAAACACAAGGGAAATCTAACGGGAAAAACTGGGTCTTCAGGGAAATAAGTCAAATTTATTTATTATTTTTTTTTCACTTTTTAATCTCTTTTACAAAAGTTTACTTATTTTACAAAATCATCCTACTTTCAATCACTTGTTTGTCAAGAGCTCTTTAGTGAGTTATTTTAGCTCCTTTTTGGCATTGGCTGTGTATTTACTGTGTACTTTTTAATATATAAAATAGGAACACACACTGACCCACACAGTGTCATGTGACACTGTGACATAGGCTTTCCCATGATGCATTGGGGTGCAGTTGAATTTTTAAATTTGATTAATATTTGAGGAATTGTGTATGAAGGATTTTTTCTAAGGTTTTGTGGTGTTAGTTTGTGGTGAAATAGATGTTGTAGGGTTGTTGTTTTGCGTTTTTGGGCGTTTTTGGGTCATTCTGAGCAGTCACCATGAAGAAGTAAAGCGTTGGTGGGACCGTGCTTTAAAAGGCCCCCGTCTCCCAGGGTCTAATGTATTGGCTCTGTAGTCATTACTAAACACTGGGAAACTGCTACTTGTCTAAAGTATGTGATATCAAAAACACAAGGGAAATCTAATGGGAAAAACTGGGTCTTCAGGGAAATAAGTCGAATTTATTTATTTATTTTATTATTTTTTTTTTTTCACTTTTTAATCTCTTTTACAAAAGTTTACTTATTTTACAAAATCATCCTACTTTCAATCACTTGTTTGTCAAGAGCTCTTTAGTGAGTTATTTTAGCTCCTTTTTGGCATTGGCTGTGTATTTACTGTGTACTTTTTAATATATAAAATAGGAACACACACTGACCCACACAGTGTCATGTGACACTGTGACATAGGCTTTCCCATGATGCATTGGGGTGCAGTTGAATTTTTAAATTTGATTAATATTTGAGGAATTGTGTATGAAGGATTTTTTCTAAGGTATTGTGGTGTTAGTTTGTGGTGAAATAGATGTTGTAGGGTTGTTGTTTTGCATTTTTGGGCGTTTTTGGGTCATTCTGAGCAGTCACCATGAAGAAGTAAAGCGTGGGTGGGACCGTGCTTTAAAAAGCCCCCGTCTCCCAGGCTCTAATGTATTGGCTCTGTAGTCATTACTAAACACTGGGAAACTGCTACTTGTCTAAAGTATGTGATATCAAAAACACAAGGGAAGTCTAATGGGAAAAACTGGGTCTTCAGGGAAATAAGTCGAATATATTTATTTATTTATTATTTTTTTTTTCACTTTTTAATCTCTTTTACAAAAGTTTACTTATTTTACAAAATTATCCTTCTTTCAATCACTTGTTTGTCATGAGCTCTTTAGTGAGTTATTTTAGCTCCTTTTTGGCATTGGCTGTGTATTTACTGTGTACTTTTTAATATATAAAATAGGAACACACACTGACCCACACAGTGTCATGTGACACTGTGACATAGGCTTTCCCATGATGCATTGGGGTGCAGTTGAATTTTTAAATTTGATTAATATTTGAGGAATTGTGTATGAAGGATTTTTTCTAAGGTATTGTGGTGTTAGTTTGTGGTGAAATAGATGTTTTAGGGTTGTTGTTTTGCATTTTTGGGCGTTTTTGGGTCATTCTGAGCAGTCACCATGAAGAAGTAAAGCGTGGGTGGGACCGTGCTTTAAAAGGCCCCCGTCTCCCAGGCTCTAATGTATTGGCTCTGTAGTCATTACTAAACACTGGGAAACTGCTACTTGTCTAAAGTATGTGATATCAAAAACACAAGGGAAATCTAATGGGAAAAACTGGGTCTTCAGGGAAATAAGTCGAATTTATTTATTTATTTTATTTTTATTTTTTTTCACTTTTTAATCTCTTTTACAAAAGTTTACTTATTTTACAAAATCATCCTACTTTCAATCACTTGTTTGTCATGAGCTCTTTAGTGAGTTATTTTAGCTCCTTTTTGGCATTGGCTGTGTATTTACTGTGTACTTTTTAATATATAAAATAGGAACACACACTGACCCACACAGTGTCATGTGACACTGTGACATAGGCTTTCCCATGATGCATTGGGGTGCAGTTGAATTTTTAAATTTGATTAATATTTGAGGAATTGTGTATGAAGGATTTTTTCTAAGGTATTGTGGTGTTAGTTTGTGGTGAAATAGATGTTGTAGGGTTGTTGTTTTGCATTTTTGGGCGTTTTTGGGTCATTCTGAGCAGTCACCATGAAGAAGTAAAGCGTGGGTGGGACCGTGCTTTAAAAAGCCCCCGTCTCCCAGGCTCTAATGTATTGGCTCTGTAGTCATTACTAAACACTGGGAAACTGCTACTTGTCTAAAGTATGTGATATCAAAAACACAAGGGAAGTCTAATGGGAAAAACTGGGTCTTCAGGGAAATAAGTCGAATATATTTATTTATTTATTATTTTTTTTTTCACTTTTTAATCTCTTTTACAAAAGTTTACTTATTTTACAAAATTATCCTTCTTTCAATCACTTGTTTGTCATGAGCTCTTTAGTGAGTTATTTTAGCTCCTTTTTGGCATTGGCTGTGTATTTACTGTGTACTTTTTAATATATAAAATAGGAACACACACTGACCCACACAGTGTCATGTGACACTGTGACATAGGCTTTCCCATGATGCATTGGGGTGCAGTTGAATTTTTAAATTTGATTAATATTTGAGGAATTGTGTATGAAGGATTTTTTCTAAGGTATTGTGGTGTTAGTTTGTGGTGAAATAGATGTTTTAGGGTTGTTGTTTTGCATTTTTGGGCGTTTTTGGGTCATTCTGAGCAGTCACCATGAAGAAGTAAAGCGTGGGTGGGACCGTGCTTTAAAAGGCCCCCGTCTCCCAGGCTCTAATGTATTGGCTCTGTAGTCATTACTAAACACTGGGAAACTGCTACTTGTCTAAAGTATGTGATATCAAAAACACAAGGGAAATCTAATGGGAAAAACTGGGTCTTCAGGGAAATAAGTCGAATTTATTTATTTATTTTATTTTTATTTTTTTTCACTTTTTAATCTCTTTTACAAAAGTTTACTTATTTTACAAAATCATCCTACTTTCAATCACTTGTTTGTCATGAGCTCTTTAGTGAGTTATTTTAGCTCCTTTTTGGCATTGGCTGTGTATTTACTGTGTACTTTTTAATATATAAAATAGGAACACACACTGACCCACACAGTGTCATGTGACACTGTGACATAGGCTTTCCCATGATGCATTGGGGTGCAGTTGAATTTTTAAATTTGATTAATATTTGAGGAATTGTGTATGAAGGATTTTTTCTAAGGTATTGTGGTGTTAGTTTGTGGTGAAATAGATGTTTTAGGGTTGTTGTTTTGCGTTTTTGGGCGTTTTTGGGTCATTCTGAGCAGTCACCATGAAGAAGTAAAGCATTGGTGGGACCGTGCTTTAAAAGGCCCCCGTCTCCCAGGGTCTAATGTATTGGCTCTGTAGTCATTACTAAACACTGGGAAACTGCTACTTGTCTAAAGTATGTGATATCAAAAACACAAGGGAAATCTAATGGGAAAAACTGGGTCTTCAGGGAAATAAGTCGAATTTATTTATTTATTTATTTATTTTTTTCACTTTTTAATCTCTTTTACAAAAGTTTACTTATTTTACAAAATCATCCTACTTTCAATCACTTGTTTGTCATGAGCTCTTTAGTGAGTTATTTTAGCTCCTTTTTGGCATTGGCTGTGTATTTACTGTGTACTTTTTAATATATAAAATAGGAACACACACTGACCCACACAGTGTAATGTGACACTGTGACATAGGCTTTCCCATGATGCATTGGGGTGCAGTTGAATTTTTAAATTTGATTAATATTTGAGGAATTGTGTATGAAGGATTTTTTCTAAGGTATTGTGGTGTTAGTTTGTGGTGAAATAGATGTTTTAGGGTTGTTGTTTTGCGTTTTTGGGTCATTCTGAGCAGTCACCATGAAGAAGTAAAGCGTTGGTGGGACCGTGCTTTAAAAGGCCCCCGTCTCCCAGGGTCTAATGTATTGGCTCTGTAGTCATTACTAAACACTGGGAAACTGCTACTTGTCTAAAGTATGTGATATCAAAAACACAAGGGAAATCTAATGGGAAAAACTGGGTCTTCAGGGAAATAAGTCGAATTTATTTGTTTATTTATTATTATTTTTTTTTTTCACTTTTTAATCTCTTTTACAAAAGTTTACTTATTTTACAAAATCATCCTACTTTCAATCACTTGTTTGTCATGAGCTCTTTAGTGAGTTATTTTAGCTCCTTTTTGGCATTGGCTGTGTATTTACTGTGTACTTTTTAATATATAAAATAGGAAAACACACTGACCCACACAGTGTCATGTGACACTGTGACATAGGCTTTCCCATGATGCATTGGGGTGCAGTTGAATTTTTAAATTTGATTAATATTTGAGGAATTGTGTATGAAGGATTTTTTCTAAGGTATTGTGGTGTTAGTTTGTGGTGAAATAGATGTTTTAGGGTTGTTGTTTTGCGTTTTTGGGCGTTTTTGGGTCATTCTGAGAAGTCACCATGAAGAAGTAAAGCATTGGTGGGACCGTGCTTTAAAAGGCCCCCGTCTCCCAGGGTCTAATGTATTGGCTCTGTAGTCATTACTAAACACTGGGAAACTGCTACTTGTCTAAAGTATGTGATATCAAAAACACAAGGGAAATCTAATGGGAAAAACTGGGTCTTCAGGGAAATAAGTCGAATTTATTTATTTTTTTTTTTTTTTTTTCACTTTTTAATCTCTTTTACAAAAGTTTACTTATTTTACAAAATCATCCTACTTTCAATCACTTGTTTGTCATGAGCTCTTTAGTGAGTTATTTTAGCTCCTTTTTGGCATTGGCTGTGTATTTACTGTGTACTTTTTAATATATAAAATAGGAACACACACTGACCCACACAGTGTCATGTGACACTGTGACATAGGCTTTCCCATGATGCATTGGGGTGCAGTTGAATTTTTAAATTTGATTAATATTTGAGGAATTGTGTATGAAGGATTTTTTCTAAGGTATTGTGGTGTTAGTTTGTGGTGAAATAGATGTTTTAGGGTTGTTGTTTTGCATTTTTGGGCGTTTTTGGGTCATTCTGAGCAGTCACCATGAAGAAGTAAAGCGTGGGTGGGACCGTGCTTTAAAAGGCCCCCGTCTCCCAGGCTCTAATGTATTGGCTCTGTAGTCATTACTAAACACTGGGAAACTGCTACTTGTCTAAAGTATGTGATATCAAAAACACAAGGGAAATCTAATGGGAAAAACTGGGTCTTCAGGGAAATAAGTCGAATTTATTTATTTATTTTTTTTTTTTTTCACTTTTTAATCTCTTTTACAAAAGTTTACTTATTTTACAAAATCATCCTACTTTCAATCACTTGTTTGTCATGAGCTCTTTAGTGAGTTATTTTAGCTCCTTTTTGGCATTGGCTGTGTATTTACTGTGTACTTTTTAATATATAAAATAGGAACACACACTGACCCACACAGTGTCATGTGACACTGTGACATAGGCTTTCCCATGATGCATTGGGGTGCAGTTGAATTTTTAAATTTGATTAATATTTGAGGAATTGTGTATGAAGGATTTTTTCTAAGGTATTTTGGTGTTAGTTTGTGGTGAAATAGATGTTTTAGGGTTGTTGTTTTGCGTTTTTGGGCGTTTTTGTGTCATTCTGAGCAGTCACCATGAAGAAGTAAAGCGTTGGTGGGACCGTGCTTTAAAAGGCCCCCGTCTCCCAGGGTCTAATGTATTGGCTCTGTAGTCATTGCTAAACACTGGGAAACTGCTACTTGTCTAAAGTATGTGATATTAAAAACACAAGGGAAATCTAATGGGAAAAACTGGGTCTTCAGGGAAATAAGTCGAATTTATTTATTTATTTATTATTATTTTTTTTTCACTTTTTAATCTCTTTTACAAAAGTTTACTTATTTTACAAAATCATCCTACTTTCAATCACTTGTTTGTCATGAGCTCTTTAGTGAGTTATTTTAGCTCCTTTTTGGCATTGGCTGTGTATTTACTGTGTACTTTTTAATATATAAAACAGGAACACACACTGACCCACACAGTGTCATGTGACACTGTGGCATAGGCTTTCCCATGATGCATTGGGGTGCAGTTGAATTTTTAAATTTGATTAATATTTGAGGAATTGTGTATGAAGGATTTTTTCTAAGGTATTGTGGTGTTAGTTTGTGGTGAAATAGATGTTTTAGGGTTGTTGTTTTGCGTTTTTGGGCGTTTTTGGGTCATTCTGAGCAGTCACCATGAAGAAGTAAAGCGTGGGTGGGACCGTGCTTTAAAAGGCCCCCGTCTCCCAGGCTCTAATGTATTGGCTCTGTAGTCATTACTAAACACTGGGAAACTGCTACTTGTCTAAAGTATGTGATATCAAAAACACAAGGGAAATCTAATGGGAAAAACTGGGTCTTCAGGGAAATAAGTCGAATTTATTTATTTATTTATTTTATTATTATTTTTTTTTTTCACTTTTTAATCTCTTTTACAAAAGTTTACTTATTTTACAAAATCATCCTACTTTCAATCACTTGTTTGTCATGAGCTCTTTAGTGAGTTATTTTAGCTCCTTTTTGGCATTGGCTGTGTATTTACTGTGTACTTTTTAATATATAAAATAGGAACACACACTGACCCACACAGTGTCATGTGACACTGTGACATAGGCTTTCCCATGATGCATTGGGGTGCAGTTGAATTTTTAAATTTGATTAATATTTGAGGAATTGTGTATGAAGGATTTTTTCTAAGGTTTTGTGGTGTTAGTTTGTGGTGAAATAGATGTTGTAGGGTTGTTGTTTTGCGTTTTTGGGCGTTTTTGGGTCATTCTGAGCAGTCACCATGAAGAAGTAAAGCGTTGGTGGGACCGTGCTTTAAAAGGCCCCCGTCTCCCAGGGTCTAATGTATTGGCTCTGTAGTCATTACTAAACACTGGGAAACTGCTACTTGTCTAAAGTATGTGATATCAAAAACACAAGGGAAATCTAATGGGAAAAACTGGGTCTTCAGGGAAATAAGTCGAATTTATTTATTTATTTTATTATTTTTTTTTTTTTTCACTTTTTAATCTCTTTTACAAAAGTTTACTTATTTTACAAAATCATCCTACTTTCAATCACTTGTTTGTCAAGAGCTCTTTAGTGAGTTATTTTAGCTCCTTTTTGGCATTGGCTGTGTATTTACTGTGTACTTTTTAATATATAAAATAGGAACACACACTGACCCACACAGTGTCATGTGACACTGTGACATAGGCTTTCCCATGATGCATTGGGGTGCAGTTGAATTTTTAAATTTGATTAATATTTGAGGAATTGTGTATGAAGGATTTTTTCTAAGGTATTGTGGTGTTAGTTTGTGGTGAAATAGATGTTGTAGGGTTGTTGTTTTGCATTTTTGGGCGTTTTTGGGTCATTCTGAGCAGTCACCATGAAGAAGTAAAGCGTGGGTGGGACCGTGCTTTAAAAAGCCCCCGTCTCCCAGGCTCTAATGTATTGGCTCTGTAGTCATTACTAAACACTGGGAAACTGCTACTTGTCTAAAGTATGTGATATCAAAAACACAAGGGAAGTCTAATGGGAAAAACTGGGTCTTCAGGGAAATAAGTCGAATATATTTATTTATTTATTATTTTTTTTTTCACTTTTTAATCTCTTTTACAAAAGTTTACTTATTTTACAAAATTATCCTTCTTTCAATCACTTGTTTGTCATGAGCTCTTTAGTGAGTTATTTTAGCTCCTTTTTGGCATTGGCTGTGTATTTACTGTGTACTTTTTAATATATAAAATAGGAACACACACTGACCCACACAGTGTCATGTGACACTGTGACATAGGCTTTCCCATGATGCATTGGGGTGCAGTTGAATTTTTAAATTTGATTAATATTTGAGGAATTGTGTATGAAGGATTTTTTCTAAGGTATTGTGGTGTTAGTTTGTGGTGAAATAGATGTTTTAGGGTTGTTGTTTTGCATTTTTGGGCGTTTTTGGGTCATTCTGAGCAGTCACCATGAAGAAGTAAAGCGTGGGTGGGACCGTGCTTTAAAAGGCCCCCGTCTCCCAGGCTCTAATGTATTGGCTCTGTAGTCATTACTAAACACTGGGAAACTGCTACTTGTCTAAAGTATGTGATATCAAAAACACAAGGGAAATCTAATGGGAAAAACTGGGTCTTCAGGGAAATAAGTCGAATTTATTTATTTATTTTATTTTTATTTTTTTTCACTTTTTAATCTCTTTTACAAAAGTTTACTTATTTTACAAAATCATCCTACTTTCAATCACTTGTTTGTCATGAGCTCTTTAGTGAGTTATTTTAGCTCCTTTTTGGCATTGGCTGTGTATTTACTGTGTACTTTTTAATATATAAAATAGGAACACACACTGACCCACACAGTGTCATGTGACACTGTGACATAGGCTTTCCCATGATGCATTGGGGTGCAGTTGAATTTTTAAATTTGATTAATATTTGAGGAATTGTGTATGAAGGATTTTTTCTAAGGTATTGTGGTGTTAGTTTGTGGTGAAATAGATGTTTTAGGGTTGTTGTTTTGCGTTTTTGGGCGTTTTTGGGTCATTCTGAGCAGTCACCATGAAGAAGTAAAGCATTGGTGGGACCGTGCTTTAAAAGGCCCCCGTCTCCCAGGGTCTAATGTATTGGCTCTGTAGTCATTACTAAACACTGGGAAACTGCTACTTGTCTAAAGTATGTGATATCAAAAACACAAGGGAAATCTAATGGGAAAAACTGGGTCTTCAGGGAAATAAGTCGAATTTATTTATTTATTTATTTATTTTTTTCACTTTTTAATCTCTTTTACAAAAGTTTACTTATTTTACAAAATCATCCTACTTTCAATCACTTGTTTGTCATGAGCTCTTTAGTGAGTTATTTTAGCTCCTTTTTGGCATTGGCTGTGTATTTACTGTGTACTTTTTAATATATAAAATAGGAACACACACTGACCCACACAGTGTAATGTGACACTGTGACATAGGCTTTCCCATGATGCATTGGGGTGCAGTTGAATTTTTAAATTTGATTAATATTTGAGGAATTGTGTATGAAGGATTTTTTCTAAGGTATTGTGGTGTTAGTTTGTGGTGAAATAGATGTTTTAGGGTTGTTGTTTTGCGTTTTTGGGTCATTCTGAGCAGTCACCATGAAGAAGTAAAGCGTTGGTGGGACCGTGCTTTAAAAGGCCCCCGTCTCCCAGGGTCTAATGTATTGGCTCTGTAGTCATTACTAAACACTGGGAAACTGCTACTTGTCTAAAGTATGTGATATCAAAAACACAAGGGAAATCTAATGGGAAAAACTGGGTCTTCAGGGAAATAAGTCGAATTTATTTGTTTATTTATTATTATTTTTTTTTTTCACTTTTTAATCTCTTTTACAAAAGTTTACTTATTTTACAAAATCATCCTACTTTCAATCACTTGTTTGTCATGAGCTCTTTAGTGAGTTATTTTAGCTCCTTTTTGGCATTGGCTGTGTATTTACTGTGTACTTTTTAATATATAAAATAGGAAAACACACTGACCCACACAGTGTCATGTGACACTGTGACATAGGCTTTCCCATGATGCATTGGGGTGCAGTTGAATTTTTAAATTTGATTAATATTTGAGGAATTGTGTATGAAGGATTTTTTCTAAGGTATTGTGGTGTTAGTTTGTGGTGAAATAGATGTTTTAGGGTTGTTGTTTTGCGTTTTTGGGCGTTTTTGGGTCATTCTGAGAAGTCACCATGAAGAAGTAAAGCATTGGTGGGACCGTGCTTTAAAAGGCCCCCGTCTCCCAGGGTCTAATGTATTGGCTCTGTAGTCATTACTAAACACTGGGAAACTGCTACTTGTCTAAAGTATGTGATATCAAAAACACAAGGGAAATCTAATGGGAAAAACTGGGTCTTCAGGGAAATAAGTCGAATTTATTTATTTATTTTTTTTTTTTTCACTTTTTAATCTCTTTTACAAAAGTTTACTTATTTTACAAAATCATCCTACTTTCAATCACTTGTTTGTCATGAGCTCTTTAGTGAGTTATTTTAGCTCCTTTTTGGCATTGGCTGTGTATTTACTGTGTACTTTTTAATATATAAAATAGGAACACACACTGACCCACACAGTGTCATGTGACACTGTGACATAGGCTTTCCCATGATGCATTGGGGTGCAGTTGAATTTTTAAATTTGATTAATATTTGAGGAATTGTGTATGAAGGATTTTTTCTAAGGTATTGTGGTGTTAGTTTGTGGTGAAATAGATGTTTTAGGGTTGTTGTTTTGCATTTTTGGGCGTTTTTGGGTCATTCTGAGCAGTCACCATGAAGAAGTAAAGCGTGGGTGGGACCGTGCTTTAAAAGGCCCCCGTCTCCCAGGCTCTAATGTATTGGCTCTGTAGTCATTACTAAACACTGGGAAACTGCTACTTGTCTAAAGTATGTGATATCAAAAACACAAGGGAAATCTAATGGGAAAAACTGGGTCTTCAGGGAAATAAGTCGAATTTATTTATTTATTTATTTTTTTTTTCACTTTTTAATCTCTTTTACAAAAGTTTACTTATTTTACAAAATCATCCTACTTTCAATCACTTGTTTGTCATGAGCTCTTTAGTGAGTTATTTTAGCTCCTTTTTGGCATTGGCTGTGTATTTACTGTGTACTTTTTAATATATAAAATAGGAACACACACTGACCCACACAGTGTCATGTGACACTGTGACATAGGCTTTCCCATGATGCATTGGGGTGCAGTTGAATTTTTAAATTTGATTAATATTTGAGGAATTGTGTATGAAGGATTTTTTCTAAGGTATTTTGGTGTTAGTTTGTGGTGAAATAGATGTTTTAGGGTTGTTGTTTTGCGTTTTTGGGCGTTTTTGTGTCATTCTGAGCAGTCACCATGAAGAAGTAAAGCGTTGGTGGGACCGTGCTTTAAAAGGCCCCCGTCTCCCAGGGTCTAATGTATTGGCTCTGTAGTCATTGCTAAACACTGGGAAACTGCTACTTGTCTAAAGTATGTGATATTAAAAACACAAGGGAAATCTAATGGGAAAAACTGGGTCTTCAGGGAAATAAGTCGAATTTATTTATTTATTTATTATTATTTTTTTTTCACTTTTTAATCTCTTTTACAAAAGTTTACTTATTTTACAAAATCATCCTACTTTCAATCACTTGTTTGTCATGAGCTCTTTAGTGAGTTATTTTAGCTCCTTTTTGGCATTGGCTGTGTATTTACTGTGTACTTTTTAATATATAAAACAGGAACACACACTGACCCACACAGTGTCATGTGACACTGTGGCATAGGCTTTCCCATGATGCATTGGGGTGCAGTTGAATTTTTAAATTTGATTAATATTTGAGGAATTGTGTATGAAGGATTTTTTCTAAGGTATTGTGGTGTTAGTTTGTGGTGAAATAGATGTTTTAGGGTTGTTGTTTTGCGTTTTTGGGCGTTTTTGGGTCATTCTGAGCAGTCACCATGAAGAAGTAAAGCGTGCTGGGACCGTGCTTTAAAAGGCCCCCGTCTCCCAGGCTCTAATGTATTGGCTCTGTAGTCAATACTAAACACTGGGAAACTGCTACTTGTCTAAAGTATGTGATATCAAAAACACAAGGGAAATCTAATGGGAAAAACTGGGTCTTCAGGGAAATAAGTCGAATTTATTTATTTATTTTATTTTTATTTTTTTTTTCACTTTTTAATCTCTTTTAGAAAAGTTTACTTATTTTACAAAATCATCCTACTTTCAATCACTTGTTTGTCAAGAGCTCTTTAGTGAGTTATTTTAGCTCCTTTTTGGCATTGGCTGTGTATTTACTGTGTACTTTTTAATATATAAAATAGGAACACACACTGACCCACACAGTGTCATGTGACACTGTGACATAGGCTTTCCCATGATGCATTGGGGTGCAGTTGAATTTTTAAATTTGATTAATATTTGAGGAATTGTGTATGAAGGATTTTTTCTAAGGTATTGTGGTGTTAGTTTGTGGTGAAATAGATGTTTTAGGGTTGTTGTTTTGCATTTTTGGGCGTTTTTAGGTCATTCTGAGCAGTCACCATGAAGAAGTAAAGCGTGGGGGGGACTGTGCTTTAAAAGGCCCCCGTCTCCGAGGCTCTAATGTATTGGCTCTGTAGTCATTACTAAACACTGGGAAACTGCTACTTGTCTAAAGTATGTGATATCAAAAACACAAGGGAAATCTAATGGGAAAAACTGGGTCTTCAGGGAAATAAGTCGAATTTATTTGTTTATTTATTATTATTTTTTTTCACTTTTTAATCTCTTTTACAAAAGTTTACTTATTTTACAAAATTATCCTACTTTCAATTACTTGTTTGTCATGAGCTCTTTAGTGAGTTATTTTAGCTCCTTTTTGGCATTGGCTGTGTATTTACTGTGTACTTTTTAATATATAAAATAGGAAAACACACTGACCCACACAGTGTCATGTGACACTGTGACATAGGCTTTCCCATGATGCATTGGGGTGCAGTTGAATTTTTAAATTTGATTAATATTTGAGGAATTGTGTATGAAGGATTTTTTCTAAGGTATTGTGGTGTTAGTTTGTGGTGAAATAGATGTTTTAGGGTTGTTGTTTTGCATTTTTTGGGCGTTTTTCGGTCATTCTGAGCAGTCACCATGAAGAAGTAAAGCGTGGGTGGGACCGTGCTTTAAAAGGCCCCCGTCTCCCAGGGTCTAATGTATTGGCTCTGTAGTCATTACTAAACACTGGGAAACTGCTACTTGTCTAAAGTATGTGATATCAAAAACACAAGGGAAATCTAATGGGAAAAACTGGGTCTTCAGGGAAATAAGTCGAATTTATTTATTTATTTATTATTTTTTTTCACTTTTTAATCTCTTTTACAAAAGTTTACTTATTTTACAAAATCATCCTACTTTCAATCACTTGTTTGTCATGAGCTCTTTAGTGAGTTATTTTAGCTCCTTTTTGGCATTGGCTGTGTATTTACTGTGTACTTTTTAATATATAAAATAGGAACACACACTGACCCACACAGTGTAATGTGACACTGTGACATAGGCTTTCCCATGATGCATTGGGGTGCAGTTGAATTTTTAAATTTGATTAATATTTGAGGAATTGTGTATGAAGGATTTTTTCTAAGGTATTGTGGTGTTAGTTTGTGGTGAAATAGATGTTTTAGGGTTGTTGTTTTGCGTTTTTGGGCGTTTTTGGGTCATTCTGAGCAGTCACCATGAAGAAGTAAAGCATTGGTGGGACCGTGCTTTAAAAGGCCCCCGTCTCCCAGGGTCTAATGTATTGGCTCTGTAGTCATTACTAAACACTGGGAAACTGCTACTTGTCTAAAGTATGTGATATCAAAAACACAAGGGAAATCTAATGGGAAAAACTGGGTCTTCAGGGAAATAAGTCGAATTTATTTGTTTATTTATTATTATTTTTTTTTCACTTTTTAATCTCTTTTACAAAAGTTTACTTATTTTACAAAATCATCCTACTTTCAATCACTTGTTTGTCATGAGCTCTTTAGTGAGTTATTTTAGCTCCTTTTTGGCATTGGCTGTGTATTTACTGTGTACTTTTTAATATATAAAATAGGAAAACACACTGACCCACACAGTGTCATGTGACACTGTGACATAGGCTTTCCCATGATGCATTGGGGTGCAGTTGAATTTTTAAATTTGATTAATATTTGAGGAATTGTGTATGAAGGATTTTTTCTAAGGTATTGTGGTGTTAGTTTGTGGTGAAATAGATGTTTTAGGGTTGTTGTTTTGCGTTTTTGGGCGTTTTTGGGTCATTCTGAGCAGTCACCATGAAGAAGTAAAGCATTGGTGGGACCGTGCTTTAAAAGGCCCCCGTCTCCCAGGGTCTAATGTATTGGCTCTGTAGTCATTACTAAACACTGGGAAACTGCTACTTGTCTAAAGTATGTGATATCAAAAACACAAGGGAAATCTAATGGGAAAAACTGGGTCTTCAGGGAAATAAGTCGAATTTATTTATTTATTTATTATTATTTTTTTCACTTTTTAATCTCTTTTACAAAAGTTTACTTATTTTACAAAATCATCCTACTTTCAATCACTTGTTTGTCATGAGCTCTTTAGTGAGTTATTTTAGCTCCTTTTTGGCATTGGCTGTGTATTTACTGTGTACTTTTTAATATATAAAATAGGAACACACACTGACCAACACAGTGTCATGTGACACTGTGACATAGGCTTTCCCATGATGCATTGGGGTGCAGTTGAATTTTTAAATTTGATTAATATTTGAGGAATTGTGTATGAAGGATTTTTTCTAAGGTATTGTGGTGTTAGTTTGTGGTGAAATAGATGTTTTAGGGTTGTTGTTTTGCATTTTTGGGCGTTTTTGGGTCATTCTGAGCAGTCACCATGAAGAAGTAAAGCGTGGGTGGGACCGTGCTTTAAAAGGCCCCCGTCTCCCAGGCTCTAATGTATTGGCTCTGTAGTCATTACTAAACACTGGGAAACTGCTACTTGTCTAAAGTATGTGATATCAAAAACACAAGGGAAATCTAATGGGAAAAACTGGGTCTTCAGGGAAATAAGTCGATTTTGTTTATTTATTTATTTATTTATTATTATTTTTTTCACTTTTTAATCTCTTTTACAAAAGTTTACTTATTTTACAAAATTATCCTACTTTCAATCACTTGTTTGTCATGAGCTCTTTAGTGAGTTATTTTAGCTCCTTTTTGGCATTGGCTGTGTATTTACTGTGTACTTTTTAATATATAAAATAGGAACACACACTGACCCACACAGTGTCATGTGACACTGTGACATAGGCTTTCCCATGATGCATTGGGGTGCAGTTGAATTTTTAAATTTGATTAATATTTGAGGAATTGTGTATGAAGGATTTTTTCTAAGGTATTGTGGTGTTAGTTTGTGGTGAAATAGATGTTTTAGGGTTGTTGTTTTGCATTTTTGGGCGTTTTTGGGTCATTCTGAGCAGTCACCATGAAGAAGTAAAGCGTGGGTGGGACCGTGCTTTAAAAGGCCCCCGTCTCCCAGGCTCTAATGTATTGGCTCTGTAGTCATTACTAAACACTGGGAAACTGCTACTTGTCTAAAGTATGTGATATCAAAAACACAAGGGAAATCTAATGGGAAAAACTGGGTCTTCAGGGAAATAAGTCGAATTTATTTATTTATTTATTATTATTTTTTTTCACTTTTTAATCTCTTTTACAAAAGTTTACTTATTTTACAAAATCATCCTACTTTCAATCACTTGTTTGTCATGAGCTCTTTAGTGAGTTATTTTAGCTCCTTTTTGGCATTGGCTGTGTATTTACTGTGTACTTTTTAATATATAAAATAGGAACACACACTGACCCACACAGTGTCATGTGACACTGTGACATAGGCTTTCCCATGATGCATTGGGGTGCAGTTGAATTTTTAAATTTGATTAATATTTGAGGAATTGTGTATGAAGGATTTTTTCTAAGGTATTGTGGTGTTAGTTTGTGGTGAAATAGATGTTGTAGGGTTGTTGTTTTGCATTTTTGGGCGTTTTTGGGTCATTCTGAGCAGTCACCATGAAGAAGTAAAGCGTGGGTGGGACCGTGCTTTAAAACGCCCCCGTCTCCCAGGGTCTAATGTATTGGCTCTGTAGTCATTACTAAACACTGGGAAACTGCTACTTGTCTAAAGTATGTGATATCAAAAACACAAGGGAAATCTAATGGGAAAAACTGGGTCTTCAGGGAAATAAGTTGAATTTATTTATTTATTTATTTATTATTATTTTTTTCACTTTTTAATCTCTTTTACAAAAGTTTACTTAATTTACAAAATTATCCTACTTTCAATCACTTGTTTGTCATGAGCTCTTTAGTGAGTTATTTTAGCTCCTTTTTGGCATTGGCTGTGTATTTACTGTGTACTTTTTAATATATAAAATAGGAACACACACTGACCCACACAGTGTCATGTGACACTGTGACATAGGCTTTCCCATGATGCATTGGGGTGCAGTTGAATTTTTAAATTTGATTAATATTTGAGGAATTGTGTATGAAGGATTTTTTCTAAGGTATTGTGGTGTTAGTTTGTGGTGAAATAGATGTTTTAGGGTTGTTGTTTTGCGTTTTTGGGCGTTTTTGGGTCATTCTGAGCAGTCACCATGAAGAAGTAAAGCATTGGTGGGACCGTGCTTTAAAAGGCCCCCGTCTCCCAGGGTCTAATGTATTGGCTCTGTAGTCATTACTAAACACTGGGAAACTGCTACTTGTCTAAAGTATGTGATATCAAAAACACAAGGGAAATCTAATGGGAAAAACTGGGTCTTCAGGGAAATAAGTCGAATTTATTTATTTATTTATTATTATTTTTTTTTTCACTTTTTAATCTCTTTTACAAAAGTTTACTTATTTTACAAAATCATCCTACTTTCAATCACTTGTTTGTCATGAGCTCTTTAGTGAGTTATTTTAGCTCCTTTTTGGCATTGGCTGTGTATTTACTGTGTACTTTTTAATATATAAAATAGGAACACACAATGACCCACACAGTGTCATGTGACACTGTGACATAGGCTTTCCCATGATGCATTGGGGTGCAGTTGAATTTTTAAATTTGATTAATATTTGAGGAATTGTGTATGAAGGATTTTTTCTAAGGTATTGTGGTGTTAGTTTGTGGTGAAATAGATGTTTTAGGGTTGTTGTTTTGCGTTTTTGGGCGTTTTTGGGTCATTCTGAGCAGTCACCATGAAGAAGTAAAGCATTGGTGGGACCGTGCTTTAAAAGGCCCCCGTCTCCCAGGGTCTAATGTATTGGCTCTGTAGTCATTACTAAACACTGGGAAACTGCTACTTGTCTAAAGTATGTGATATCAAAAACACAAGGGAAATCTAATGGGAAAAACTGGGTCTTCAGGGAAATAAGTCGAATTTATTTGTTTATTTATTATTATTTTTTTTTTCACTTTTTAATCTCTTTTACAAAAGTTTACTTATTTTACAAAATCATCCTACTTTCAATCACCTGTTTGTCATGAGCTCTTTAGTGAGTTATTTTAGCTCCTTTTTGGCATTGGCTGTGTATTTACTGTGTACTTTTTAATATATAAAATAGGAACACACACTGACCCACACAGTGTCATGTGACACTGTGACATAGGCTTTCCCATGATGCATTGGGGTGCAGTTGAATTTTTAAATTTGATTAATATTTGAGGAATTGTGTATGAAGGATTTTTTCTAAGGTATTGTGGTGTTAGTTTGTGGTGAAATAGATGTTTTAGGGTTGTTGTTTTGCGTTTTTGGGCGTTTTTGGGTCATTCTGAGCAGTCACCATGAAGAAGTAAAGCGTTGGTGGGACCGTGCTTTAAAAGGCCCCCGTCTCCCAGGGTCTAATGTATTGGCTCTGTAGTCATTACTAAACACTGGGAAACTGCTACTTGTCTAAAGTATGTGATATCAAAAACACAAGGGAAATCTAATGGGAAAAACTGGGTCTTCAGGGAAATAAGTCGAATTTATTTATTTATTTATTATTATTTTTTTTTTCACTTTTTAATCTCTTTTACAAAAGTTTACTTATTTTACAAAATCATCCTACTTTCAATCACTTGTTTGTCATGAGCTCTTTAGTGAGTTATTTTAGCTCCTTTTTGGCATTGGCTGTGTATTTACTGTGTACTTTTTAATATATAAAATAGGAACACACAATGACCCACACAGTGTCATGTGACACTGTGACATAGGCTTTCCCATGATGCATTGGGGTGCAGTTGAATTTTTAAATTTGATTAATATTTGAGGAATTGTGTATGAAGGATTTTTTCTAAGGTATTGTGGTGTTAGTTTGTGGTGAAATAGATGTTTTAGGGTTGTTGTTTTGCGTTTTTGGGCGTTTTTGGGTCATTCTGAGCAGTCACCATGAAGAAGTAAAGCATTGGTGGGACCGTGCTTTAAAAGGCCCCCGTCTCCCAGGGTCTAATGTATTGGCTCTGTAGTCATTACTAAACACTGGGAAACTGCTACTTGTCTAAAGTATGTGATATCAAAAACACAAGGGAAATCTAATGGGAAAAACTGGGTCTTCAGGGAAATAAGTCGAATTTATTTGTTTATTTATTATTATTTTTTTTTTCACTTTTTAATCTCTTTTACAAAAGTTTACTTATTTTACAAAATCATCCTACTTTCAATCACTTGTTTGTCATGAGCTCTTTAGTGAGTTATTTTAGCTCCTTTTTGGCATTGGCTGTGTATTTACTGTGTACTTTTTAATATATAAAATAGGAAAACACACTGACCCACACAGTGTCATGTGACACTGTGACATAGGCTTTCCCATGATGCATTGGGGTGCAGTTGAATTTTTAAATTTGATTAATATTTGAGGAATTGTGTATGAAGGATTTTTTCTAAGGTATTGTGGTGTTAGTTTGTGGTGAAATAGATGTTTTAGGGTTGTTGTTTTGCGTTTTTGGGCGTTTTTGGGTCATTCTGAGCAGTCACCATGAAGAAGTAAAGCATTGGTGGGACCGTGCTTTAAAAGGCCCCCGTCTCCCAGGGTCTAATGTATTGGCTCTGTAGTCATTACTAAACACTGGGAAACTGCTACTTGTCTAAAGTATGTGATATCAAAAACACAAGGGAAATCTAATGGGAAAAACTGGGTCTTCAGGGAAATAAGTCGAATTTATTTATTTATTTATTATTATTTTTTTCACTTTTTAATCTCTTTTACAAAAGTTTACTTATTTTACAAAATCATCCTACTTTCAATCACTTGTTTGTCATGAGCTCTTTAGTGAGTTATTTTAGCTCCTTTTTGGCATTGGCTGTGTATTTACTGTGTACTTTTTAATATATAAAATAGGAACACACACTGACCAACACAGTGTCATGTGACACTGTGACATAGGCTTTCCCATGATGCATTGGGGTGCAGTTGAATTTTTAAATTTGATTAATATTTGAGGAATTGTGTATGAAGGATTTTTTCTAAGGTATTGTGGTGTTAGTTTGTGGTGAAATAGATGTTTTAGGGTTGTTGTTTTGCATTTTTGGGCGTTTTTGGGTCATTCTGAGCAGTCACCATGAAGAAGTAAAGCGTGGGTGGGACCGTGCTTTAAAAGGCCCCCGTCTCCCAGGCTCTAATGTATTGGCTCTGTAGTCATTACTAAACACTGGGAAACTGCTACTTGTCTAAAGTATGTGATATCAAAAACACAAGGGAAATCTAATGGGAAAAACTGGGTCTTCAGGGAAATAAGTCAAATTTATTTATTTATTTATTTATTTATTATTATTTTTTTCACTTTTTAATCTCTTTTACAAAAGTTTACTTATTTTACAAAATTATCCTACTTTCAATCACTTGTTTGTCATGAGCTCTTTAGTGAGTTATTTTAGCTCCTTTTTGGCATTGGCTGTGTATTTACTGTGTACTTTTTAATATATAAAATAGGAACACACACTGACCCACACAGTGTCATGTGACACTGTGACATAGGCTTTCCCATGATGCATTGGGGTGCAGTTGAATTTTTAAATTTGATTAATATTTGAGGAATTGTGTATGAAGGATTTTTTCTAAGGTATTGTGGTGTTAGTTTGTGGTGAAATAGATGTTTTAGGGTTGTTGTTTTGCATTTTTGGGCGTTTTTGGGTCATTCTGAGCAGTCACCATGAAGAAGTAAAGCGTGGGTGGGACCGTGCTTTAAAAGGCCCCCGTCTCCCAGGCTCTAATGTATTGGCTCTGTAGTCATTACTAAACACTGGGAAACTGCTACTTGTCTAAAGTATGTGATATCAAAAACACAAGGGAAATCTAATGGGAAAAACTGGGTCTTCAGGGAAATAAGTCGAATTTATTTATTTATTTATTATTATTTTTTTTCACTTTTTAATCTCTTTTACAAAAGTTTACTTATTTTACAAAATCATCCTACTTTCAATAACTTGTTTGTCATGAGCTCTTTAGTGAGTTATTTTAGCTCCTTTTTGGCATTGGCTGTGTATTTACTGTGTACTTTTTAATATATAAAATAGGAACACACACTGACCCACACAGTGTCATGTGACACTGTGACATAGGCTTTCCCATGATGCATTGGGGTGCAGTTGAATTTTTAAATTTGATTAATATTTGAGGAATTGTGTATGAAGGATTTTTTCTAAGGTATTGTGGTGTTAGTTTGTGGTGAAATAGATGTTTTAGGGTTGTTGTTTTGCGTTTTTGGGCGTTTTTGGGTCATTCTGAGCAGTCACCATGAAGAAGTAAAGCGTTGGTGGGACCGTGCTTTAAAAGGCCCCCGTCTCCCAGGATCTAATGTATTTGCTCTGTAGTCATTACTAAACACTGGGAAACTGCTACTTGTCTAAAGTATGTGATATCAAAAACACAAGGGAAATCTAATGGGAAAAACTGGGTCTTCAGGGAAATAAGTCAAATTTATTTATTTATTTATTATTTTTTTTTTCACTTTTTAATCTCTTTTACAAAAGTTTACTTATTTTACAAAATCATCCTACTTTCAATCACTTGTTTGTCATGAGCTCTTTAGTGAGTTATTTTAGCTCCTTTTTGGCATTGGCTGTGTATTTACTGTGTACTTTTTAATATATAAAATAGGAACACACACTGACCCACACAGTGTCATGTGACACTGTGACATAGGCTTTCCCATGATGCATTGGGGTGCAGTTGAATTTTTAAATTTGATTAATATTTGAGGAATTGTGTATGAAGGATTTTTTCTAAGGTATTGTGGTGTTAGTTTGTGGTGAAATAGATGTTGTAGGGTTGTTGTTTTGCATTTTTGGGCGTTTTTGGGTCATTCTGAGCAGTCACCATGAAGAAGTAAAGCGTGGGTGGGACCGTGCTTTAAAACGCCCCCGTCTCCCAGGGTCTAATGTATTGGCTCTGTAGTCATTACTAAACACTGGGAAACTGCTACTTGTCTAAAGTATGTGATATCAAAAACACACGGGAAATCTAATGGGAAAAACTGGGTCTTCAGGGAAATAAGTTGAATTTATTTATTTATTTATTTATTTATTTATTATTATTTTTTTCACTTTTTAATCTCTTTTACAAAAGTTTACTTATTTTACAAAATTATCCTACTTTCAATCACTTGTTTGTCATGAGCTCTTTAGTGAGTTATTTTAGCTCCTTTTTGGCATTGGCTGTGTATTTACTGTGTACTTTTTAATATATAAAATAGGAACACACACTGACCCACACAGTGTCATGTGACACTGTGACATAGGCTTTCCCATGATGCATTGGGGTGCAATTGAATTTTTAAATTTGATTAATATTTGAGGAATTGTGTATGAAGGATTTTTTCTAAGGTATTGTGGTGTTAGTTTGTGGTGAAATAGATGTTTTAGGGTTGTTGTTTTGCGTTTTTGGGCGTTTTTGGGTCATTCTGAGCAGTCACCATGAAGAAGTAAAGCGTTGGTGGGACCGTGCTTTAAAAGGCCCCCGTCTCCCAGGGTCTAATGTATTGGCTCTGTAGTCATTACTAAACACTGGGAAACTGCTACTTGTCTAAAGTATGTGATATCAAAAACACAAGGGAAATCTAATGGGAAAAACTGGGTCTTCAGGGAAATAAGTCGAATTTATTTATTTATTTATTATTATTTTTTTTTTTCACTTTTTAATCTCTTTTACAAAAGTTTACTTATTTTACAAAATCATCCTACTTTCAATCACTTGTTTGTCATGAGCTCTTTAGTGAGTTATTTTAGCTCCTTTTTGGCATTGGCTGTGTATTTACTGTGTACTTTTTAATATATAAAATAGGAACACACAATGACCCACACAGTGTCATGTGACACTGTGACATAGGCTTTCCCATGATGCATTGGGGTGCAGTTGAATTTTTAAATTTGATTAATATTTGAGGAATTGTGTATGAAGGATTTTTTCTAAGGTATTGTGGTGTTAGTTTGTGGTGAAATAGATGTTTTAGGGTTGTTGTTTTGCATTTTTGGGCGTTTTTGGGTCATTCTGAGCAGTCACCATGAAGAAGTAAAGCGTGGGTGGGACCGTGCTTTAAAACGCCCCCGTCTCCCAGGGTCTAATGTATTGGCTCTGTAGTCATTACTAAACACTGGGAAACTGCTACTTGTCTAAAGTATGTGATATCAAAAACACAAGGGAAATCTAATGGGAAAAACTGGGTCTTCAGGGAAATAAGTCGAATTTATTTATTTATTTATTTATTATTATTTTTTTTCACTTTTTAATCTCTTTTACAAAAGTTTACTTATTTTACAAAATCATCCTACTTTCAATCACTTGTTTGTCATGAGCTCTTTAGTGAGTTATTTTAGCTCCTTTTTGGCATTGGCTGTGTATTTACTGTGTACTTTTTAATATATAAAATAGGAACACACACTGACCCACACAGTGTCATGTGACACTGTGACATAGGCTTTCCCATGATGCATTGGGGTGCAGTTGAATTTTTAAATTTGATTAATATTTGAGGAATTGTGTATGAAGGATTTTTTCTAAGGTATTGTGGTGTTAGTTTGTGGTGAAATAGATGTTTTAGGGTTGTTGTTTTGCGTTTTTGGGCGTTTTTGGGTCATTCTGAGCAGTCACCATGAAGAAGTAAAGCGTTGGTGGGACCGTGCTTTAAAAGGCCCCCGTCTCCCAGGGTCTGATGTATTGGCTCTGTAGTCATTACTAAACACTGGGAAACTGCTACTTGTCTAAAGTATGTGATATCAAAAACACAAAGGAAATCTAATGGGAAAAACTGGGTCTTCAGGGAAATAAGTCGAATTTATTTATTTATTTATTTATTATTATTTTTTTTCACTTTTTAATCTCTTTTACAAAAGTTTACTTATTTTACAAAATCATCCTACTTTCAATCACTTGTTTGTCATGAGCTCTTTAGTGAGTTATTTTAGCTCCTTTTTGGCATTGGCTGTGTATTTACTGTGTACTTTTTAATATATAAAATAGGAACACACACTGACCCACACAGTGTCATGTGACACTGTGACATAGGCTTTCCCATGATGCATTGGGGTGCAGTTGAATTTTTAAATTTGATTAATATTTGAGGAATTGTGTATGAAGGATTTTTTCTAAGGTATTGTGGTGTTAGTTTGTGGTGAAATAGATGTTTTAGGGTTGTTGTTTTGCATTTTTGGGCGTTTTTGGGTCATTCTGAGCAGTCACCATGAAGAAGTAAAGCGTTGGTGGGACCGTGCTTTAAAAGGCCCCCGTCTCCCAGGCTCTAATGTATTGGCTCTGTAGTCATTACTAAACACTGGGAAACTGCTACTTGTCTAAAGTATGTGGTATAAAAAACACAAGGGAAATCTAATGGGAAAAACTGGGTCTTCAGGGAAATAAGTCGAATTTATTTATTTATTTATTTATTATTATTTTTTTTCACTTTTTAATCTTTTTTACAAAAGTTTACTTATTTTACAAAATCATCCTACTTTCAATCACTTGTTTGTCATGAGCTCTTTAGTGAGTTATTTTAGCTCCTTTTTGGCATTGGCTGTGTATTTACTGTGTACTTTTTAATATATAAAATAGGAACACACACTGACCCACACAGTGTCATGTGACACTGTGACATAGGCTTTCCCATGATGCATTGGGGTGCAGTTGAATTTTTAAATTTGATTAATATTTGAGGAATTGTGTATGAAGGATTTTTTCTAAGGTATTGTGGTGTTAGCTTGTGGTGAAATAGATGTTTTAGGGTTGTTGTTTTGCGTTTTTGGGCGTTTTTGGGTCATTCTGAGCAGTCACCATGAAGAAGTAAAGCGTGGGTGGGACCGTGCTTTAAAAGGCCCCCGTCTCCCAGGGTCTAACGTATTGGCTCTGTAGTCATTACTAAACACTGGGAAACTGCTACTTGTCTAAAGTATGTGATATCAAAAACACAAGGGAAATCTAATGGGAAAAACTGGGTCTTCAGGGAAATAAGTCGAATTTATTTATTTATTTATTTATCATTATTTTTTTTCACTTTTTAATCTCTTTTACAAAAGTTTACTTATTTTACAAAATTATCCTACTTTCAATCACTTGTTTGTCATGAGCTCTTTAGTGAGTTATTTTAGCTCCTTTTTGGCATTGGCTGTGTATTTACTGTGTACTTTTTAATATATAAAATAGGAACACACACTGACCCACACAGTGTCATGTGACACTGTGACATAGAGCTTACCCATGATGCATTGGGGTGTAGTTGAACTTTTTAATTTGATTAATAATTAGGGAACTGTGTATGGAGGATTTTTTTCTGAGGTAATGGGGTGTTAGTTTGTGGTGAAATAGATGTTTTAGGGTTGTTGTATTGCGTTTTTGGTGTTTTTGGTTAATTCTGAGCAGTCACCATGAAGAAGTAAAGCGTGGGGGGACCGTGCTTTAAAAGGCCCCCGTCTCCCAGGCTCTAATGTATTGGCTCAAGTCATTACTGAACACTGGGAAACTGGTACTTGTTTAAAGTATGTGAAATCAAAAACACAAGGGAAATATAATGGGAAGAACTGGGTATTCAGGGAAATGAGTGAAATTTATTATTATTTTTTTTTGTTCACATTTTTTAATCTCTTTTACAAAAGTTTACTTATTTTACAATATCCATCCCACTTTCAAATACATGTTTTCATGAGCTCTTAAGTGAGTAAGTTTAGTGCTTTTCTGGCACTGACTTCGTATTTACAGTGTACCTTTTAATATATAAAATAGGAACACACTGAGCCACACATGGTCATGTGATACTGTGACATAGTGCTTACCCATGATGCAATGGGGTGTAGTTGAACTTTTTAATTTGATTAATAATTAGGGAATTGTGTATGGAGGATTTTTTCTCAGGTAATGGGGTGTTAGTTTGTGGTGAAATAGATGTTTTAGGGTTGTTGTATTGCGTTTTTTGGTGTTTTTGGTTAATTCTGAGCAGTCACTATGAAGAAGTACAGCGTGGGGGGACCGTGCTTTAAAAGGCCCCCGTCTCCCAGGCTCTAATGTATTGGCTCTGTAGTCATTACTGAACACTGGGAAACTGGTACTTGTCTAAAGTATGTGAAATCAAAAACACAAGGGAAATATAATGGGAAGAACTGGGTATTTAGGGAAATGAGTGAAATTCATTATTATTTTTTTTTCACATTTTTTAATCTCTTTTACAAAAGTTTACTTATTTTACAATATCCATCCCACTTTCAAATAAATGTTTTCATGAGCTCTTAAGTGAGTAAGTTTAGTGCTTTTCTGGCACTGACTTTGTATTTACAGTGTACCTTTTAATATATAAAATAGGAACACACACTGAGCCACACATGGTCATGTGATACTGTGACATAGAGCTTACCCATGATGCAATGGGGTGTAGTTGAACTTTTTAATTTGATTAATAATTAGGGAATTGTGTATGGAGGATTTTTTCTGAGGTAATGGGGTGTTAGTTTGTGGTGAAATAGATGTTTTAGGGTTGTTGTATTGCGTTTTTTGGTGTTTTTGGTTAATTCTGAGCAGTCACCATGAAGAAGTAAAGCGTGGGGGGACCGTGCTTTAAAAGGCCCCCGTCTCCCAGACTCTAATGTATTGGCTCTGTAGTCATTACTGAACACTGGGAAACTGGTACTTGTCTAAAGTATGTGAAATCAAAAACACAAGGGAAATATAATGGGAAGAACTGGGTATTCAGGGAAATGAGTGAAATTTATTATCATTTTTTTTTTGTTCACATTTTTTAATCTCTTTTACAAAAGTTTACTTATTTTACAATATCCATCCCACTTTCAAATACATGTTTTCATGAGCTCTGTAGTGAGTAAGTTTAGTGCTTTTCTGGCACTGACTTCGTATTTACAGTGTACCTTTTAATATATAAAATAGGAACACACACTGACCCACACATGGTCATGTGATACTGTGACATAGAGCTTACCCATAATGCAATGGGGTGTAGTTGAACTTTTTAATTTGATTAATAATTAGGGAATTGTGTATGGAGGATTTTTTCTGAGGTAATGGGGTGTTAGTTTGTGGTGAAATAGATGTTTTAGGGTTGTTGTATTGCGTTTTTTGGTGTTTTTGGTTAATTCTGAGCAGTCACCATGAAGAAGTAAAGCGTGGGGGGACCGTGCTTTAAAAGGCCCCCGTCTCCCAGGCTCTAATGTATTGGCTCTGTAGTCATTACTGAACACTGGGAAACTGGTACTTGTCTAAAGTATGTGAAATCAAAAACACAAGGGAAATGTAATGGGAAGAACTGGGTATTCAGGGAAAAGAGTGAAATTTATTATTATTATTTTTTTCACATTTTTTAATCTCTTTTACAAAAGTTTACTTATTTTACAATATCCATCCCACTTTCAAATACATGTTTTCATGAGCTCTGTAGTGAGTAAGTTTAGTGCTTTTCTGGCACTGACTTCGTATTTACAGTGTACCTTTTAATATATAAAATAGGAACACACACTGAGCCACACATGGTCATGTGATACTGTGACATAGAGCTTACCCATGATGCATTGGGGTGTAGTTGAACTTTTTAATTTGATTAATAATTAGGGAACTGTGTATGGAGGATTTTTTCTGAGGTAATGGGGTGTTAGTTTGTGGTGAAATAGATGTTTTAGGGTTGTTGTATTGCGTTTTTTTGTGTTTTTGGTTAATTCTGAGCAGTCACCATGAAGAAGTAAAGCGTGGGGGGACCGTGCTTTAAAAGCCCCCCGTCTCCCAGGCTCTAATGTATTGGCTCTGTAGTCATTACTGAACACTGGGAAACTGGTACTTGTCTAAAGTATGTGAAATCAAAAACACAAGGGAAATATAATGGGAAGAACTGGGTAATCAGGGAAATGAGTGAAATTTATTATAATTTTTTTTGTTCACATTTTTTAATCTCTTTTACAAAAGTTTACTTATTTTACAATATCCATCCCACTTTCAAATACATGTTTTCATGAGCTCTGTAGTGAGTAAGTTTAGTGCTTTGCTGGCACTGACTTCGTATTTACAGTGTACCTTTTAATATATAAAATAGGAACACACACTGAGCCACACATGGTCATGTGATACTGTGACATAGAGCTTACCCATGATGCAATGGGGTGTAGTTGAACTTTTTAATTTGATTAATAATTAGGGAATTGTGTATGGAGGATTTTTTCTGAGGTAATGGGGTGTTAGTTTGTGGTGAAATAGATGTTTTAGGGTTGTTGTATTGCGTTTTTTGGTGGTTTTGGTTAATTCTGAGCAGTCACCATGAAGTAAAGCGTGGGGGGACCGTGCTTTAAAAGGCCCCCGTCTCCCAGGCTCTAATGTATTGGCTCTGTAGTCATTACTGAACACTGGGAAACTGGTACTTGTCTAAAGTATGTGAAATCAAAAACACAAGGGAAATATAATGGGGAGAACTGGGTATTCAGGGAAATGAGTGAAATTTATTATTATTTTTTTTTTCACATTTTTTAATCTCTTTTACAAAAGTTTACTTATTTTACAATATCCATCCCACTTTCAAATACATGTTTTCATGAGCTCTGTAGTGAGTAAGTTTAGTGCTTTTCTGTCACTGACTTCGTATTTACAGTGTACCTTTTAATATATAAAATAGGTACACACACTGAGCCACACATGGTCATGTGATACTGTGACATAGAGCTTACCCATAATGCATTGGGGTGTAGTTGAACTTTTTAATTTGATTAATAATTAGGGAATTGTGTATGGAGGATTTTTTCTGAGGTAATGGGGTGTTAGTTTGTGGTGAAATAGATGTTTTAGGGTTGTTGTATTGCGTTTTTTGGTGTTTTTGGTTAATTCTGAGCAGTCACCATGAAGAAGTAAAGCGTGGGGGGACCGTGCTTTAAAAGGCCCCCGTCTCCCAGGCTCTAATGTGTTGGCTCTGTAGTCATTACTGAACGCTGGGAAACTTGTATTTGTCTAAAGTATGTGAAATCAAAAACACAAGGGAAATATAATGGGAAGAACTGGGTATTCAGGGAAATGAGTGAATTTATTATTATTTTTTTTTTTGTTCACATTTTTTAATCTCTTTTACAAAAGTTTACTTATTTTACAATATCCATCCCACTTTCAAATACATGTTTTCATGAGCTCTGTAGTGAGTAAGTTTAGTGCTTTTCTGGCACTGACTTCGTATTTACAGTGTACCTTTTAATATATAAAATAGGAACACACACTGAGCCACACATGGTCATGTGATACTGTGACATAGAGCTTACCCATGATGCAATGGGGTGTAGTTGAACTTTTTAATTTGATTAATAATTAGGGAATTGTGTATGGAGGATTTTTTCTGAGGTAATGGGGTGTTAGTTTGTGGTGAAATAGATGTTTTAGGGTTGTTGTATTGCGTTTTTTGGTGTTTTTGGTTAATTCTGAGCAGTCACCATGAAGAAGTAAAGCGTGGGGGGACCGTGCTTTAAAAGGCCCCCGTCTCCCAGGCTCTAATGTATTGGCTCTGTAGTCATTACTGAACACTGGGAAACTGGTACTTGTCTAAAGTATGTGAAATCAAAAACACAAGGGAAATATAATGGGAAGAACTGGGTATTCAGGGAAATGAGTGATATTTTTTTTTTTTTTTCACATTTTTTAATCTCTTTTACAAAAGTTTACTTATTTTACAATATCCATCCCACTTTCAAATAAATGTTTTCATGAGCTCTTAAGTGAGTAAGTTTAGTGCTTTTCTGGCACTGACTTCGTATTTACAGTGTACCTTTTAATATATAAAATAGGAACACACACTGAGCCACACATGGTCATGTGATACTGTGACATAGAGCTTACCCATGATGCAATGGGGTGTAGTTGAACTTTTTAATTTGATTAATAATTAGGGAACTGTGTATGGAGGATTTTTTCTGAGGTAATGGGGTGTTAGTTTGTGGTGAAATAGATGTTTTAGGGTTGTTGTATTGCGTTTTTTGGTGTTTTTGGTTAATTCTGAGCAGTCACCATGAAGTAAAGCGTGGGGGGACCGTGCTTTAAAAGGCCCCCGTCTCCCAGGCTCTAATGTATTGGCTCTGTAGTCATTACTGAACACTGGGAAACTGGTACTTGTCTAAAGTATGTGAAATCAAAAACGCAAGGGAAATATAATAGGAAGAACTGGGTATTCAGGGAAATGAGTGAAATTTATTATATTTTTTTTCACAATTTTTAATCTCTTTTACAAAAGTTTACTTATTTTACAATATCCATCCCACTTTCAAATACATGTTTTCATGAGCTCTTTAGTGAGTAAGTTGAGTGCTTTTTTGGCACTGACTTCGTATTTACAGTGTACCTTTTAATATATAAAATAGGTACACACACTGAGCCACACATGGTCATGTGATACTGTGACATAGAGCTTACCCATGATGCATTGGGGTGTAGTTGAACTTTTTAATTTGATTAATAATTAGGGAATTGTGTATGGAGGATTTTTTCTGAGGTAATGGGGTGTTAGTTTGTGGTGAAATAGATGTTTTAGGGTTGTTGTATTGCGTTTTTTGGTGTTTTTGGTTAATTCTGAGCAGTCACCATGAAGAAGTAAAGCGTGGGGGGACCGTGCTTTAAAAGGCCCCCGTCTCCCAGGCTCTAATGTATTGGCTCTGTAGTCATTACTGAACACTGGGAAACTGGTACTTGTTTAAAGTATGTGAAATCAAAAACACAAGGGAAATATAATGGGAAGAACTGGGTATTCAGGGAAATGAGTGAAATTTATTATTATTTTTTTTCACATTTTTTAATCTCTTTTACAAAAGTTTACTTATTTTACAATATCCATCCCACTTTCAAATACATGTTTTCATGAGCTCTTTAGTGAGTAAGTTTAGTGCTTTTCTGGCACTGACTTCGTATTTACAGTGTACCTTTTAATATATAAAATAGGAACACACACTGAGCCACACATGGTCATGTGATACTGTGACATAGAGCTTACCCATGATGCAATGGGGTGTAGTTGAACTTTTTAATTTGATTAATAATCAGGGAATTGTGTATGGAGGATTTTTTCTGAGGTAATGGGGTGTTAATTTGTGGTGAAATAGATGTTTTAGGGTTGTTGAATTGCGTTTTTTGGTGTTTTTGGTTAATTCTGAGCAGTCACCATGAAGAAGTACAGCGTGGGGGGACCGTGCTTTAAAAGGCCCCCGTCTCCCAGGCTCTAATGTGTTGGCTCTGTAGTCATTACTGAACACTGGGAAACTTGTACTTGTCTAAAGTATGTGAAATCAAAAACACAAGGGAAATATAATGGGAAGAACTGGATATTCAGGGAAATGAGTGAAATTTATTATTATTTTTTTTCACATTTTTTTATCTCTTTTACAAAAGTTTACTTATTTTACAATATCCATCCCACTTTCAAATACATGTTTTCATGAGCTCTTTAGTGAGTAAGTTTAGTGCTTTTCTGGCACTGACTTCGTATTTACAGTGTACCTTTTAATATATAAAATAGGAACACACACTGACCCACACATGGTCATGTGATACTGTGACATAGAGCTTACCCATGATGCAATGGGGTGTAGTTGAACTTTTTAATTTGATTAATAATCAGGGAATTGTGTATGGAGGATTTTTTCTGAGGTAATGGGGTGTTAGTTTGTGGTGAAATAGATGTTTTAGGGTTGTTGTATTGCGTTTTTTGGTGTTTTTGGTTAATTCTGAGCAGTCACCATGAAGAAGTAAAGCGTGGGGGGGACCGTGCTTTAAAAGGCCCCCGTCTCCCAGGCTCTAATGTATTGGCTCTGTAGTCATTGCTGAACACTGGGAAACTGGTACATGTCTAAAGTATGTGAAATCAAAAACACAAGGGAAATATAATGGGAAGAACTGGGTATTCAGGGAAATGAGTGAAATTTATTATTATTTTTTTTTCACATTTTTTAATCTCTTTTACAAAAGTTTACTTATTTTACAATATCCATCCCACTTTCAAATACATGTTTTCATGAGCTCTTTAGTGAGTAAGTTTAGTGCTTTTCAAGCACTGACTTCGTATTTACAGTGTACCTTTTAATATATAAAATAGGAACACACACTGAGCCACACATGGTTATGTGATACTGTGACATAGAGCTTACCCATGATGCAATGGGGTGTAGTTAAACTTTTTAATTTGATTAATAATCAGGGAATTGTGTATGGAGGATTTTTTCTGAGGTAATGGGGTGTTAGTTTGTGGTGAAATAGATGTTTTAGGGTTGTTGTATTGCGTTTTTTGGTGTTTTTGGTTAATTCTGAGCAGTCACCATGAAGAAGTAAAGCGTGGGGGGGACCGTGCTTTAAAAGGCCCCCGTCTCCCAGGCTCTAATGTATTGGCTCTGTAGTCATTACTGAACACTGGGAAACTTGTACTTGTCTAAAGTATGTGAAATCAAAAACACAAGGGAAATTTAATGGGAAGAACTGGGTATTCAGGGAAATGAGTGAAATTTATTATTTTTTTTTTTTCACATTTTTTAATCTCTTTTACAAAAGTTTACTTATTTTACAATATCCATCCCACTTTCAAATACATGTTTTCATGAGCTCTTTAGTGAGTAAGTTTAGTGCATTTCTGGCACTGACTTCGTATTTACAGTGTACCTTTTAATATATAAAATAGGAACACACACTGAGCCACACATGGTCATGTGATACTGTGACATAGAGCTTACCCATGATGCAATGGGGTGTAGTTGAACTTTTTAATTTGATTAATAATCAGGGAATTGTGTATGGAGGATTTTTTCTGAGGTAATGGGGTGTTAGTTTGTGGTGAAATAGATGTTTTAGGGTTGTTGTATTGCGTTTTTTGGTGTTTTTGGTTAATTCTGAGCTGTCACCATGAAGAAGTAAAGCGTGGGGGGACTGTGCTTTAAAAGGCCCCCGTCTCCCAGGCTCTAATGTAGTGGCTCTGTAATCATTACTGAACACTGGGAAACTGGTACTTGTCTAAAGTATGTGAAATCAAAAACACAAGGGAAATATAATGGGAAGAACTGGATATTCAGGGAAATGAGTGAGATTTATTATTATTTTTTTTCACATTTTTTAATCTCTTTTACAAAAGTTTACTTATTTTACAATATCTATCCCACTTTTCAACTACATGTTTTCATGAGGTCTTTAGTGAGTAAGTTTAGTGCTTTTCTGGCACTGACTTCGTATTTACAGTGTACCTTTTAATATATAAAATAGGAACACACACTGAGCCACACATGGTCATGTGATACTGTGACATAGAGCTTACCCATGATGCATTGGGGTGTAGTTGAACTTTTTAATTTGATTAATAATTAGGGAATTGTGTATGGAGGATTTTTTCTG
Organism: Astyanax mexicanus; assembly: GCF_023375975.1. NCBI lineage: Eukaryota > Metazoa > Chordata > Actinopteri > Characiformes > Acestrorhamphidae > Astyanax > Astyanax mexicanus. Next base: position 19,670,260 of record NC_064413.1, read on the forward strand.
AGGTAATGGGGTGTTAGTTTGTGGTGAAATAGATGTTTTAGGGTTGTTGTATTGCGTTTTTTGGTGTTTTTGGTTAATTCTGAGCTGTCACCATGAAGAAGTAAAGCGTGGGGGGGACCGTGCTTTAAAAGGCCCCCGTCTCCCAGGCTCTAATGTAGTGGCTCTGTAGTCATTACTGAACACTGGGAAACTGGTACTTGTCTAAAGTATGTGAAATCAAAAACACAAGGGAAATATAATGGGAAGAACTGGATATTCAGGGAAACGAGTGAGATTTATTATTATTTTTTTTCACATTTTTTAATCTCTTTTACAAAAGTTTACTTATTTTACAATATCTATCCCACTTTCAAATACATGTTTTCATGAGCTCTTTAGTGAGTAAGTTTAGTGCTTTTCTGGCACTGACTTCGTATTTACAGTGTACCTTTTAATATATAAAATAGGAACACACACTGAGCCACACATGGTCATGTGATACTGTGACATAGAGCTTACCCATGATGCATTGGGGTGTAGTTGAACTTTTTAATTTGATTAATAATTAGGGAATTGTGTATGGAGGATTTTTTCTGAGGTAATGGGGTGTTAGTTTGTGGTGAAATAGATGTTTTAGGGTTGTTGTATTGCGTTTTTTGGTGTTTTTGGTTAATTCTGAGCTGTCACCATGAAGAAGTAAAGCGTGGGGGGGACCGTGCTTTAAAAGGCCCCCGTCTCCCAGGCTCTAATGTATTGGCTCTGTAGTCATTACTGAACACTGGGAAACTGCTACTTGTCTAAAGTATTTGATATCAAAAACACAAGGGAAATCTAATGGGAAAAACTGGGTCTTCAGGGAAATAAGTCGAATTTATTTATTTATTTATTTTTTTTTTTTTTTCACTTTTTAATCTCTTTTACAAAAGTTTACTTATTTCACAAAATCATCCTACTTTCAATCACTTGTTTGTCATGAGCTCTTTAGTGAGTTATTTTAGCTCCTTTTTGGCATTGGCTGTGTATTTACTGTGAACTTTTTAATATATAAAATAGGAACACACACTGACCCACACAGTGTCATGTGACACTGTGACATAGGCTTTCCCATGATGCATTGGGGTGCAGTTGAATTTTTTAATTTGATTAATATTTGAGGAATTGTGTATGAAGGATTTTTTCTAAGGTATTGTGGTGTTAGTTTGTGGTGAAATAGATGTTTTAGGGTTGTTGTTTTGCGTTTTTGGGCGTTTTTGGGTCATTCTGAGCAGTCACCATGAAGAAGTAAAGCGTTGGTGGGACCGTGCTTTAAAAGGCCCCCGTCTCCCAGGGTCTAATGTATTGGCTCTGTAGTCATTACTAAACACTGGGAAACTGCTACTTGTCTAAAGCATGTGATATCAAAAACACAAGGGAAATCTAATGGGAAAAACTGGGTCTTCAGGGAAATAAGTCGAATTTATTTATTTATTTATTATTATTTTTTTCACTTTTTAATCTCTTTTACAAAAGTTTACTTATTTTACAAAATCATCCTACTTTCAATCACTTGTTTGTCATGAGCTCTTTAGTGAGTTATTTTAAAAAATTTTCGAAGTTTTTTTTGGGTCAAAATTTTTTTGGTCCCAAAATTTTTAAAACTTTTTTTTGGCTCAAAATTTTTTTGGTCCCAAAATTTTTCGAACTTTTTTTTGGCTCAAAATTTTTTTGGTCCCAAAATTTTTCAAACTTTTTTTTGGTCCCAAAATTTTTCAAACTTTTTTTTTGGTCAAAATTTTCACGAAGTTTTTTTTGTGTCAAAATTTTTTTGGTCCAAAATTTTTTCGAACTTTTTTTTGGCTCAAATTTTTTTTGGTCCCAAAATTTTTCGAACTTTTTTTTTGGTCAAAATTTTCTCTAAGTTTTTTTTTGTGTCAAAATTTTTTTGGTCCCAAAATTTTTCAAACTTTTTTTTGGCTCAAATTTTTTTGGGGTCAAAATTTTTCCGAACTTTTTTTGGGCTCAAATTTTTTTGGGGTAAAATTTTTTCCGAACTTTTTTTTGGGTCAAATTGTCTAAAGTATGTGAAATCAAAAACACAAGGGAAATATAATGGGAAGAACTGGATATTCAGGGAAATTAGTGAGATTTATTATTATTTTTTTTCACATTTTTTAATCTCTTTTACAAAAGTTTACTTATTTTACAATATCTATCCCACTTTTCAACTACATGTTTTCATGAGGTCTTTAGTGAGTAAGTTTAGTGCTTTTCTGGCACTGACTTCGTATTTACAGTGTACCTTTTAATATATAAAATAGGAACACACACTGAGCCACACATGGTCATGTGATACTGTGACATAGAGCTTACCCATGATGCATTGGGGTGTAGTTGAACTTTTTAATTTGATTAATAATTAGGGAATTGTGTATGGAGGATTTTTTCTGAGGTAATGGGGTGTTAGTTTGTGGTGAAATAGATGTTTTAGGGTTGTTGTATTGCGTTTTTTGGTGTTTTTGGTTAATTCTGAGCTGTCACCATGAAGAAGTAAAGCGTGGGGGGGACCATGCTTTAAAAGGCCCCCGTCTCCCAGGCTCTAATGTAGTGGCTCTGTAGTCATTACTGAACACTGGGAAACTGGTACTTGTCTAAAGTATGTGAAATCAAAAACACAAGAGAAATATAATGGGAAGAACTGGATATTCAGGGAAACGAGTGAGATTTATTATTATTTTTTTTCACATTTTTTAATCTCTTTTACAAAAGTTTACTTATTTTACAATATCTATCCCACTTTCAAATACATGTTTTCATGAGCTCTTTAGTGAGTAAGTTTAGTGCTTTTCTGGCACTGACTTCGTATTTACAGTGTACCTTTTAATATATAAAATAGGAACACACACTGACCCACACATGGTCATGTGATACTGTGACATAGAGCTTACCCATGATGCATTGGGGTGTAGTTGAACTTTTTAATTTGATTAATAATTAGGGAATTGTGTATGGAGGATTTTTTCTGAGGTAATGGGGTGTTAGTTTGTGGTGAAATAGATGTTTTAGGGTTGTTGTATTGCGTTTTTTTTGGTGTTTTTGGTTAATTCTGAGCAGTCACCATGAAGTAAAGCGTGGGGGGACCGTGCTTTAAAAGGCCCCCGTCTCCCAGGCTCTAATGTATTGGCTCTGTAGTCATTACTGAACACTGGGAAACTGCTACTTGTCTAAAGTATTTGATATCAAAAACACAAGGGAAATCTAATGGGAAAAACTGGGTCTTCAGGGAAATAAGTCGAATTTATTTATTTATTTATTTATTTTTTTTTTCACTTTTTAATCTCTTTTACAAAAGTTTACTTATTTTGGGTCAAAATTTTTTTGGTCCCAAAATTTTTAAAACTTTTTTTTGGCTCAAAATTTTTTTGGTCCCAAAATATTTCGAACTTTTTTTTGGCTCAAAATTTTTTTGGTCCCAAAATTTTTCAAACTTTTTTTTGGTCCCAAAATTTTTCAAACTTTTTTTTTGGTCAAAATTTTCACGAAGTTTTTTTTGTGTCAAAATTTTTTTGGTCCAAAATTTTTTCGAACTTTTTTTTGGCTCAAATTTTTTTTGGTCCCAAAATTTTTCGAACTTTTTTTTTGGTCAAAATTTTTTTTTTGGTCAAAATTTGGTCAAAAGTTCAACTACACCCCAATGCATCATGGGTAAGCTCTATGTCACAGTATCACATGACCATGTGTGGGTCAGTGTGTGTTCCTATTTTATATATTAAAATTTTTTCCGAACTTTTTTTTGGGTCAAATTTTTTTTGGGTTCAATATTTTTCGAACTTTTTTTTGGGTCAAAATTTTTTTGGTCTCAAAATTTTTCGAACTTTTTTTTGGGTCAAAATTTTTTTGGTCCCAAAATTTTTCGAACTTTTTTTTGGGTCAAAATTTTTTCGAAGTTTTTTTTTGGGTCAAAATTTTTTTGGTCCCAAAATTATTCGAACGTTTTTTTGGGTCAAAATTTTTTTGGTCCCAAAATTTTTCGAACTTTTTTTTGTGTCAAAATTTTTTTGGTCCCAAAATTTTTCGAACGTTTTTTTGGGTCAAAATTTTTTTGGTCCCAAAATTTTTCGAACTTTTTTTTGGCTCAAATTTTTTTGGGGTAAAATTTTTTCCGAACTTTTTTTTGGGTCAAATTTTTTTGGGGTTCAATATTTTTCGAACTTTTTTTTGGGTCAAAATTTTTTTGGTCTCAAAATTTTTCGAACTTTTTTTTGGGTCAAAATTTTTTTGGTCCCAAAATTTTTCAAACTTTTTTTGGGTCAAAATTTTTTTGGTCCCAAAATTTTTCGAACTTTTTTTTGGGTCAAAATTTTTTCGAAGTTTTTTTTTGGGTCAAAATTTTTTTGGTCCCAAAATTTTTCTAACGTTTTTTTGGATCAAAATTTTTTTGGTCCCAAAATTTTTCGAACTTTTTTTTGTGTCAAAATTTTTTTGGTCCCAAAATTTTTCGAACGTTTTTTTGGGTCAAAATTTTTTTGGTCCCAAAATTTTTCGAATTTTTTTTTGGGTCAAAATTTTTTCGAAGTTTTTTTTGGGTCAAAATTTTTTCGAAGTTTTTTTTGGGTCAAAATTTTTTTGGTCCCAAATTTTTTTAAACTTTTTTTTGGTTCAAATTTTTTTTGGGTCAAAATTTTTTCGAACTTTTTTTTGGGTCAAAATTTTTTTGGTCCCAAAATTTTTCGAACTTTTTTTTGGCTCAAAATTTCTTTGGTCCCAAAATTTTTCAAACTTTTTTTTGGCTCAAAATTTTTTTGGGTCAAAAATTTTTCTAACTTTTTTTGGGTCAAAATTTTTTTGGTCCCAAAATTTTTTGAACTTTTTTTTGTGTCAAAATTTTTTTGGTCCCAAAATTTTTCTAACTTTTTTTTGTGTCAAAATTTTTTTGGTCCCAAAATTTTTCGAACTTTTTTTTGGGTCAAATTTTTTTTGATCCCAAAATTTTTCGAACGTTTTTTTGGCTCAAAATTTTTTTGGTCCCAAAATTTTTCAAACTTTTTTTTGGTCCCAAAATTTTTCAAACTTTTTTTTTGGTCAAAATTTTTTTGGTCCCAAAATTTTTCTAACTTTTTTTGTGTCAAAATTTTTTTGGTCCCAAAATTTTTCAAACTTTTTTTTGGCTCAAATTTTTTTGGGGTCAAAATTTTTCCGAACTTTTTTTTGTGTCAAAATTTTTTTGGTCCCAAAATTTTTTCGAACTTTTTTTTGGCTCAAATTTTTTTTGGTCCCAAAATTTTTCGAACTTTTTTTTTGGGTCAAATTTTTTTTCATCCCAAAATTTTTCGAAAGTTTTTTTGGGTCAAAATTTTTTTGGTCCCAAAATTTTTCGAACTTTTTTTTGGGTCAAATTTTTTTTGATCCCAAAATTTTTCGAACGTTTTTTTGGCTCAAAATTTTTTTGGTCCCAAAATTTTTCAAACTTTTTTTTGGTCCCAAAATTTTTCGAACTTTTTTTTTGGTCAAAATTTTTTTGGTCCCAAAATTTTTCTAACTTTTTTTTGTGTCAAAATTTTTTTGATCCCAAAATTTTTCGAACTTTTTTTTGGTCCCAAAATTTTTCAAACTTTTTTTTGTGTCAAAATTTTTTTGGTCCCAAAATTTTTTCGAACTTTTTTTTGGCTCAAATTTTTTTTGGTCCCAAAATTTTTCGAACTTTTTTTTTGGGTCAAATTTTTTTTGATCCCAAAATTTTTCGAAAGTTTTTTTGGGTCAAAATTTTTTTGGTCCCAAAATTTTTCGAACTTTTTTTTGGGTCAAATTTTTTTTGATCCCAAAATTTTTCGAACGTTTTTTTGGCTCAAAATTTTTTTGGTCCCAAAATTTTTCTAACTTTTTTTTGGTCCCAAAATTTTTCAAACTTTTTTTTTGGTCAAAATTTTTTTGGTCCCAAAATTTTTCTAACTTTTTTTTGTGTCAAAATTTTTTTGATCCCAAAATTTTTCGAACTTTTTTTTGGTCCCAAAATTTTTCAAACTTTTTTTTTGGTCAAAATTTTTTTGGTCCCAAAATTTTTCTAACTTTTTTTTGTGTCAAAATTTTTTTGGTCCCAAAATTTTTCGAACTTTTTTTTGTGTCAAAATTTTTTTGGTCCCAAAATTTTTTCGAACTTTTTTTTGGCTCAAATTTTTTTTGGTCCCAAAATTTTTCGAACTTTTTTTTTGGGTCAAATTTTTTTTGATCCCAAAATTTTTCGAAAGTTTTTTTGGGTCAAAATTTTTTTGGTCCCAAAATTTTTCGAACTTTTTTTTGGGTCAAATTTTTTTTGATCCCAAAATTTTTCGAACGTTTTTTTGGCTCAAAATTTTTTTGGTCCCAAAATTTTTCAAACTTTTTTTTGGTCTCAAAATTTTACAAACTTTTTTTTTGGTCAAAATTTTTTTGGTCCCAAAATTTTTCTAACTTTTTTTTGTGTCAAAATTTTTTTGGTCCCAAAATTTTTTCGAACTTTTTTTTGGCTCAAATTTTTTTTGATCCCAAAATTTTTCGAACTTTTTTTTTTGGTCAAAATTTTCTCTAAGTTTTTTTTGTGTCAAAATTTTTTTGGTCCCAAAATTTTTCAAACTTTTTTTTGGCTCAAATTTTTTTGGGGTCAAAATTTTTCCGAACTTTTTTTTGGCTCAAATTTTTTTGGTCCCAAAATTTTTCGAACTTTTTTTTGGGTCAAAATTTTTTTGGTCCCAAAATTTTTCGAACGTTTTTTTGGGTCAAAATTTTTTTGGTCCCAAAATTTTTCGAACTTTTTTTTGGGTCAAAATTTTTTTGGTCCCAAAATTTTTCGAACGTTTTTTTGGGTCAAAATTTTTTTGGTCCCAAAATTTTTCGAACTTTTTTTTGTGTCAAAATTTTTTTGGTCCCAAAATTTTTCGAACTTTTTTTTGGGTCAAATTTTTTTTGATCCCAAAATTTTTCGAACGTTTTTTTGGCTCAAAATTTTTTTGGTCCCAAAATTTTTCAAACTTTTTTTTGGTCCCAAAATTTTTCAAACTTTTTTTTTGGTCAAAATTTTTTTGGTCCCAAAATTTTTCTAACTTTTTTTTGTGTCAAAATTTTTTTGGTCCCAAACTTTTTTCGAACTTTTTTTTGGCTCAAATTTTTTTTGATCCCAAAATTTTTCGAACTTTTTTTTGGCTCAAAATTTTCTCTAAGTTTTTTTTGTGTCAAAATTTTTTTGGTCCCAAAATTTTTCAAACTTTTTTTTGGCTCAAATTTTTTTGGGGTCAAAATTTTTCCGAACTTTTTTTTGGCTCAAATTTTTTTGGTCCCAAAATTTTTCGAACTTTTTTTTGGGTCAAAATTTTTTTGGTCCCAAAATTTTTCGAACGTTTTTTTGGGTCAAAATTTTTTTGGTCCCAAAATTTTTCGAACTTTTTTTTGTGTCAAAATTTTTTTGGTCCCAAAATTTTTCTAACTTTTTTTTGGGTCAAAATTTTTTTGGTCCCAAAATTTTTCGAACGTTTTTTTGGCTCAAAATTTTTTTGGTCCCAAAATTTTTCAAACTTTTTTTTGGTCCCAAAATTTTTCAAACTTTTTTTTTGGTCAAAATTTTTTTGGTCCCAAAATTTTTCTAACTTTTTTTTGTGTCAAAATTTTTTTGGTCCCAAACTTTTTTCGAACTTTTTTTTGGCTCAAATTTTTTTTGATCCCAAAATTTTTCGAACTTTTTTTTTGGTCAAAATTTTCTCTAAGTTTTTTTTGTGTCAAAATTTTTTTGGTCCCAAAATTTTTCAAACTTTTTTTTGGCTCAAATTTTTTTGGGGTCAAAATTTTTCTGAACTTTTTTTTGGCTCAAATTTTTTTGGTCCCAAAATTTTTCGAACTTTTTTTTGGGTCAAAATTTTTTTGGTCCCAAAATTTTTTGAACGTTTTTTTGGGTCAAAATTTTTTTGGTCCCAAAATTTTTCGAACTTTTTTTTGTGTCAAAATTTTTTTGGTCCCAAAATTTTTCTAACTTTTTTTTGGGTCAAAATTTTTTTGGTCCCAAAATTTATCGAACTTTTTTTTGGGTCAAATTTTTTTTGATCCCAAAATTTTTCGAACGTTTTTTTGGCTCAAAATTTTTTTGGTCCCAAAATTTTTCAAACTTTTTTTTGGTCCCAAAATTTTTCAAACTTTTTTTTTGGTCAAAATTTTTTTGGTCCCAAAATTTTTCTAACTTTTTTTTGTGTCAAAATTTTTTTGGTCCCAAAATTTTTCGAACTTTTTTTTGTGTCAAAATTTTTTTGGTCCCAAAATTTTTTCGAACTTTTTTTTGGCTCAAATTTTTTTTGGTCCCAAAATTTTTCGATCTTTTTTTTTGGGTCAAATTTTTTTTGATCCCAAAATTTTTCGAAAGTTTTTTTGGGTCAAAATTTTTTTGGTCCCAAAATTTTTCGAACTTTTTTTTGGGTCAAAATTTTTTCGAACTTTTTTTTGGGTCAATTTTTTTTTGGTCCCAAAATTTTTCAAACTTTTTTTTGGCTCAAAATTTTTTTGGGTCAAAAATTTTTCTAACTTTTTTTTGGGTCAAAATTTTTTTGATCCCAAAATTTTTCAAACTTTTTTTTGGCTCAAAATTTTTTTGGGTCAAAAATTTTTCGAACGTTTTTTTGGGTCAAAATTTTTTTGGTCCCAAAATTTTTCGAACTTTTTTTTTGGGTCAAAATTTTTTCGAACTTTTTTTTGGGTCAAATTTTTTTTGGTCCCAAAATTTTTCAAACTTTTTTTTGGCTCAAAATTTTTTTGGGTCAAAAATTTTTCTAACTTTTTTTTGGGTCAAAATTTTTTTGATCCCAAAATTTTTCGAACGTTTTTTTGGCTCAAAATGTTTTTGGTCCCAAAATTTTTCAAACTTTTTTTTGGTCCCAAAATTTTTCAAACTTTTTTTTTGGTCAAAATTTTCACGAAGTTTTTTTTGTGTCAAAATTTTTTTGGTACCAAAATTTTTTCGAACTTTTTTTTGGCTCAAATTTTTTTTGGTCCCAAAATTTTTCGAACTTTTTTTTTGGTCAAAATTTTCTCTAAGTTTTTTTTGTGTCAAAATTTTTTTGGTCCCAAAATTTTTCAAACTTTTTTTTGGCTCAAATTTTTTTGGGGTCAAAATTTTTCCGAACTTTTTTTTTGGGTCAAAATTTTTTTGGGTTCAATATTTTTCGAACTTTTTTTTGTGTCAAAATTTTTTTGGTCCCAAAATTTTTCGAACTTTTTTTTGGGTCAAAATTTTTTTGGTCCCAAAATTTTTCGAACGTTTTTTTGGGTCAAAATTTTTTTGTCCCAAAATTTTTCGAACTTTTTTTGGGTCAAAATTTTTTTGGTCCCAAAATTTTTCGAACGTTTTTTTGGGTCAAAATTTTTTTGGTCCCAAAATTTTTCGAACTTTTTTTTGTGTCAAAATTTTTTTGGTCCCAAAATTTTTCTAACTTTTTTTTGGGTCAAAATTTTTTTGGTCCCAAAATTTTTCGAACGTTTTTTTGGGTCAAAATTTTTTTGGTCCCAAAATTTTTCGAACTTTTTTTTTGTGTCAAAATTTTTTTGGTCCCAAAATTTTTCGAACGTTTTTTTGGGTCAAAATTTTTTTGGTCCCAAAATTTTTCGAACTTTTTTTTGGGTCAAAATTTTTTCGAGGTTTTTTTGGGCCAAAATTTTTTTGTCCCAAAATTTTTCAAACTTTTTTTTGTTTCAAATTTTTTTCGGGTCAAAATTTTTTCGAACTTTTCTTTGGGTCAAAATTTCTTTGGTCCCAAAATTTTTCAAACTTTTTTTTGTGTCAAAATTTTTTTGGTCCCAAAATTTTTTGAACTTTTTTTTGTGTCAAAATTTTTTTGGTCCCAAAATTTTTCGAACTTTTTTTTGGGTCAAATTTTTTTTGATCCCAAAATTTTTCGAACGTTTTTTTGGCTCAAAATTTTTTTGGTCCCAAAATTTTTCAAACTTTTTTTTGGTCCCAAAATGTTTCAAACTTTTTTTTTGGTCAAAATTTTTTTGGTCCCAAAATTTTTCTAACTTTTTTTTGTGTCAAAATTTTTTTGGTCCCAAAATTTTTCGAACTTTTTTTTGTGTCAAAATTTTTTTGGTCCCAAAATTTTTTCGAACTTTTTTTTGGCTCAAATTTTTTTTGGTCCCAAAATTTTTCGAACTTTTTTTTTTGGGTCAAATTTTTTTTTATCCCAAAATTTTTCGAACTTTTTTTTGGGTCAAAATTTTTTCGAACTTTTTTTTGGGTCAATTTTTTTTTGGTCCCAAAATTTTTCAAACTTTTTTTTGGCTCAAAATTTTTTTGGGTCAAAAATTTTTCTAACTTTTTTTTGGGTCAAAATTTTTTTGATCCCAAAATTTTTCAAACTTTTTTTTGGCTCAAAATTTTTTTGGGTCAAAAATTTTTCGAACGTTTTTTTGGGTCAAAATTTTTTTGGTCCCAAAATTTTTCGAACTTTTTTTTGGGTCAAAAATTTTTCTAACTTTTTTTTGGGTCAAAATTTTTTTGATCCCAAAATTTTTCGAACGTTTTTTTGGCTCAAAATTTTTTTGGTCCCAAAATTTTTCAAACTTTTTTTTGGTCCCAAAATTTTTCAAACTTTTTTTTTGGTCAAAATTTTCACGAAGTTTTTTTTGTGTCAAAATTTTTTTGGTACCAAAATTTTTTCGAACTTTTTTTTGGCTCAAATTTTTTTTGGTCCCAAAATTTTTCGAACTTTTTTTTTGGTCAAAATTTTCTCTAAGTTTTTTTTGTGTCAAAATTTTTTTGGTCCCAAAATTTTTCAAACTTTTTTTTGGCTCAAACTTTTTTTGGGGTCAAAATTTTTCCGAACTTTTTTTTGGCTCAAATTTTTTTGGGGTCAAAATTTTTCCGAACTTTTTTTTGGGTCAAAATTTTTTTGGGTTCAATATTTTTCGAACTTTTTTTTGGGTCAAAATTTTTTTGGTCCCAAAATTTTTCGAACTTTTTTTTGGGTCAAAATTTTTTTGGTCCCAAAATTTTTCGAACGTTTTTTTGGGTCAAAATTTTTTTGGTCCCAAAATTTTTCGAACTTTTTTTTGGGTCAAAATTTTTTCGAAGTTTTTTTTGGGTCAAAATTTTTTCGAAGTTTTTTTTGGGTCAAAATTTTTTTGGTCCCAAAATTTTTTCGAACTTTTTTTTGGCTCAAATTTTTTTTGGTCCCAAAATTTTTCAAACTTTTTTTTGGCTCAAATTTTTTTGGGGTCAAAATTTTTCCGAACTTTTTTTTGGCTCAAATTTTTTTGGGGTCAAAATTTTTCCGAACTTTTTTTTGGGTCAAAATTTTTTTGGGTTCAATATTTTTCGAACTTTTTTTTGGGTCAAAATTTTTTTGGTCCCAAAATTTTTCGAACTTTTTTTTGGGTCAAAATTTTTTTGGTCCCAAAATTTTTCGAACGTTTTTTTGGGTCAAAATTTTTTTGGTCCCAAAATTTTTCGAACTTTTTTTTGGGTCAAAATTTTTTCGAGGTTTTTTTGGGTCAAAATTTTTTTGGTCCCAAAATTTTTCGAACGTTTTTTTGGGTCAAAATTTTTTTGGTCCCAAAATTTTTCGAACTTTTTTTTGGGTAAAAATTTTTTTGGTCCCAAAATTTTTCGAACGTTTTTTTGGGTCAAAATTTTTTTGGTCCCAAAATTTTTCGAACTTTTTTTTGGGTCAAAATTTTTTCGAAGTTTTTTTTGGGTCAAAATTTTTTTGGTCTCAAATTTTTTTAAACTTTTTTTTGGTTCAAATTTTTTTTGGGTCAAAATTTTTTCGAACTTTTTTTTGGGTCAAAATTTTTTTGGTCCCAAAATTTTTCGAACTTTTTTTGGCTCAAAATTTTTTTGGTCCCAAAATTTTTCGAACTTTTTTTTGGCTCAAAATTTTTTTGGTCCCAAAATTTTTCAAACTTTTTTTTGGCTCAAAATTTTTTTGAAGTTTTTTTTGGGTTCAATATTTTTCAAACTTTTTTCTGGGTCAAAATTTTTTTGTTCCCAAAATTTTTCGAACTTTTTTTTGGGTCAAAATTTTTTTGGTCACAAAAATTTTTCGAACTTTTTCTGGGTCAAAATTTTTTTGGGTCAAAAATTTTTCTAACTTTTTTTGGGTCAAAATTTTTTTGGTCCCAAAATTTTTTTAACTTTTTTTTGTGTCAAAATTTTTTTGGTCCCAAAATTTTTCTAACTTTTTTTTGGGTCAAAATTTTTTTGGTCCCAAAATTTTTCGAACTTTTTTTTGGGTCAAAATTTTTTTGATCCCAAAATTTTTCGAACTTTTTTTTGTGTCAAAATGTTTTTGGTCCCAAAATTTTTCGAACTTTTTTTTGGGTCAAAATTTTTTTGGTCACAAAAATTTTTCGAACTTTTTCTGGGTCAAAATTTTTTTGGGTCAAAAATTTTTCTAACTTTTTTTGGGTCAAATTTTTTTTGGTCCCAAAATTTTTTGAACTTTTTTTTGGGTCAAAATTTTTTTGATCCCAAAATTTTTCGAACTTTTTTTTGTGTCAAAATTTTTTTGGTCCCAAAATTTTTCTAACTTTTTTTTGGGTCAAAATTTTTTTGGTCCCAAAATTTTTCGAACTTTTTTTTTGGGTCAAATTTTTTTTGATCCCAAAATTTTTCGAAAGTTTTTTTGGGTCAAAATTTTTTTGGTCCCAAAATTTTTCGAACTTTTTTTTGGGTCAAAATTTTTTCGAACTTTTTTTTGGGTCAATTTTTTTTTGGTCCCAAAATTTTTCAAACTTTTTTTTGGCTCAAAATTTTTTTGGTCCCAAAATTTTTCGAACTTTTTTTTGGCTCAAAATTTTTTTGGTCCCAAAATTTTTCAAACTTTTTTTTGGCTCAAAATTTTTTTGAAGTTTTTTTTGGGTTCAATATTTTTCAAACTTTTTTCTGGGTCAAAATTTTTTTGTTCCCAAAATTTTTCGAACTTTTTTTTGGGTCAAAATTTTTTTGGTCACAAAAATTTTTCGAACTTTTTCTGGGTCAAAATTTTTTTGGGTCAAAAATTTTTCTAACTTTTTTTGGGTCAAAATTTTTTTGGTCCCAAAATTTTTTTAACTTTTTTTTGTGTCAAAATTTTTTTGGTCCCAAAATTTTTCTAACTTTTTTTTGGGTCAAAATTTTTTTGGTCCCAAAATTTTTCGAACTTTTTTTTGGGTCAAAATTTTTTTGATCCCAAAATTTTTCGAACTTTTTTTTGTGTCAAAATGTTTTTGGTCCCAAAATTTTTCGAACTTTTTTTTGGGTCAAAATTTTTTTGGTCACAAAAATTTTTCGAACTTTTTCTGGGTCAAAATTTTTTTGGGTCAAAAATTTTTCTAACTTTTTTTGGGTCAAATTTTTTTTGGTCCCAAAATTTTTTGAACTTTTTTTTGTGTCAAAATTTTTTTGGTCCCAAAATTTTTCTAACTTTTTTTTGGGTCAAAATTTTTTTGGTCCCAAAATTTTTCGAACTTTTTTTTGGGTCAAAATTTTTTTGATCCCAAAATTTTTCGAACTTTTTTTTGTGTCAAAATTTTTTTGGTCCCAAAATTTTTCTAACTTTTTTTTGGGTCAAAATTTTTTTGGTCCCAAAATTTTTCGAACTTTTTTTTTGGGTCAAATTTTTTTTGATCCCAAAATTTTTCGAAAGTTTTTTTGGGTCAAAATTTTTTTGGTCCCAAAATTTTTCGAACTTTTTTTTGGGTCAAAATTTTTTCGAACTTTTTTTTGGGTCAATTTTTTTTTGGTCCCAAAATTTTTCAAACTTTTTTTTGGCTCAAAATTTTTTTGGGTCAAAAATTTTTCTAACTTTTTTTTGGGTCAAAATTTTTTTGATCCCAAAATTTTTCAAACTTTTTTTTGGCTCAAAATTTTTTTGGGTCAAAAATTTTTCGAACGTTTTTTTGGGTCAAAATTTTTTTGGTCCCAAAATTTTTCGAACTTTTTTTTGGGTCAAAATTTTTTCGAACTTTTTTTTGGGTCAAATTTTTTTTGGTCCCAAAATTTTTCAAACTTTTTTTTGGCTCAAAATTTTTTTTGGTCAAAAATGTTTCTAACTTTTTTTTGGGTCAAAATTTTTTTGATCCCAAAATTTTTCGAACGTTTTTTTGGCTCAAAATTTTTTTGGTCCCAAAATTTTTCAAACTTTTTTTTGGTCCCAAAATTTTTCAAACTTTTTTTTGGTCCCAAAATTTTTCAAACTTTTTTTTTGGTCAAAATTTTTTTGGTCCCAAAATTTTTCTAACTTTTTTTTGTGTCAAAATTTTTTTGGTCCCAAAATTTTTCGAACTTTTTTTTGTGTCAAAATTTTTTTGGTCCCAAAATTTTTTCGAACTTTTTTTTGGCTCAAATTTTTTTTGGTCCCAAAATTTTTCGAACTTTTTTTTTGGGTCAAATTTTTTTTGATCCCAAAATTTTTCGAAAGTTTTTTTGGGTCAAAATTTTTTTGGTCCCAAAATTTTTCGAACTTTTTTTTGGGTCAAAATTTTTTCGAACTTTTTTTTGGGTCAATTTTTTTTTGGTCCCAAAATTTTTCAAACTTTTTTTTGGCTCAAAATTTTTTTGGGTCAAAAATTTTTCTAACTTTTTTTTGGCTCAAAATTTTTTTGATCCCAAAATTTTTCAAACTTTTTTTTGGCTCAAAATTTTTTTGGGTCAAAAATTTTTCGAACGTTTTTTTGGGTCAAAATTTTTTTGGTCCCAAAATTTTTCGAACTTTTTTTTGGGTCAAAATTTTTTCGAACTTTTTTTTGGGTCAAATTTTTTTTGGTCCCAAAATTTTTCTAACTTTTTTTTGGCTCAAAATTTTTTTGGGTCAAAAATGTTTCTAACTTTTTTTTGGGTCAAAATTTTTTTGATCCCAAAATTTTTCGAACGTTTTTTTGGCTCAAAATTTTTTTGGTCCCAAAATTTTTCAAACTTTTTTTTGGTCCCAAAATTTTTCAAACTTTTTTTTTGGTCAAAATTTTCACGAAGTTTTTTTTGTGTCAAAATTTTTTTGGTACCAAAATTTTTTCGAACTTTTTTTTGGCTCAAATTTTTTTTGGTCCCAAAATTTTTCGAACTTTTTTTTTGGTCAAAATTTTCTCTAAGTTTTTTTTGTGTCAAAATTTTTTTGGTCCCAAAATTTTTCAAACTTTTTTTTGGCTCAAATTTTTTTGGGGTCAAAATTTTTCCGAACTTTTTTTTGGCTCAAATTTTTTTGGGGTCAAAATTTTTCCGAACTTTTTTTTGGGTCAAAATTTTTTTGGGTTCAATATTTTTCGAACTTTTTTTTGGGTCAAAATTTTTTTGGTCCCAAAATTTTTCGAACTTTTTTTTGGGTCAAAATTTTTTTGGTCCCAAAATTTTTCGAACTTTTTTTTGGGTCAAAATTTTTTCGAAGTTTTTTTTGGGTCAAAATTTTTTTGGTCCCAAAATTTTTCGAACGTTTTTTTGGGTCAAAATTTTTTTGGTCCCAAAATTTTTCGAACTTTTTTTTGTGTCAAAATTTTTTTGGTCCCAAAATTTTTCTAACTTTTTTTTTGGTCAAAATTTTTTTGGTCCCAAAATTTTTCGAACTTTTTTTTGGGTCAAATTTTTTTTGATCCCAAAATTTTTCGAACGTTTTTTTGGCTCAAAATTTTTTTGGTCCCAAAATTTTTCAAACTTTTTTTTTGGTCAAAATTTTTTTGGTCCCAAAAGTTTTCTAACTTTTTTTTGTGTCAAAATTTTTTTGGTCCCAAAATTTTTCGAACTTTTTTTTGTGTCAAAATTTTTTTGGTCCCAAAATTTTTTCGAACTTTTTTTTGGCTCAAATTTTTTTTGGTCCCAAAATTTTTCGAACTTTTTTTTTGGTCAAAATTTTCTCTACTTTTTTTTTGTGTCAAAATTTTTTTGGTCCCAAAATTTTTCAAACTTTTTTTTGGCTCAAGTTTTTTTGGGGTCAAAATTTTTCCGAACTTTTTTTTGGCTCAAATTTTTTTGGGGTCAAAATGTTTCCGAACTTTTTTTTGGGTCAAAATTTTTTTGGGTTCAATATTTTTCGAACTTTTTTTTGGGTCAAAATTTTTTTGGTCCCAAAATTTTTCGAACTTTTTTTTGGGTCAAAATTTTTTTGGTCCCAAAATTTTTCGAACGTTTTTTTGGGTCAAAATTTTTTTGGTCCCAAAATTTTTCTAACTTTTTTTTGGGTCAAAATTTTTTTGATCCCAAAATTTTTCAAACGTTTTTTTGGCTCAAAATTTTTTTGGTCCCAAAATTTTTCAAACTTTTTTTTGGTCCCAAAATTTTTCAAACTTTTTTTTTGGTCAAAATTTTCACGAAGTTTTTTTTGTGTCAAAATTTTTTTGGTACCAAAATTTTTTCGAACTTTTTTTTGGCTCAAATTTTTTTTGGTCCCAAAATTTTTCGAACTTTTTTTTGGGTCAAAATTTTTTTGGTCCCAAAATTTTTCGAACGTTTTTTTGGGTCAAAATTTTTTTGGTCCCAAAATTTTTCGAACTTTTTTTTGGGTCAAAATTTTTTCGAAGTTTTTTTTGGGTCAAAATTTTTTTGGTCCCAAAATTTTTCGAACGTTTTTTTGGGTCAAAATTTTTTTGGTCCCAAAATTTTTCGAACTTTTTTTTGTGTCAAAATTTTTTTGGTCCCAAAATTTTTCTAACTTTTTTTTGGGTCAAAATTTTTTTGGTCCCAAAATTTTTCGAACGTTTTTTTGGGTCAAAATTTTTTTGGTCCCAAAATTTTTCTAACTTTTTTTTGGGTCAAAATTTTTTTGATCCCAAAATTTTTCAAACGTTTTTTTGGCTCAAAATTTTTTTGGTCCCAAAATTTTTCAAACTTTTTTTTGGTCCCAAAATTTTTCAAACTTTTTTTTTGGTCAAAATTTTCACGAAGTTTTTTTTGTGTCAAAATTTTTTTGGTACCAAAATTTTTTCGAACTTTTTTTTGGCTCAAATTTTTTTTGGTCCCAAAATTTTTCGAACTTTTTTTTGGGTCAAAATTTTTTTGGTCCCAAAATTTTTCGAACGTTTTTTTGGGTCAAAATTTTTTTGGTCCCAAAATTTTTCGAACTTTTTTTTGGGTCAAAATTTTTTCGAAGTTTTTTTTGGGTCAAAATTTTTTTGGTCCCAAAATTTTTCGAACGTTTTTTTGGGTCAAAATTTTTTTGGTCCCAAAATTTTTCGAACTTTTTTTTGTGTCAAAATTTTTTTGGTCCCAAAATTTTTCTAACTTTTTTTTGGGTCAAAATTTTTTTGGTCCCAAAATTTTTCGAACTTTTTTTTGGGTCAAATTTTTTTTGATCCCAAAATTTTTCGAACGTTTTTTTGTCTCAAAATTTTTTTGGTCCCAAAATTTTTCAAACTTTTTTTTGGTCCCAAAATTTTTCAAACTTTTTTTTTGGTCAAAATTTTTTTGGTCCCAAAATTTTTCTAACTTTTTTTTGTGTCAAAATTTTTTTGGTCCCAAAATTTTTCGAACTTTTTTTTGTGTCAAAATTTTTTTGGTCCCAAAATTTTTTCGAACTTTTTTTTGGCTCAAATTTTTTTTGGTCCCAAAATTTTTCGAACTTTTTTTTTGGTCAAAATTTTCTCTACGTTTTTTTTGTGTCAAAATTTTTTTGGTCCCAAAATTTTTCTAACTTTTTTTTGGGTCAAAATTTTTTTGGTCCCAAAATTTTTCGAACTTTTTTTTGGGTCAAATTTTTTTTGATCCCAAAATTTTTCGAACGTTTTTTTGGCTCAAAATTTTTTTGGTCCCAAAATTTTTCGAACTTTTTTTTGTGTCAAAATTTTTTTGGTCCCAAAATTTTTTCGAACTTTTTTTTGGCTCAAATTTTTTTTGGTCCCAAAATTTTTCGAACTTTTTTTTTGGGTCAAATTTTTTTTGATCCCAAAATTTTTCGAACTTTTTTTTTGGTCAAAATTTTCTCTACTTTTTTTTTGTGTCAAAATTTTTTTGTTCCCAAAATTTTTCAAACTTTTTTTTGGCTCAAGTTTTTTTGGGGTCAAAATTTTTCCGAACTTTTTTTTGGCTCAAATTTTTTTGGGGTCAAAATGTTTCCGAACTTTTTTTTGGGTCAAAATTTTTTTGGGTTCAATATTTTTCGAACTTTTTTTTGGGTCAAAATTTTTTTGGTCCCAAAATTTTTCGAACTTTTTTTTGGGTCAAAATTTTTTTGGTCCCAAAATTTTTCGAACGTTTTTTTGGGTCAAAATTTTTTTGGTCCCAAAATTTTTCTAACTTTTTTTTGGGTCAAAATTTTTTTGATCCCAAAATTTTTCAAACGTTTTTTTGGCTCAAAATTTTTTTGGTCCCAAAATTTTTCAAACTTTTTTTTGGTCCCAAAATTTTTCAAACTTTTTTTTTGGTCAAAATTTTCACGAAGTTTTTTTTGTGTCAAAATTTTTTTGGTACCAAAATTTTTTCGAACTTTTTTTTGGCTCAAATTTTTTTTGGTCCCAAAATTTTTCGAACTTTTTTTTGGGTCAAAATTTTTTTGGTCCCAAAATTTTTCGAACGTTTTTTTGGGTCAAAATTTTTTTGGTCCCAAAATTTTTCGAACTTTTTTTTGGGTCAAAATTTTTTCGAAGTTTTTTTTGGGTCAAAATTTTTTTGGTCCCAAAATTTTTCGAACGTTTTTTTGGGTCAAAATTTTTTTGGTCCCAAAATTTTTCGAACTTTTTTTTGTGTCAAAATTTTTTTGGTCCCAAAATTTTTCTAACTTTTTTTTGGGTCAAAATTTTTTTGGTCCCAAAATTTTTCGAACTTTTTTTTGGGTCAAATTTTTTTTGATCCCAAAATTTTTCGAACGTTTTTTTGTCTCAAAATTTTTTTGGTCCCAAAATTTTTCAAACTTTTTTTTGGTCCCAAAATTTTTCAAACTTTTTTTTTGGTCAAAATTTTTTTGGTCCCAAAATTTTTCTAACTTTTTTTTGTGTCAAAATTTTTTTGGTCCCAAAATTTTTCGAACTTTTTTTTGTGTCAAAATTTTTTTGGTCCCAAAATTTTTTCGAACTTTTTTTTGGCTCAAAATTTTTTTGGTCCCAAAATTTTTCGAACTTTTTTTTTGGTCAAAATTTTCTCTACGTTTTTTTTGTGTCAAAATTTTTTTGGTCCCAAAATTTTTCGAACTTTTTTTTGGGTCAAATTTTTTTTGATCCCAAAATTTTTCGAACGTTTTTTTGGCTCAAAATTTTTTTGGTCCCAAAATTTTTCAAACTTTTTTTTGGTCCCAAAATTTTTCAAACTTTTTTTTTGGTCAAAATTTTTTTGGTCCCAAAATTTTTCTAACTTTTTTTTGTGTCAAAATTTTTTTGGTCCCAAAATTTTTCGAACTTTTTTTTGTGTCAAAATTTTTTTGGTCCCAAAATTTTTTCGAACTTTTTTTTGGCTCAAATTTTTTTTGGTCCCAAAATTTTTCGAACTTTTTTTTTGGGTCAAATTTTTTTTGATCCCAAAATTTTTCGAAAGTTTTTTTGGGTCAAAATTTTTTTGGTCCCAAAATTTTTCGAACTTTTTTTTGGGTCAAAATTTTTTCGAACTTTTTTTTGGGTCAATTTTTTTTTGGTCCCAAAATTTTTCAAACTTTTTTTTGGCTCAAAATTTTTTTGGGTCAAAAATTTTTCTAACTTTTTTTTGGGTCAAAATTTTTTTGATCCCAAAATTTTTCAAACTTTTTTTTGGCTCAAAATTTTTTTGGGTCAAAAATTTTTCGAACGTTTTTTTGGGTCAAAATTTTTTTGGTCCCAAAATTTTTCGAACTTTTTTTTGGGTCAAAATTTTTTCGAACTTTTTTTTGGGTCAAATTTTTTTTGGTCCCAAAATTTTTCAAACTTTTTTTTGGCTCAAAATTTTTTTGGGTCAAAAATGTTTCTAACTTTTTTTTGGTCAAAATTTTTTTGATCCCAAAATTTTTCGAACGTTTTTTTGGCTCAAAATTTTTTTGGTCCCAAAATTTTTCAAACTTTTTTTTGGTCCCAAAATTTTTCAAACTTTTTTTTTGGTCAAAATTTTCACGAAGTTTTTTTTGTGTCAAAATTTTTTTGGTACCAAAATTTTTTCGAACTTTTTTTTGGCTCAAATTTTTTTTGGTCCCAAAATTTTTCGAACTTTTTTTTTGGTCAAAATTTTCTCTAAGTTTTTTTTGTGTCAAAATTTTTTTGGTCCCAAAATTTTTCAAACTTTTTTTTGGCTCAAATTTTTTTGGGGTCAAAATTTTTCCGAACTTTTTTTTGGCTCAAATTTTTTTGGGGTCAAAATTTTTCCGAACTTTTTTTTGGGTCAAAATTTTTTTGGGTTCAATATTTTTCGAACTTTTTTTTGGGTCAAAATTTTTTTGGTCCCAAAATTTTTCGAACTTTTTTTTGGGTCAAAATTTTTTTGGTCCCAAAATTTTTCGAACTTTTTTTTGGGTCAAAATTTTTTCGAAGTTTTTTTTGGGTCAAAATTTTTTTGGTCCCAAAATTTTTCGAACGTTTTTTTGGGTCAAAATTTTTTTGGTCCCAAAATTTTTCGAACTTTTTTTTGTGTCAAAATTTTTTTGGTCCCAAAATTTTTCTAACTTTTTTTTTGGTCAAAATTTTTTTGGTCCCAAAATTTTTCGAACTTTTTTTTGGGTCAAATTTTTTTTGATCCCAAAATTTTTCGAACGTTTTTTTGGCTCAAAATTTTTTTGGTCCCAAAATTTTTCAAACTTTTTTTTTGGTCAAAATGTTTTTGGTCCCAAAAGTTTTCTAACTTTTTTTTGTGTCAAAATTTTTTTGGTCCCAAAATTTTTCGAACTTTTTTTTGTGTCAAAATTTTTTTGGTCCCAAAATTTTTTCGAACTTTTTTTTGGCTCAAATTTTTTTTGGTCCCAAAATTTTTCGAACTTTTTTTTTGGTCAAAATTTTCTCTACTTTTTTTTTGTGTCAAAATTTTTTTGGTCCCAAAATTTTTCAAACTTTTTTCTGGCTCAAGTTTTTTTGGGGTCAAAATTTTTCCGAACTTTTTTTTGGCTCAAATTTTTTTGGGGTCAAAATGTTTCCGAACTTTTTTTTGGGTCAAAATTTTTTTGGGTTCAATATTTTTCGAACTTTTTTTTGGGTCAAAATTTTTTTGGTCCCAAAATTTTTCGAACTTTTTTTTGGGTCAAAATTTTTTTGGTCCCAAAATTTTTCGAACGTTTTTTTGGGTCAAAATTTTTTTGGTCCCAAAATTTTTCAAACTTTTTTTTGGTCCCAAAATTTTTCAAACTTTTTTTTTGGTCAAAATTTTCACGAAGTTTTTTTTGTGTCAAAATTTTTTTGGTACCAACATTTTTTCGAACTTTTTTTTGGCTCAAATTTTTTTTGGTCCCAAAATTTTTCGAACTTTTTTTTGGGTCAAAATTTTTTTGGTCCCAAAATTTTTCGAACGTTTTTTTGGGTCAAAATTTTTTTGGTCCCAAAATTTTTCGAACTTTTTTTTGGGTCAAAATTTTTTCGAATTTTTTTTTGGGTCAAAATTTTTTTGGTCCCAAAATTTTTCGAACGTTTTTTTGGGTCAAAATTTTTTTGGTCCCAAAATTTTTCGAACTTTTTTTTGTGTCAAAATTTTTTTGGTCCCAAAATTTTTCTAACTTTTTTTTGGGTCAAAATTTTTTTGGTCCCAAAATTTTTCGAACTTTTTTTTGGGTCAAATTTTTTTTGATCCCAAAATTTTTCGAACGTTTTTTTGTCTCTAAATTTTTTTGGTCCCAAAATTTTTCAAACTTTTTTTTGGTCCCAAAATTTTTCAAACTTTTTTTTTGGTCAAAATTTTTTTGGTCCCAAAATTTTTCTAACTTTTTTTTGTGTCAAAATTTTTTTGGTCCCAAAATTTTTCGAACTTTTTTTTGTGTCAAAATTTTTTTGGTCCCAAAATTTTTTCGAACTTTTTTTTGGCTCAAATTTTTTTTGGTCCCAAAATTTTTCGAACTTTTTTTTTGGTCAAAATTTTCTCTACGTTTTTTTTGTGTCAAAATTTTTTTGGTCCCAAAATTTTTCTAACTTTTTTTTGGGTCAAAATTTTTTTGGTCCCAAAATTTTTCGAACTTTTTTTTGGGTCAAATTTTTTTTGATCCCAAAATTTTTCGAACGTTTTTTTGGCTCAAAATTTTTTTGGTCCCAAAATTTTTCAAACTTTTTTTTGGTCCCAAAATTTTTCAAACTTTTTTTTTGGTCAAAATTTTTTTGGTCCCAAAATTTTTCTAACTTTTTTTTGTGTCAAAATTTTTTTGGTCCCAAAATTTTTCGAACTTTTTTTTTGGTCAAAATTTTTTTGGTCCCAAAATTTTTCTAACTTTTTTTTGTGTCAAAATTTTTTTGGTCCCAAAATTTTTCGAACTTTTTTTTTGGTCAAAATTTTCTCTACGTTTTTTTAGTGTCAAAATTTTTTTGGTCCCAAAATTTTTCAAACTTTTTTTTGGCTCAAATTTTTTTGGGGTCAAAATTTTTCCGAACTTTTTTTTGGCTCAAATTTTTTTGTGGTCAAAATTTTTCCGAACTTTTTTTTGGCTCAAATTTTTTTGGGGTCAAAATTTTTTTGGGTTCAATATTTTTCGAACTTTTTTTTGGGTCAAAATTTTTTTGGTCCCAAAATTTTTCGAACTTTTTTTTGGGTCAAAATTTTTTTGGTCCCAAAATTTTTCGAACGTTTTTTTGGGTCAAAATTTTTTTGGTCCCAAAATTTTTCGAACGTTTTTTTGGGTCAAAATGTTTTTGGTCCCAAAATTTTTCGAACTTTTTTTTGTGTCAAAATTTTTTTGGTCCCAAAATTTTGGAACGTTTTTTTGGGTCAAAATTTTTTTGGTCCCAAAATTTTTCGAACTTTTTTTTGTGTCAAAATTTTTTTGGTCCCAAAATTTTTCGAACGTTTTTTTGGGTCAAAATTTTTTTGGTCCCAAAATTTTTCGAACTTTTTTTTGGGTCAAAATTTTTTCGAAGTTTTTTTTGGGTCAAAATTTTTTCGAACTTTTTTTTGGGTCAAAATTTTTTTGGTCCCAAAATTTTTCGAACTTTTTTTGGCTCAAAATTTTTTTGGTCCCAAAATTTTTCGAACTTTTTTTTGGCTCAAAATTTTTTTGGTCCCAAAATTTTTCAAACTTTTTTTTGGCTCAAAATTTTTTTGGTTCCAAAATTTTTCAAACTTTTTTTTGTTTCAAATTTTTTTCGGGTCAAAATTTTTTCGAACTTTTTTTTGGGTCAAAATTTCTTTGGTCCCAAAATTTTTCAAACTTTTTTTTGGCTCAAAATTTTTTTGGGTCAAAAATTTTTCTAACTTTTTTTTGGGTCAAAATTTTTTTGGTCCCAAAATTTTTCGAACTTTTTTTTGGGTCAAATTTTTTTTTATCCCAAAATTTTTCGAACGTTTTTTTGGGTCAAAATTTTTTTGGTCCCAAAATTTTTCGAACTTTTTTTTGGGTCAAAATTTTTTCGAACTTTTTTTTGGGTCAAATTTTTTTTGGTCCCAAAATTTTTCAAACTTTTTTTTGGCTCAAAATTTTTTTGGTCCCAAAATTTTTTTAACTTTTTTTTGGGTCAAAATTTTTTTGGATCAAAATTTTTTCGAACTTTTTTTTTGGTCAAAATTTTTTTGGTCCCAAAATTTTTCGAACTTTTTTTTGGGTGAAATTTTTTTTGGTCCCAAAATTTTTCTAACTTTTTTTTGGGTGAAAATTTTTTTGGTCCCAAAATTTTTCGAACTTTTTTTTTGGGTCAAAATTTTTTTGGATCAAAATTTTTTCGAACTTTTTTTTAGGTCAAAATTTTTTATTTTTTTTTTTTTTGCCCAACCACCCCCCCCTCTTCGGAGGACAATTAATACTTTATTTTTATTTATTTATTTTATTTTTTATTATTATTATTTTTTTTTTATTATTATTTTTTTATTATTATTATTTTATATATATATATATATATATATATATATATATATATATATATATATATATATATATATATATATATTTTGTGTGGATATAGTTGTGGGAGTTCAGGGTTGGAAGGATCGGAGTGTGAGGTACAGGAGGGGGTACAAGAAGAAGAAAAATAAAAGAGAGAAAAAAAAAAAAAAAAAAAAAAAACTAAACAAAAAACAAACAAACAAACAAACAAAAAAAATAATAATAAAATAAAATAAACAGAAAATAAACAAACATACATATATACACATACTCACATATCTAACTATACATATGCTTATACATATACACACATACATAAATATACATACATATTAATACATACACATAAATACATACACACACACGCACAGTTACTTCTATTCTATTGTTTTTTGCAAAAATGTGTCATGTGTTACGGATTATGTCATGAAATGCCTACCACAATGGAGGCAAGAAACCGCCACCATGCCCCTGCGATCCAGAGGCAGATAGGGAAGAACCCAGTGGACCCAGACCATCCACAGCCCATTAGGAGCCCAGAAGACCCGCGGCCACACATCCCGATGGTAACCATGTGCACACCCCAGATGAGGACGGGGGAGACTCCAGACGAAGCCCCCATGGCAAAGAGCAAGAGTCCAGAGAGCCAAAGGAAGCGAGCAGCCCACCCCTCCGGCAGGCCAGCACCCCTTGCACGAGCCGAGCATGCGGCCCCCAAGATCCCAAGCACCCGGGAACAGCCCGACACCCGGCAGGCCCCCCCTCCCATGCCAAGGGGGCCCAAGCCACCCCCAGGCCACGGCCACCTAGGGGGCGAGCCAGAGACCATATTAGGGCATCCGGCCACGCACCCATGGACCCATGGACGCCCACCCCCCCAGGAACGGCAGTGACGATCGGCGGAAAGCAGCGTGGAGCGGTAGGGAGGGCAAAAACCCGCCCTACGCAACCATGTCCCACAGGTGTCCATGCTCAGTCAGCCCCAAACCCAGGACCAACTGTTCACGCACACATGCACATTCACACACCCGTCACACACACATCCGTCACACATACACCCGTCGCACACGTGCACATTCACTCACAGACCAGTCACACACACCAGTCACGCACACCAGTCACACACACCAGTCACACACACCAGTCACACACACCAGTCACACACACCAGTCACACACACAGAACATACATAGACACCTAATGCGGGCATGCGGGCACCAGTACCGAGCCAGCGGCAACCTAGGGAAGCAGCCAGCCCGGCCCCGAACAACCACCCGACCCACACCCCAGGCAGGGTGCACGAAACCAGGGTGTGAGAAGACCTGACCCCCCTCCTTCCCCCACCCAGCATGTTGCAGTGATATGAATGTGTATAATGAGAAGAATGAATGAAAGCTACAGTGCTATTAAAATTGGAGGGACAGCTGTAATATGAGAACTGAATAACAGCACCCAACCACACTGCCCCCCCAAAGGCCCTCAATGTCTAAAATGCAAAAATAAAATTGAGGAGCAGGGAGCACCTGCCCCCCAAAACCCTATGTGTAATATGATGTGTGTAAGCTGTATGATGAGTTTGTATGTGTAATGCGATGTTAGACTGAGTAGGAGTCGGGGAAGGGCCAGGAAAGGACCGAGGGGCAGAGGACTACCCCCCGGAGGAAGAGAGCCAACTACTGCTGGCTCACTAGGCACCCAGTTCCATACACCCAACCGCAGTACAGGGAAGCCAAGTCCAGGGTGTAGAGCGGCTACGGCCCCAGGACACCGCCGCTCTGCAAGACAGCGCCCCCATCCCCACACTGCAATACAACATAAATACACACCCCACTCACATACAAAAGACAACAGATATTACACACACGCACACACACACGCACACACACACACACACACACACACAGACACATTTACACTCAACATCCCACTCTTTCTCATACACACACAGTGGTCCTGAGCCCAGGACCAACTGGTCTTAAGTGGGAGACTGCCGCTTCCCCACCTGAGCGCCCCTACCTCCCCACAGGGAGGGCACCCAGAATCCCGGAATGCCAACCAGACACCCCAACACGGACCAAACCACCACCCCCCACGACGGCGCGCCCAAGAGAGGCATAGACCCTCCCCAGCGCAGGGAGGGACCCAAACAGGCGACAGACGCCCACGGGCACCAGGGCCCCGGACTCCGCACCCCGACCGCCACAGGGGAACCCAGCCAACCGGACAGGGCCAGCACCCACCACCATGGGCCCCCCAGACCCACACCCCAAGACCACAAGAGCATACATCCAGCCCCCCCCACCAACAACCAGGGCCCGCACACAGAAATCACCAAGCGGCAGCCACCGTCCCCAGTCCAAGGGCCATCAGACACCCGAATCCCCCGATTCCCCCCCAGCCACCTGCCGGACGCACCAGGAGACACGACTACAGCCGCCCACCCCCATCATGTGATGGAGCTGATCAGTGGGAACCAGAGAGATTCAAATGTAGCCAATTGGTTTTTTGAGGTTGCAGACATTCTTTCCAGACTAATGTGGTCTAAAAGTAAATTTCTATAGTGATTTATGCATAAATCATTTTTTGATTTCCACTTCATGAGGATAGTTTTCTTAGCGATGCATAAGACAGTGAGAACTACGTGCAATATATTTGTTTCCATGTTTAGTTCACTTACATCACCTAAAATGCATAGTTTGGGTGAAGCTGGGATATTGCAATTAAACCAGGTAGATAAGTCTTCACATATCATCTTCCAGAATCTCTGAACAGGCATGCAAAACCATATAGCATGTATATAATTCTCAATATGATTGCCCGAACAGTTAGTGCATATATTTGTTTCTCTAAGGCCCATTTGGAACATTCTATGCCCTGTATAATGTGTTCTATGGAGAATTTTGTATTGTATGAGTTGTAAATTTGGACTTTTCGTCATTTTGAAATTGTTTAAACATATCTGTGTCCAAAAGTTCTTATCTGGGTTCATGGAGAGATCTCGATCCCATTTTGTAATTGGGAGGGATATTGAATCATTAATTTTGGATAATAACATATATTTTTGATAACAATTTAGGAGTATAGAGATTCATGAACTCTTTTATCAATACTGGGATTTCTAATGTTAGATTATTTAAATTAAATCTTGCTTGTATAATGGACTTTAATTGTAGATACTCCAGAAATTTGCTACTGCTAATTTCGTATTTTGAAATAAGATCTTCAAATGACATAAAGGTCCCCTCCTGTATAACATGTTCTAAATTCTTAATTCCTTTCTCTTGCCATTGCGAAAAATTAATAACTGTTTTTTTCTGACATATATCTGGGTTGTTCCAAATGGGTGTCCTTTTACATGGTATTAGTGAAGACTTAGCTATCTTTAAAAATTCCCACCAAGCTGTCAGAGTGGTGTTTATGTTTAGGCTTTTAAAGCAGCTATAGTGTTTAATACTGGAGCTAATGAAAGGTAAGTCAGAGATTTTCACTTTTCCACTGAGTGTTTGTTCTAGGTCCAGCCAAGGGCTGCCTAAAGGGTTTGTTTTAATCCAACTTGTAACATATTGCAATCTATTGGCTAAAAAATAGTGATAGAAGTTTGGTAGTTCTAGACCACCATGGCATTTTAGCTTCTGTAAAGTCTTCAGACTTATTCTCGATGTTTTATTTTTCCATAAAAATTTTGAAATGTTTGAGTCTAATGACTTAAACCAAGCAGCAGGAGGTTTATTAGGGATTAATGAAAACAAATAATTGATTTTAGGTAGAATCAGCATTTTTACAGTAGCAACTCTCCCAATAAGAGATATAGGTAGAGAATTCCATCGTGTGAGATCGTCCTCTATTGTTTTTAGTAGAGGAGTATGATTCAATCGTATCAGGTCTGATAGCTTGGGGGAAAAATGTATACCTAAATATTTAATGTTGCCCGACTGTAGTGAAGTAGTGCTCTGAAATGTACAATTCAGAGGTAGAACTGTTGATTTACTCCAGTTAATGGAATAATCTGATACAGATGAGAACTTATCTATGAGTGTGATTGTCTTTAGCAGAGAAGTTTGTGAGTCCCTAAGGAAAAGTAATACATCGTCAGCATAAAGGCTTATCTTATGGTCTGTATTTTCTGTTTGAATTCCTTTAATATCTACACTTTGTCGTATTTTTGCTGCTAGTGGTTCAATAAAAAATACAAAAAGTGAGGGAGAGAGCGGGCAGCCCTGTCTGGTGCCTCTCTGCAGACTAAAGCTTTGTGAAATAAGATCATTTGTCCTAACCCGTGCATTGGGAGAGCTATATAATGTTTCAATCCAGTTTATGAAGGATGGACCAAATCCAAATTTATTTAGAACTGCTAACAGAAATTTCCAATTTACCCGGTCGAATGCTTTCTCTGCATCTAAAGAGACAACTATGGTTTCTAATTTGTTAATGGAACAGTAATCTATTACATTTATTAGTCGACGTGTGTTATCGGCTGAGTGCCGGCCTTTGATAAAACCTGTTTGGTCCGAATGTATAATGGATGGAGTGATTTTTTCTAACCTCCTTGCAAGAACTTTGCAAATTATTTTAAGGTCTACATTTATAAGCGAAATTGGGCGATAGCTGGATGGGAGTGTTGGATCTTTGCCTGGTTTAAGAAGCAAGGTAATGTTGGCAGAGTTCATGTTTGGAGATATTATGCGGTCCTTCTTGATTTGAGTGACCATTCTAAAAAAAAATGGGTTCTAACACAGACCAGAATTCTTTATATAACTCTGCAGGAAAGCCATCTGGACCTGGAGCTTTATTATTTGGGAGATCCTGTATTGCTTTAAAGAATTCGGAAGATGAAAAAGGTGAATCAAGAGTCATAACCTGTTCCTCATCTAGTTTAGGTAGATTTATATTTTTCAAAAATTCTTCAATGTCAGCATCAGATGGATTAATCTGTGATGAGTATAATGCCTCATAAAAGTCTTTAAAATTGTTATTAATTTCCTGTGGGTCATGAGTAATGTTACCAACAGAGTCTTTAATTGAAGAAATAGCTGTTTTTTCTTTATTTAGTTTTAATTGGTTTGCCAGGAATTTTCCAGATTTATGTCCATGCTCGAAGTTTTCCAAACGCAGCCTCTGCAACATAAATTGTGTCCTTTTATCAATGATTTCATTTAGTTCCAATCTTAATTTCCGCAGGGTGTTAATTATATGTTCTTGTGGTGAAGCAGCATAGGCTGTTTCTAATGATTTTATTTTCTGTTCCAATTCTGACACACGAGTTTTTTCTTTAATTTTCTTATGTGCGCAGTAAGATATTATTTTACCCCGCATTACTGCCTTCCCTGCTTCCCAAAGAACACATGGCGATATTCCAGGCAGGTCATTATGTTCTAAATATATAGCCCACTCTTTTTTGAAGTAATTAATGAAATCTTGTTCATTAAGTGATGATGTATTAAATCTCCAGTTCCTAGCTGGTGGTATAACTCTTTTCCGTGTCAAAGACATAGACACCGGTGCGTGATCGCTAATAATGATAGGGTGAATTTGAGTGTCTGTGATTTCCCTCAACATAGAGCTGCTAACTAAAAAGTAATCTAAGCGAGAGTGAGATTTATGTACGTGTGGGAAAAAACTATACTCTCTCAGAGTGGGGTGATGTGAACGCCAAGCATCGCATAGACCAAAATCCTTCATGTACTGTTTAAGAATGTCTGCAGACTGCCAGTTCCTTTGACTCACTGCTGTACTGAGCCTGTCAATCTCTTCATTAAGTACCAAGTTGAAGTCTCCTCCTATCACCAGTGTGGTGTCAGAGTGATCAGAAAGTGAAGTGAAAAAGGTATGAAAGAAGGAGGGGTCATCAACATTTGGCGCATATATACTAGCAATGCAAAAATTAATATTTTGAATAGATAAATTAAGTATTATAAATCTGCCTTCTGGGTCTGATATAGTGTTTCTGATGGTGAAGTTTAACTTTTTGTTAATCAATATAGCTACACCTCTTTGTTTGGAGTTATAACAGGCTGAGTATGTGTGAGGAAACTGTGGAAAGGAGAATGTTTGCGCAGATGTTTTAGATACATGTATCTCCTGTAGAAACACAATGTCAGCCTTTAAATCATTTAACCGATGGGCAATTTTTACCCTCTTTTCCCCCGAACCAGCTCCACGTACATTCCATGAGACAAACCTCAGCATGCTCATATTTGAGTTACCTGGGAAAGTCACGTGTGCTCACTAACGGTGTGTGTGTGTGTGTGTGTGTGCTCTCGCATGTAACCTGTATGACTGTGTGCTCGTGTGGTAAACATGTTGGGTGCAAAAAAAAAAACAAAAAAAAAAACAATAAAAAATTTTTTTGGTCCCAAAATTTTTCAAACTTTTTTTTGGGTCAAAATTTTTTTGGTCCCAAAATTTTTCGAACGTTTTTTTGGGTCAAAATTTTTTTGGTCCCAAAATTTTTCTAACTTTTTTTTGGGTCAAAATTTTTTCGAAGTTTTTTTTGGGTCAAAATTTTTTTGGTCCCAAAATTTTTCAAACTTTTTTTTGGCTCAAAAAGTTTTTGGTCCCAAAATTTTTCGAACTTTGTTTTGGCTCAAAAAATTTTCGAAGTTTTTTTTTGGGTTCAATATTTTTCGAACTTTTTTTTGGGTCAAAATTTTTTTGGTCCCAAAATTTTTTCGAAGTTTTTTTTGGCTCATATTTTTTTTGGTCCCAAAATTTTTCGAACTTTTTTTTTGGTCAAAATTTTCTCGAAGTTTTTTTTGTGTCAAAATTTTTTTGGTCCCAAAATTTTTCAAACTTTTTTTTTGGCTCAAATTTTTTTTGGGACAAAATTTTTCCGAACTTTTTTTTGGGTCAAATTTTTTTTGGTCCCAAAATTTTTCGAACTTTTTTTGGCTGAAAATTTTTTTGGTCCCA
This sequence comes from Astyanax mexicanus, assembly GCF_023375975.1. Lineage (NCBI taxonomy): Eukaryota > Metazoa > Chordata > Actinopteri > Characiformes > Acestrorhamphidae > Astyanax > Astyanax mexicanus. The sequence goes on from NC_064413.1 coordinate 19,700,991, forward strand.
AAATTTTTCAAACTTTTTTTTGGCTCACAATTTTTTTTTCGAACTTTTTTTTTGGCTCAAAATTTTTTCGAAGTTTTTTTTGGGTTCAATATTTTTCGAACTTTTTTCTGGGTCAAAATTTTTTTGGTCCCAAAATTTTTCGAACTTTTTTTTGGGTCAAAATTTTTTTAGTCCCAAAATTTTTCTAACTTTTTTTTGGGTCAAAATTTTTTTGGTCCCAAAATTTTTCTAACTTTTTTTTGGGTCAAATTTTTTTTGGTCCCAAAATTTTTCAAACTTTTTTTTGGGTCAAAATTTTTTTGCGTCAAAATTTTTTCGAACTTTTTTTTGGGTCAAAATTTTTTTGGGTTCAATATTTTTCGAACTTTTTTTGGGGTCAAATTTTTTTTGGTCCCAAAATTTTTCGAATTTTTTTTGGGGTCAAAATTTTTTTGAAGTTTTTTTTGGGTCAAAATTTTTTTGGTCCCAAAATTTTTCAAACTTTTTTTTGGCTCAAAATTTTTTTGGGTCAAAAAATTTTCTAACTTTTTTTTGGGTCAAAATTTTTTTGGTCCCAAAATTTTTCGAACTTTTTTTTGGTCAAAATATTTTTGGTCCCAAAATTTTTCGAACTTTTTTTTGGGTCAAAATTTTTTTGGGTCAAAATTTTTTCGAACTTTTTTTTGGGTCAAAATTTTTTTGGGTTCAATATTTTTCGAACTTTTCTTTGGGTCAAAATTTTTTTGGTCCCAAAATTTTTCGAACTTTTTTTTGGGTCAAATTTTTTTTGGTCCCAAAATTTTTCGAACTTTTTTTTGGCTCAAAATTTTTTCGAAGTTTTTTTTTGGGTTCAATATTTTTCGAAGTTTTTTTTGGGTTCAATATTTTTCGAACTTTTTTTTGGGTCAAAATTTTTTTGGTCCCAAAATTTTTCGAACGTTTTTTTGGGTCAAAATTTTTTTGGTCCCAAAATTTTTCTAACTTTTTTTTGGGTCAAAATTTTTTCGAAGTTTTTTTTGGGTCAAAATTTTTTTGGTCCCAAAATTTTTCAAACTTTTTTTTTGGCTCAAAAATTTTTTGGTCCCAAAATGTTTCGAACTTTGTTTTGGCTCAAAAAATTTTCGAAGTTTTTTTTTGGGTTCAATATTTTTCGAACTTTTTTTTGGGTCAAAATTTTTTTGGTCCCAAAATTTTTTCGAAGTTTTTTTTGGCTCATATTTTTTTTGGTCCCAAAATTTTTCGAACTTTTTTTTTGGTCAAAATTTTCTCGAAGTTTTTTTTGTGTCAAAATTTTTTTGGTCCCAAAATTTTTCAAACTTTTTTTTTGGCTCAAATTTTTTTTGGGACAAAATTTTTCCGAACTTTTTTTTGGGTCAAATTTTTTTTGGTCCCAAAATTTTTCGAACTTTTTTTGGCTGAAAATTTTTTTGGTCCCAAAATTTTTCAAACTTTTTTTTGGCTCACAATTTTTTTTTCGAACTTTTTTTTGGCTCAAAAATTTTTCGAAGTTTTTTTTGGGTTCAATATTTTTCGAACTTTTTTCTGGGTCAAAATTTTTTTGGTCCCAAAATTTTTCGAACTTTTTTTTGGGTCAAAATTTTTTTGGTCCCAAAATTTTTCAAACTTTTTTTTGGCTCAAAATTTTTTTGGGTCAAAAAATTTTCTAACTTTTTTTTGGGTCAAAATTTTTTTGGTCCCAAAATTTTTCGAACTTTTTTTTGGTCAAAATATTTTTGGTCCCAAAATTTTTCGAACTTTTTTTTGGGTCAAAATTTTTTTGGGTTCAATATTTTTCGAACTTTTCTTTGGGTCAAAATTTTTTTGGTCCCAAAATTTTTCGAACTTTTTTTTGGGTCAAATTTTTTTTTGGTCCCAAAATTTTTCGAACTTTTTTTTGGCTCAAAATGTTTTCGAAGTTTTTTTTTTGGGTTCAATATTTTTCGAAGTTTTTTTTGGGTTCAATATTTTTCGAACTTTTTTGGGGGTCAAAATTTTTTTGGTCCCAAAATTTTTCGAACGTTTTTTTGGGTCAAAATTTTTTTGGTCCCAAAATTTTTCTAACTTTTTTTTGGGTCAAAATTTTTTCGAAGTTTTTTTTGGGTCAAAATTTTTTTGGTCCCAAAATTTTTCAAACTTTTTTTTGGCTCAAAAAATTTTTGGTCCCAAAATGTTTCGAACTTTGTTTTGGCTCAAAAAAATTTCGAAGTTTTTTTTTGGGTTCAATATTTTTCGAACTTTTTTTTGGGTCAAAATTTTTTTGGTCCCAAAATTTTTTCGAAGTTTTTTTTGGCTCATATTTTTTTTGGTCCCAAAATTTTTCGAACTTTTTTTTTGGTCAAAATTTTCTCGAAGTTTTTTTTGTGTCAAAATTTTTTTGGTCCCAAAATTTTTCAAACTTTTTTTTTGGCTCAAATTTTTTTTGGGACAAAATTTTTCCGAACTTTTTTTTGGGTCAAATTTTTTTTGGTCCCAAAATTTTTCGAACTTTTTTTGGCTGAAAATTTTTTTGGTCCCAAAATTTTTCAAACTTTTTTTTGGCTCACAATTTTTTTTTCGAACTTTTTTTTGGCTCAAAATTTTTTCGAAGTTTTTTTTTTGGGTTCAATATTTTTCGAAGTTTTTTTTGGGTTCAATATTTTTCGAACTTTTTTTTGGGTCAAAATTTTTTTGGTCCCAAAATTTTTCGAACGTTTTTTTGGGTCAAAATTTTTTTGGTCCCAAAATTTTTCTAACTTTTTTTTGGGTCAAAATTTTTTCGAAGTTTTTTTTTGGGTCAAAATTTTTTTGGTCCCAAAATTTTTCAAACTTTTTTTTGGCTCAAAAAATTTTTGGTCCCAAAATGTTTCGAACTTTGTTTTGGCTCAAAAAATTTTCGAAGTTTTTTTTTGGGTTCAATATTTTTCGAACTTTTTTTTGGATCAAAATTTTCTCGAAGTTTTTTTTGTGTCAAAATTTTTTTGGTCCCAACATTTTTCAAACTTTTTTTTTGGCTCAAATTTTTTTTGGGACAAAATTTTTCCGAACTTTTTTTTGGGTCAAATTTTTTTTGGTCCCAAAATTTTTCGAACTTTTTTTGGCTGAAAATTTTTTTGGTCCCAAAATTTTTCAAACTTTTTTTTGGCTCACAATTTTTTTTTCGAACTTTTTTTTGGCTCAAAATTTTTTCGAAGTTTTTTTTGGGTTCAATATTTTTCGAACTTTCTTCTGGGTCAAAATTTTTTTGGTCCCAAAATTTTTCGAACTTTTTTTTGGGTCAAAATTTTTTTAGTCCCAAAATTTTTCGAACTTTTTTTTTGGTCAAAATTTTTTTGGTCCCAAAATTTTTCGAACTTTTTTTTGGGTCAAAATTTTTTTGGTCCCAAAATTTTTCGAACTTTTTTTTGGTCAAAAATTTTTTGGTCCCAAAATTTTTCGAACTTTTTTTTTGGTCAAAATTTTTTTTGGTCCCAAAATTTTTCAAATTTTTTTTGGCTCAAAATTTTTTTCGGTCAAAAATTTTTCGAACTTTTTTTTGGGTCAAAATTTTTTTGGTCCCAAAATTTTTCTAACTTTTTTTTGGGTCAAATTTTTTTTGGTCCCAAAATTTTTCAAACTTTTTTTTGGGTCAAAATTTTTTTGCGTCAAAATTTTTTCGAACTTTTTTTTGGGTCAAAATTTTTTTGGGTTCAATATTTTTCGAACTTTTTTTTGGGTCAAATTTTTTTTGGTCCCAAAATTTTTCGAATTTTTTTTTGGGTCAAAATTTTTTCGAAGTTTTTTTTGGGTCAAAATTTTTTTGGTCCCAAAATTTTTCAAACTTTTTTTTGGCTCAAAATTTTTTTGGGTCAAAAAATTTTCTAACTTTTTTTTGGGTCAAAATTTTTTTGGTCCCAAAATTTTTCGAACTTTTTTTTGGTCAAAATATTTTTGGTCCCAAAATTTTTCGAACTTTTTTTTGGGTCAAAATTTTTTTGGGTCAAAATTTTTTCGAACTTTTTTTTGGGTCAAAATTTTTTTGGGTTCAATATTTTTCGAACTTTTCTTTGGGTCAAAATTTTTTTGGTCCCAAAATTTTTCGAACTTTTTTTTGGGTCAAATTTTTTTTGGTCCCAAAATTTTTCGAACTTTTTTTTGGCTCAAAATTTTTTCGAAGTTTTTTTTTGGGTTCAATATTTTTCGAAGTTTTTTTTGGGTTCAATATTTTTCGAATTTTTTTCTGGGTCAAAATTTTTTTGGTCCCAAAATTTTTCGAACTTTTTTTTGGTCAAAATTTTTTTGGTCCCAAAATTTTTCAAACTTTTTTTTGGCTCAAAATTTTTTTGGGTCAAAAATTTTTCTAACTTTTTTTCGGGTCAAAATTTTTTTGGTCCCAAAATTTTTCGAACTTTTTTTTAGGTCAAATTTTTTTTGGTCCCAAAATTTTTCAAACTTTTTTTTGGGTCAAAATTTTTTTGGGTCAAAATTTTTTCAAACTTTTTTTTGGGTCAAAATTTTTTTGGGTTCAATATTTTTCTAACTTTTTTTTTGGTCAAAATATTTTTGGTCCCAAAATTTTTCGAACTTTTTTTTGGGTCAAATTTTTTTGGTCCCAAAATTTTCGAACGTTTTTTTTGGGTCAAAATTATTTTGGTCCCAAAATTTTTCGAACTTTTTTTTGGGTCAAAATTTTTTCGAACTTTTTTTTGGGTCAAAATTTTTTTGGTCCCAAAATTTATCGTACTTTTTTTTGGGTCAAAATTTTTTCGAAGTTTTTTTTTGGCTCAAAATTTTTTTGGTCCCAAAATTTTTCGAACTTTTTTTTGGCTCACAATTTTTTTTTTCGAACTTTTTTTTGGCTCAAAATTTTTTCGAAGTGTTTTTTGGGTTCAATATTTTTCGAACTTTTTTCTGGGTCAAATATTTTTTGGTCCCAAAATTTTTCGAACTTTTTTTTGGGTCAAAATTTTTTTGGGTCAAAAATTTTTCGAACTTTTTTTTGGGTCAAAATTTTTTTGGTCCCAAAATTTTTCGAACTTTTTTTTGGGTCAAATTTTTTTTAGTCCCAAAATTTTTCAAACTTTTTTTTGGGTCAAAATTTTTTTAGTCCCAAAATTTTTCAAACTTTTTTTTGGGTCAAAATTTTTTTGGGTTCAATATTTTTCGAACTATTTTTTGGGTCAAATTTTTTTTGGTCCCAAAATTTTTCGAATTTTTTTTTGGGTCAAAATTTTTTCGAAGTTTTTTTTGGGTCAAAATTTTTTTGGTCCCAAAATTTTTCAAACTTTTTTTTGGCTCAAAATTTTTTTGGGTCAAAAAATTTTCTAACTTTTTTTTGGGTCAAAATTTTTTTGGTCCCAAAATTTTTCGAACTTTTCTTTGGTCAAAATATTTTTGGTCCCAAAATTTTTCGAACTTTTTTTTGGGTCAAAATTTTTTTGGGTCAAAATTTTTTCGAACTTTTTTTTGGCTCAAAATTTTTTTGGGTCAAAAAATTTTCTAACTTTTTTTTGGGTCAAAATTTTTTTGGTCCCAAAATTTTTCGAACTTTTTTTTGGTCAAAATATTTTTGGTCCCAAAATTTTTCGAACTTGTTTTTGGGTCAAAATTTTTTTGGGTCAAAATTTTTTCGAACTTTTTTTTGGGTAAAAATTTTTTTGGGTTCAATATTTTTCGAACTTTTCTTTGGGTCAAAATTTTTTTGGTCCCAAAATTTTTCGAACTTTTTTTTGGGTCAAATTTTTTTTGGTCCCAAAATTTTTCGAACTTTTTTTTGGCTCAAAATTTTTTCGAAGTTTTTTTTTGGGTTCAATATTTTTCGAAGTTTTTTTTGGGTTCAATATTTTTCGAACTTTTTTCTGGGTCAAAATTTTTTTGGTCCCAAAATTTGTCGAACTTTTTTTTGGTCAAAATTTTTTTGGTCCCAAAATTTTTCGAAATTTTTTTTGGGTCAAAATTTTTTTGGTCCCAAAATTTTTCAAACTTTTTTTTAGGTCAAATTTTTTTTGGTCCCAAAATTTTTCAAACTTTTTTTTGGGTCAAAATTTTTTTGGGTCAAAATTTTTTCGAACTTTTTTTTGGGTCAAAATTTTTTTGGGTTCAATATTTTTCGAACTTTTTTTTTGGTCAAAATATTTTTGGTCCCAAAATTTTTCGAACTTTTTTTTGGGTCAAAATTTTTTTGGTCCCAAAATTTTCGAACGTTTTTTTTGGGTCAAAATTATTTTGGTCCCAAAATTTTTCGAACTTTTTTTTGGGTCAAAATTTTTTCTAAGTTTTTTTTGGGTCAAATTTTTTTTGGGTCAAAATTTTTTCGAAGGTTTTTTTTGGGTCAAAATTTTTTTGGTCCCAAAATTTATCGTACTTTTTTTTGGGTCAAAATTTTTTCGAAGTTTTTTTTTGGTCAAAATTTTTTTGGTCCCAAAATTTTTCAAACTTTTTTTTTGGCTCAAATTTTTTTTGGGTCAAAATTTTTCCGAACTTTTTTTTGGGTCAAAATTTTTTTGGTCCCAAAATTTTTCGAACTTTTTTTTGGGTCAAATTTTTTTTGGTCCCAAAATTTTTCAAACTTTTTTTTGGGTCAAAATTTTTTTGGGTCAAAATTTTTCCGAACTTTTTTTTGGGTCAAAATTTTTTTGGGTTCAATATTTTTCGAACTTTTTTTTGGGTCAAAATATTTTTGGTCCCAAAATTTTTCGAACTTTTTTTGGGTCAAAATTTTTTTGGTCCCAAAATTTTCGAACGTTTTTTTGGGTCAAAATTTTTTTGGTCCCAAAATTTTTCGAACTTTTTTTTGGGTCAAAATTTTTTCAAAGTTTTTTTTGGGTCAAAATTTTTTCGAACTTTTTTTTGGGTAAAAATTTTTTTGGTCCCAAAATTTTTCGAAGTTTTTTTTTGGTCAAAATTTTCTCGAAGTTTTTTTTGTGTCAAAATTTTTTTGGTCCCAAAATTTTTCAAACTTTTTTTTTGCCTCAAATTTTTTTGGGTCAAAATTTTTCCGAACTTTTTTTTGGGTCAAAATTTTTTTGGTCCCAAAATTTTTCGAACTTTTTTTGGCTCAAAATTTTTTTGGTCCCAAAATTTTTCGAACTTTTTTTTGGCTCACAATTTTTTTTTCGAACTTTTTTTTGGCTCAAATTTTTTTCGAAGTTTTTTTTGGGTTCAATATTTTTCGAACTTTTTTCTTGGTCAAATATTTTTTGGTCCCAAAATTTTTCGAACTTTTTTTTGGGTCAAAATTTTTTTGGGTCAAAAATTTTTCGAACTTTTTTTTGGGTCAAAATTTTTTTGGTCCCAAAATGTTTCGAACTTTTTTTTGGGTCAAATTTTTTTTGGTCCCAAAATTTTTCAAACTTTTTTTTGGGTCAAAATTTTTTTGGGTCAAAATTTTTTCGAACTTTTTTTTGGGTCAAAATATTTTTGATCCCAACATTTTTCGAACTTTTTTTTGGGTCAAAATTTTTTTGGTCCCAAAATTTTCGAACGTTTTTTTGGGTCAAAATTTTTTTGGTCCCAAAATTTTTCGAACTTTTTTTGGGGTCAAAATTTTTTCGAAGTTTTTTTTGGGTCAAAATGTTTTTGGGTCAAAATTTTTTCGAACTTTTTTTTGGGTCAAAATTTTTTTGGTCCCAAAATTTATCGTACTTTTTTTTGGGTTAAAATTTTTTCGAAGTTTTTTTTTGGTCAAAATTTTTTTGGTCCCAAAATTTTTCAAACTTTTTTTTTGGCTCAAATTTTTTTTGGCTCAAAATTTTTTCGAAGTTTTTTTTTGGGTTCAATATTTTTCGAACTTTTTTTTGGGTCAAAATTTTTTTGGTCCCAAAAGTTTTTCGAAGTTTTTTTTGGCTCAATTTTTTTTTGGTCCCAAAATTTTTCGAACTTTTTTTTTGGTCAAAATTTTCTCGAAGTTTTTTTTTGGTCAAAATTTTTTTGGTCCCAAAATTTTTCAAACTTTTTTTTTGGCTCAAATTTTTTTTGGCTCAAAATTTTTTCGAAGTTTTTTTTGGGGTTCAATATTTTTCGAACTTTTTGTTGGGTCAAAATATTTTTGGTCCCAAAATTTTTCAAACTTTTTTTTGGGTCAAAATTTTTTTGGTACCAAAATTTTTCGAACTTTCTTTGGGGTCAAAATTTTTCTGACTTTTTTTTTGGCTCAAATTTTTTTTGGGTCAAAATTTTTTTGGTCCCAAAATTTTTCGAACTTTTTTTGGCTCAAAATTTTTTTGGTCCTAAAATTTTTCGAAATTTTTTTGGGTCAAAATTTTTTTGGTCCCAAAATTTTCGAACGTTTTTTTGGGTCAAAATTTTTGTGGTCCCAAAATTTTTCGAACTTTTTTTTGGGTCAAAATTTTTTTCGAAGTTTTTTTTGGGTTAAAATTTTTTTGGGTCAAAATTTTTTCGAACTTTTTTTTGGGTCAAAATTTTTTTGGTCCCAAAATTTATCGTACTTTTTTTTGGGTTAAAATTTTTTCGAAGTTTTTTTTGGTCAAAATTTTTTTTGGTCCCAAAATTTTTCAAACTTTTTTTTGGCTCAAATTTTTTTTGGGTCAAAATTTTTTCAAACTTTTTTTTGGCTCAAAATTTTTTTGAAGTTTTTTTTGGGTTCAATATTTTTCGAACTTTTTTCTGGGTCAAAATTTTTTTGGTCCCAAAATTTTTCGAATTTTTTTTTGGGTCAAAATTTTTTTGGTCCCAAAATTTTTCGAACTTTTTTCTGGGTCAAAATTTTTTTGGTCCCAAAATTTTTCGAACTTTTTTTTGGGTCATAATTTTTTTGGGTCAAAATTTTTTAGAATTTTTTTTTGGGTCAAAAGTATTTTTTTTGCTCAAAATTTTTTTGGGTCAAAATTTTTTCGAATTATTTTTTGGGTCAAAATTTTTTTGGTCCCAAAATTTTTCGAACTTTTTTTTTGGTCAAAATTTTTTTTGGTCCCAAAATTTTTCGAACTTTTTTTTGGGTCAAAATTTTTTCGAACTTTTTTTTGGGTCAAAATTTTTTTGGTCCCAACATTTTTCGAACTTTCTTTTGGGTCAAAATTTTTTTGGTCCCAAAATTTTTCGAACTTTTTTTTGGGTCAAAAGATTTTTGTTCCCAAAATTTTTCGAACTTTTTTTTGACTCAAAATTTTTTTGGTCCCAAAATTTTTCGAACTTTTTTTGGGTCAAAATTTTTTTGGTCCCAAAATTTTTCGAATTTTTTTTTTGGTCAAAATTTTTTTGGTCCCAAAACTTTTTGAACTTTTTTTTGGGTCAAAATTTTTTTGGTCCCAAAATTTTTCGAACTTTTTTTTGGGTCATAATTTTTTTGGGTCAAAATTTTTTAGAAATTTTTTTTGGGTCAAAAGTTTTTTTTTTTTGCTCAAAATTTTTTTGGGTCAAAATTTTTTCGAACTATTTTTTGGGTCAAAATTTTTTTGGTCCCAAAATTTTTCAAACTTTTTTTTGGGTCAAATTTTTTTGGTCCCAAAATTTTTCGAACTTTTTTTTGGGTCAAAATTTTTTTGGTCCCAAAATTTTTCGAACTTTTTTTTGGGTCAAAATTTTTTTGGTCCCAAAATTTTTCGAACTTTTTTTTGGGTCAAAATTTTTTTGGTCCCAAAATTTTTCTAACTTTTTTTTTGGTCAAAATTTTTTTGGTCCCAAAACTTTTCGAACTTTTTTTTGGGTCAAAATTTTTTCGAAAATTTTTTTGGATCAAAATTTTTTCGAACTTTTTTTTGGGTCAAAATTTTTTTGGTCCCAAAATTTTTCGCACTTTTTTTTTGGTCAAAATTTTTTCGAACTTTTTTTTGGGTCAAAATTTTTTTGGTCCCAAAATTTTTCGAACTTTTTTTTGGGTCAAAATTTTTTTGGTCCCAAAATTTTTCGAAGTTTTTTTTGGGTCATAATTTTTTTTGGGTCAAAATTTTTTCGAACTTTTTTTTGGGTCAAAAGTTTTTTGGTCCCAAAATTTTTCTAACTTTTTTTTGGGTCCAAATTTTTTTGGTCCAAAATTTTTCAAACTTTTTTTTGGGTCAAAATTTTTTTGGTCCCAAAATTTTTCGAACTTTTTTTTGGGTCAAAATTTTTTCGAAAATTTTTTTGGATCAAAATTTTTTCTAACTTTTTTTTGGGTCAAAATTTTTTTTGTCCCAAATTTTTCGAACTTTTTTTTTGGTCAAAATTTTTTCGAACTTTTTTTTGGGTCAAAATTTTTTTGGTCCCAAAATTTTTCGAACTTTTTTTTGGGTCAAAATTTTTTCGAACTTTTTTTTGGGTCAAAATTTTTTTGGTCCCAAAATTTTTCGAACTTTTTTTTGGGTCATAATTTTTTTGGGTCAAAATTTTTTCGAACTTTTTTTTGGGTCAAAAGTTTTTTTTTTGCTCAAAATTTTTTTGGGTCAAAATTTTTTCGAACTATTTTTTGGGTCAAAATTTTTTTGGTCCCAAAATTTTTCGAACTTTTTTTTTGGTCAAAATTTTTTTGGTCCCAAAATTTTTCGAACTTTTTTTTTGGTCAAAAGATTTTTGTTCCCAAAATTTTTCGAACTTTTTTTTGGGTCAAAAGATTTTTGTTCCCAAAATTTTTCGAACTTTTTTTTGGGTCAAAATTTTTTTGGTCCCAAAATTTTTCGAACTTTTTTTTGGGTCAAATTTTTTTTGGTACCAAAATTTTTCGAAGTTTTTTTTGGGTCAAAATTTTTTTGGTCCCAAAATTTTTCGAACTTTTTTTTGGGTCAAATTTTTTTTTTATCCCAAAATTTTTCGAAGTTTTTTTGGGTCAAAATTTTTTTGGTCCCAAATTTTTTCAAAGTTTTTTTTGGGTCAAAATTTTTTTGGTCCCAAATTTTTTCGAACTTTTTTTTGGGTCAAATTTTTTTGGTCCCAAAATTTTTCGAACTTTTTTTGGGTCAAAATTTTTTTGGTCCCAAAATTTTTCGAACTTTTTTTTTGGTCAAAATTTTTTGGTCCCAAAACTTTTCGAACTTTCTTTTGGGTCAAAATTTTTTTGGTCCCAAAATTTTTCGAACTTTTTTTTGGGTCAAAAGTTTTTTTGGTCCCAAATTTTTTCGAAGTTTTTTTTGGGTCAAAATTTTTTTGGTCCCAAATTTTTTCGAACTTTTTTTTGGGTCAAATTTTTTTGGTCCCAAAATTTTTCGAACTTTTTTTTGGGTCAAAATTTTTTTGAAATTTTTTTTGGATCAAAATTTTTTTGGTCCCAAAACTTTTCGAACTTTTTTTTGGGTCAAAATTTTTTCGAACTTTTTTTTGGGTCAAAATTTTTTTGGTCCGAAAATTTTTCTAACTTTTTTTTGGGTCCAAATTTTTTTGGTCCAAAATTTTTCAAACTTTTTTTTGGGTCAAAATTTTTTTGGTCCCAAAATTTTTCGAACTTTTTTTTGGGTCAAAATTTTTTTGGTCCCAAAACTTTTCGAACTTTTTTTTGGGTCAAAATTTTTTCGAAAATTTTTTTGGATCAAAATTTTTTCTAACTTTTTTTTGGGTCAAAATTTTTTTTGTCCCAAAATTTTTCGAACTTTTTTTTTGGTCAAAATTTTTTCGAACTTTTTTTTGTGTCAAAATTTTTTTGGTCCCAAAATTTTTCGAACTTTTTCTTGTGTCAAAATTTTTTTGGTCCCAAAATTTTTCGAACTTTTTTTTGGGTCAAAATTTTTTCGAACTTTTTTTTGGGTCAAAATTTTTTTGGTCCCAAAATTTTGCGAACTTTTTTTTGGGTCATAATTTTTTTGGGTCAAAATTTTTTCGAACTTTTTTTTGGGTCAAAAGTTTTTTTTTTGCTCAAAATTTTTTTGGGTCAAAATTTTTTCGAACTATTTTTTGGGTCAAAATTTTTTTGGTCCCAAAATTTTTCGAACTTTTTTTTTGGTCAAAATTTTTTTGGTCCCAAAATTTTTCGAACTTTTTTTTTGGTCAAAATTTTTTTGGTCCCAAAACTTTTCGAACTTTTTTTTGGGTCAAAATTTTTTCGAAATTTTTTTTGGATCAAAATTTTTTTGGTCCCAAAACTTTTCGAACTTTTTTTTGGGTCATAATTTTTTTGGGTCAAAATTTTTTCGAACTTTTTTTTGGGTCAAAATTTTTTCGAAATTTTTTTTGGATCAAAATTTTTTTGGTCCCAAAATTTTTCGAACTTTTTTTTGGGTCATAATTTTTTTGGGTCAAAATTTTTTCGAACTTTTTTTTGGGTCAAAATTTTTTCGAAATTTTTTTTGGATCAAAATTTTTTTGGTCCCAAAACTTTTCGAACTTTTTTTTGGGTCAAAATTTTTTCGAACTTTTTTTTGGGTCAAAATTTTTTTGGTCCCAAAATTTTTCTAACTTTTTTTTGGGTCCAAATTTTTTTGGTCCAAAATTTTTCAAACTTTTTTTTGGGTCAAAATTTTTTTGGTCCCAAAATTTTTCGAACTTTTTTTTGGGTCAAAATTTTTTTGGTCCCAAAACTTTTCGAACTTTTTTTTGGGTCAAAATTTTTTCGAAAATTTTTTTGGATCAAAATTTTTTCAAACTTTTTTTTGGGTCAAAATTTTTTTTGTCCCAAAATTTTTCGAACTTTTTTTTTGGTCAAAATTTTTTCGAACTTTTTTTTGGGTCAAAATTTTTTTGGTCCCAAAATTTTTCGAACTTTTTTTTGGGTCAAAATTTTTTCGAACTTTTTTTTGGGTCAAAATTTTTTTGGTCCCAAAATTTTTCGAACTTTTTTTTGGGTCATAATTTTTTTGGGTCAAAATTTTTTCGAACTTTTTTTTGGGTCAAAAGTTTTTTTTTTGCTCAAAATTTTTTTGGGTCAAAATTTTTTCGAACTATTTTTTGGGTCAAAATTTTTTTGGTCCCAAAATTTTTCGAACTTTTTTTTTGGTCAAAATTTTTTTGGTCCCAAAATTTTTCGAACTTTTTTTTTGGTCAAAAGATTTTTGTTCCCAAAATTTTTCGAACTTTTTTTTGGGTCAAAAGATTTTTGTTCCCAAAATTTTTCGAACTTTTTTTTGGGTCAAAATTTTTTTGGTCCCAAAATTTTTCGAACTTTTTTTTGGGTCAAATTTTTTTTGGTACCAAAATTTTTCGAAGTTTTTTTTGGGTCAAAATTTTTTTGGTCCCAAAATTTTTCGAACTTTTTTTTGGGTCAAATTTTTTTTTTATCCCAAAATTTTTCGAAGTTTTTTTTGGGTCAAAATTTTTTTGGTCCCAAATTTTTTCAAAGTTTTTTTTGGGTCAAAATTTTTTTGGTCCCAAATTTTTTCGAACTTTTTTTTGGGTCAAATTTTTTTGGTCCCAAAATTTTTCGAACTTTTTTTGGGTCAAAATTTTTTTGGTCCCAAAATTTTTCGAACTTTTTTTTTGGTCAAAATTTTTTGGTCCCAAAACTTTTCGAACTTTCTTTTGGGTCAAAATTTTTTTGGTCCCAAAATTTTTCGAACTTTTTTTTGGGTCAAAAGTTTTTTTGGTCCCAAATTTTTTCGAAGTTTTTTTTGGGTCAAAATTTTTTTGGTCCCAAATTTTTTCGAACTTTTTTTTGGGTCAAA